>NC_035449.2:32829804-33162700 GCF_002127325.2 Helianthus annuus | reverse complement strand
CCACCTCCAAAAAATGTTAAGGGTGTAAGGTCATTTTTGGGACACGCGGGGTTTTACAGACGTTTCATAAAGGGTTTTAGTGTTATCACCAAACCTTTATGCAACTTGTTATTGAAAGATGTCCCATTTGAGTTTACTAATGAGTGTATGCAAGCTTTCACTGTTTTGAAGGAACACTTGGTCAAAGCTCCCATCTTGCAACCGCCGGATTGGTCAAAGCCATTCGAGATCATGTGTGACGCAAGCGACACTACTATTGGTGCAGTTTTGGGTCAACGGGTTGATAGGAAGCCGGTGGTTATTTACTATGCAAGCAAAACGTTATCTGAAGCGCAACTGAATTACACCACAACCGAGAAGGAATTACTAGCGGTGGTGTATGCTTTAGATAAGTTTCGCTCGTATATTTGGGGGAGTAAAGTTGTGGTATATTCGGACCATAGTGCAGTCCGATACTTGATGGAGAAAAAGGACGCGAAGCCTCGTTTGATTCGGTGGGTATTGTTGTTGCAGGAATTTGATTTAGAAATCCGAGACAAAAAGGGAAGTGAGAATGTAGTGGCGGATCACTTGTCTTGGATTCCGGTTGAAGGGATTGATGATGTTAGCGAAATAAATGAAAGTTTCCCCGATGAGCAACTCCTAGCCGTTTCCACCTTTGTTGCACCGTGGTACGCTCATTATGTAAATTACCTAGCCACGGGTGCCATCCCAAGTCATTGGACCAAAAAGCGAAGACAACAATTTATGGTCCAAGTGAAGCAATATATTTGGGATGAACCGGATCTTTTCAAGATCAGGCCAGATCAAGTCATTAGGAGGTGTGTGCTCGAAACGGAGGTATTGGAAATTTTGACCCATGCTCATTCATCCGCATGTGGGGGTCACTTTAGTGGGCACAAAACGGGTTACCGGGTTCTCTCATGTGGGTTTTATTGGCCCACTATTTTCAAGGACGCATGTGAGTTCGCAAGAAATTGCATAAATTGTCAAAAGATGGGAAGCATATCGAAAAGGGATGAGATGCCATTACAACCAATCTTGGTTGTAGAAATATTTGATGTTTGGGGCATTGACTTTATGGGCCCCTTCCCGAATTCGAACGGTTTTCTATACATTTTGGTAGCGGTAGATTATGTCTCTAAGTGGATTGAAGCCATTGCAACACGCACAAATGACCATTCGGTTGTTTGTGAATTTGTTCAATCCAACATATTCGCCCGTTTCGGCATTTCGAGGGTTATCATAAGTGATGGTGGTTCGCATTTCAAGAGCTTCAATTTCGGGAAACTATTGAAGAGGTATAGCGTGAATCACCGGATTGCCACACCTTACCATCCGCAAACGAGTGGACAAGTCGAGGTGTCCAACCGTCAAATCAAGGAAATTCTCATGAAGACGGTAAGAACGGATAGGAAGGATTGGTCGAGTAAATTGGATGATGCGTTGTGGGCATACCGAACGGCCTTTAAGACTCCGATTGGCACAACACCTTACCGGATGGTTTATGGGAAGGGTTGTCATTTGCCAATGGAGTTAGCGCATTGGCTTATTGGGCGATCACTACGGTTAATGCGGACTATAACGAAGCGGGGAAGATGAGGAAGTTACAATTGTGTGAAATTGAAGAGCTTAGAGACGAGGCATATGAATGTGTATCGGCGTATAAAGACAAACTCAAGAAGGTACATGATGCGAAATTGAGGAAGAAAATGTTTGAAGTGGGTCAAAAAGTTTGGTTGTACAACTCAAGACTCAACATGTTTGCGGGCAAGCTTAAAAGTAAATGGATGGGCCCGTATGTTGTTCGGCGAGTTGGAAGGTTTGGTGACGTAGATATCCAAGACGAGCAAACCCTTAAACAACAAACGGTGAACGGTCACCGGTTGAAACCGTACTTGGAGGGGAACGACATTAACAACTTGGAGCTTGATAAAGTGGGCTACATTCTACGCCCGGTCGATGAGGAACAACCATGAGAGGCCCAGGTTTGGTAGTGTAAATAGTAGCATTTTATTTTGTTTTGTTTTGTTTTGTTTTGTATAGTTTGCACAATTACCGTATTTCCTTGAAATTCGTGTTTGAAACAAGTGTGGGGATATTCGGGTCACGAATTGCTCTAACGTTGTGTTGAGGACAACACGGGACTTTCGAGGGGGTAGGGTGATTTTTATATGTTTTTGGAAAATTTTAAAAACACAAAAAAAATCGAAAAAACTAAAAAATATATAAAAAAAGACCCTTAAAATCACAATTTTCAGCAAACATTAGATGCCCAGGTGCCACCGTAATTTATGGTGGCACCGTAAGTTACGGTGATCAATGAAAAACTTTGGGCTTTACGGTACAAACCTACTGAGTTACGGTCCACACTGTAATTTACGGTCCACACCGTAATTTACGGTGGACCTGGCGAGACTCTGGTTCGTTTCAGCTGCTACGTTACATAAAAAAAATATAATAATAGTCAGGTCACGTGAAGTCATCCCCATCCACACAATTTCTTTCACCTTTCTCATTCTTCTATTCTCATCCATCACTTTCAAAGACCCACAAAATCCACAAGAACTCCATAGCCTCCTTCAACCTTCAATCCTTCTTAACTTCCTTAATTCTCAACCAAATCAAGTGAAAGTTAGGTCTATCTTGGCTATTTTTTCACATACTTTCTGATTTTGAGAAGAGATTTGCGAAAACCGAAGCTTTCAGGTCCGAATTCCAAACCCTAGGTCCGAAAAATTTTGGGGGTTTTTGAAGTTTGTGTTTTACAAGCATTCTAGCATCTTCAAGCAAAGGTATGGAAGTTTATTTACTATGTTTTGTTGATGCATTGTGAGAAGAAGGTTATTTTTGTTACTTGTTCATACCCACTTGCTTGTTCTTAGATGTGGTCATGACCTTAGTTATTTGAGTATGGTTATGGGTTGTAGATGTTGGATTTGTGATTAAAGTAGTGAACTTTTGGGAATCTCTACATTGTAGAGACACCATGCCTGATTTAAAAAAAAAATTCGTGATAAATTTTTGGTTCACTAACATCTACAACCATGGTAACAAGCAAGTGTGGGGATATTCTTGGGGGAGAAAGGGCTAACGTTTGTGTCTTGGTTGTGTTGTTTGCTCTATTGTGTGTAGGAAAATGGCATGAACAAAAGAAAAAACCGGAGCTAGTTCATCCTCTTTGTCGAAGGGAAAGGGCAAACAGCCGGAACAACAACCAAGGAAGAGACAATACATGGGTCGAGTTGATGAAAGTGAGGAAGAAATGGAGTTGGACCCGGCTGAAAAGCCAAAATGGGATTCGGGTCCTTTGGATGACCAACCGGAGGAATGGCAGCCAACTTTATACCACGACAGTGTGAATAAGTTGAAAAATAAGGCAACGACATTTATATGCGAGAGGGAACTTCGGGAAGTTGAATTTGGCCAGTTCGGTGTGTTTGACAAATTCCGCGCTCTAGGATGGGAGTCGGCACTTAGTTGTTTTGATAAAGACAAAAACAACTTGTTCATAACCGAAATTCAAGAATGGATGGCAACCCTTAAGTGTAATCAATACGACAGGCCATCACAAATGAAGTTAGTTGGTGAAGTGCATGGGATTCCGGTGGAGATGTCTTTTGATACGTTGAAGAAGCTTGGGAAATATGATAGTCTTCCGGCTCGTGATTACATGATTCCGGACCTTGATAACCTCTTGATAAAGCCGGAGAAGCACCCTCATTGGAATGACATGTTAACAACGTTGTTTTTGCCCGGTGCTTATCATGGAGTTTTGTATCGGAAGAATTTGAAAATCGAAGCAAAGCTGTTGCTAGCAATATGCATTTTAAATGTCATTCCGCGAAGGGGGGGACAAGGAGCAAGTAAGGTTCCCAGAAGTACCCGTCCTCTATTCGCTACTCACTGGGTCTTCACGTTTCCTAATCCGATATCTGATCATGAACCACCTATGGATTTGCCGAAATAAGTTAGGAAGAGACATTATCCCGTATTGCCGAATGATCACGGGGTTAATGAAGCAACAAAAGGAACTTACGTCTGAAGATAGAGGGGCAACAAAAAGGCACCAGCCTTTTACTTTAGACAAGTTGGGGATTGGTTGGACTTACACGCAATCGGAGCGGTACCATAAGCTCAAGTCGGAAGGGCAGAGATGGAGAGCATTAAAGGCGGGTGCAAGAGATCTTTTACCGGGTGAAGAGGACGAACCCGAAAGTGATGCGGAAGTCCCAAGTGGTGATGATGATTATGCGGACGAGCCGCAAGGAGGTGTAAATGTGAATGTGAATGTGGGGCAAGGGGGCCCGGGTGGAGGTTATGGTGGTGCTTTCTACGACTACACGGAGCATTCTTATGAGCCCGGGTGGGCTTATGAGGGCACTATGCAAGAGGTTATCGCAAATCAACGTCCTCCGGCTTCCATTTTCGAATCATGGTCGGGTTCGGAGAGGATGTTATTTGATCAACACACAATGATGAGTGCAAGCATGGAGCGATCCTTGAAACATAGCTTTGATCGTTAAGAGGCGTGGAATCGCACACATGCGTATTCCCATGAATTAGAAATGAACAACCGATACCATGATGACCAGGCTAGAAGATTGCATGCCGATTGGCACGCCGGGCGGCCGGTGGTTGTGGATCCACAACATGTGGATTATGCGTCTCTACCACCTTACGATGGTAGTGTGTCGTATCCGACCCCGCAACTTCATCATTCACAATGGATCAACCCGCACCAACAGGAAGGAGCTCCACAACAAGGTGGGAGTAGTAGCGGTTCATTTGCATTTGGAGAACGGAATGACATGATGTCTTCCATTTTTGGGCCTCCACAGCCACGCTATTACAAGTCAGGTCGTGTTCCTTCCTTTTATATTTTGTGCATATTTGTTAGCTTGTTTTGTTTATGGTCGGGTGTTTGGGTGGTGTTAGTTTGTTATGTTGTGTTTGGGTTGGTGCTAGTTGGTGGTGTGTTGGTGTTAAAAAGAAGAAAAATATAAAAAAAATTTATAAAATGAAAAATCCAAAAAGAAATTTGTGGTTTGAGTGTTGAGCGTTTGGGTGATGTGAAAGATGGTTAGTGATCAAATCCTCCTAAAACCATACATTGGGGTCAATGCATCCCAAGTGTGGGGATTGGGGGAAATTTTTGAAGATTTTAAAAATTTTTTAAGTCAAGCAAAACAATGTGAGAATTTGAACACCCTAGATTAACCCCAATTGATGCACCGGCAACCCTTGATACCCCTTTCATTCTTGGTGAGAGTTGAAGCCATGCTTGTACATAAATAATGCTTATCTTTGATGAGAGTGGCTAGGGGCGGGGGTGCATTAGAACTTGTGCCTTGATACGGTTTGAGTCCTTAGTCGAATATGAATGCGAAAAGGATAAGGGCATCTAGGTAGCCTCGTCATTGGTGTGAGCGAGTGTGGGATTTGGGGGGTTGGACCTCATAAGTTATATATATGAGCATGGTTGCGAGAGGGGCGGGGTTTGGACATTTAGTTGCCCAATTTTGTGCCTAAAAGCCTATCATTTGTTACCCCTAGCTAGTTACCTTAAAATTTACCTAATTTGACCCGGTCTTTTAGTGTTAGTAGTAGTAGTTTTTGTAGTATGATGTAGATATGTTTGATGCTTTATTGAATGTTTGCTTGCTATAAAAAAAGCAATGAAAAATGAAAAAAAAAAGAAGTGATGTTAGTTGTCTTGTATATATTAGTTAACTTGGTAGTTGTTATTTTGCTTTATTGTGTAATAAAAAGACCGGGTTAAGTTTTCGCTACTTCATATATATTCCATTTCCTACCCATACACCTAGCCACGTTACAACCTTGAAAGTCCCTTTGATTTGCATTCATGATTGACACATTTTAGGAGAAGAATCGATTTAGGTACAAGCCTATGGTTGTGCAACCGCCCATTAGCCTTTGTGTGTCTAGCTCATATTGCTAGTGCTTACTTGTTACCGAGAGGAGAGACATAGCGAGGGGTGCGTTATTTTGGGTGTAAAAAAGGGGTTAGTAAAAGGACTACATATTTCTGCTTGGTTTATATTAATCACGTGTTTTGAAAATGGTTTGATGAGTTGCTTGGGACAAGCAACGGTTAAGTGTGGGGATGTGACGGGTGGTCCATAGGACAACCCTTAATGATGTTAAATGACGGATTTATCCTTCACTTAATCGCGTAATTATCTTGAATTAGATGACTACGGTTGCTCATGTTTCAGGTGCAGTTCGAGAGCTAAAAAGGGATAAAACGCAGCTTTGGAAGGTTTAGAGATGAACGAGTCGTGCGTGGAAGGAACAAAGAAACAAAACACATGAATCAGGGCTTCACCGTAAATTACGGTGGCCACCGTAATTTACGGTGGCCCTGATTGCTGAATTGTTCCACCGTAAATCAGTAGAGAATGGCCGTAACATCTTGAAGACCACCGTAAATTACGGTGGGTACCGTAATTTATGGTGGAGGCTGCGAGGAAAACGTAACTGCCTTCATTAAAACCGTTTTTGGGTGCCTTTTCACATTATCTCATCATTGGACGGTTTTGGAGCATCTTAGGGGAGATTTTGGCTGTTCTTACTTGGTTGGAAACAATTCTAAACATTTCGGTTTGTGTTTTGATCCTTATGAACATTGATTTTGTTGGAATGATGATTCACCAAGCCATGTCCGTCTAAACTTTTGGTGATCATCTTAGGTGAAGGTTTCTTCTATGACTTTTGTGTGTTTCCTTTTATTTGTAGAATGATAAACTTGGTGTGTTTGCTATGTTTTATGGTGAATGAATGTTTGATTGTAACTTGTTAATTGATGTTTTGATTCTAGTCTAAATCATACGTTCTTGGTGTCGTTGACAATCGGGATATCACGGGAAGGTTAGGGTGGGATATTGATTAATTGATCATCGAGTAACAACCTCACGTTTATATAATCCGAGTACTTTGTTCCCTTTTATCACACCAATCATTTATGCATGAGTTATGTCTATGTAACTCTTTCTAGTTGGAATTTCACACAATTGTTAAAAGAAACCGAATCCTAAGATGGTCGCTTGTTCCTAATCTGTTTACAAACTTAATCTTTGATTTGCAATTTAAGTAGTTAATATTAGTTCTTAAAACCAAAACAATCAACTCTTGAATTTTAATTTTTGCAAATTAGTTTAATTTTAGTTTAAGTGCAAAGCTATAAAATCACACATTTTCCACATACTCCCTGAGTTCGATACCCATTTACCATTATCTATAGTAGTTATTTGGATTAAATTTGCGTGTACCACGACAAGCACGTCAAACCATTGTGTCTAAACCCACACCTCTTCTCGTGCTCTCAAGATCGCTATTACTCGCAAAATAATATAGGGTAGGGAATTTCGGGATGTTACAAGTCTACCCCCCTTAGAAGAGGATTCGTCCTCGAATCCTGTTCGTTAAAAACCAAATGTAACCGCAACCTTATTGCCTTATGATTAAATACTAGAATGACACACAACCACCACCGTAAATGCCATCATCATTGCCTTGTTCCGCAATACATTTACCATACATGATAGTTAAATGAGTCTTCTCTCACATTTGCTTTCAACTTTGCGGCTCGTACCCCTCGGTTATACATTCCTCATACAACCTTTTGTTTAATCCTGTACTCGCAAAGCAACCTTGTCTCGCAATTCGTATCTCTATTCGTCGGTTGTTATCGAATGGCCTTCCACATTGCAACGTGTTGAGCTTCACTGAGGGTTCCCTTAATACCACCCAATATTCTTATCATCTTTTATAACATTACTAATGACATCGTCCATTTGTCATTGTCAACATTACTTATACCGTCAAATCTCCGTAGCTATCATCAGCTCGTCGACACACTTGCCATGTTCCATTAGTGACTATAGCAGTCCCGTCCATTTCGCCTCAGTACCTTACCTGAGAACCTAAGCACTTCCTGATGCGTCGTAATTTTCCACCATTCCCAGAAGTTGGGCATACTATATCCACAATTGGTCGTACAATCATCAAAGTCCAATGATTCTCAAAGACTCATCATCATCCGCTAACCATCTACCTCAAGTATCAACCGTCTCGTCTCCATCGTGAAAATCCCACTCCTCATATGGAGTATGTGTCAACTAGGTCTGCTGTACGAAGCCTTCCCATCATAAGTTGTCATATTACACTGCCACTTGGCATTGCATCCCTTAGCACCACTACATTCCATTGTGGTTGCGTTGCTAACAGCTTGTGTGAGTAGATATATATTCCATGCCGCTGTTCGTAAGTTGAGTTAGGACCACACATCCTAATGTTAATGTAATGCACAAAAACATCATATACAAGCACACCACCGAAAACACAAACATGATTCATCATTACTACCAATAACATCGTTGTCGTCACGGCTGTTACATTCGTTTGTCGCCTCGTACCAACAACAGCATCATTGAATTTCTAAGCCTCGAGAAGGTGTATTAATCAAACCTTCTGCGAGAATCTCTCCCTGGAAGTCGCCACCTCACATCGTTACTATGTGCTAAATCTCTCAACCTCGTCATTTCATCATAGTTGCTTAGCAGACCATGCACGCAGGAAAAAAAACGCATAATGCATCGACCCTTGTAACCTCGACCACGGACTTCATAATTTGCAGCCTATATAGTGCATATCACCGTCACACCACCAGAAAGACATCAGAACACCTAGTGTCTTACCACCACATCGTTCGTCGAGAAAGATGTCAAATAAGATAAGGGTATTCTATCAAGCACAAACACGACACGTCATACGCAAGACTAATAATGCTAGACAATACCATCACAACACAAAAAAATAACAAAGCATAAAACTTTCACTTTATAGTACCCCCAACTACCGCCTTCCTACGTCATACACTCAATTTCTAAACCTGGGTAAATATACTTATCACATATCATGGCTACCGCCAACCGTCAACCACATAATTGTATAAAATTCACACGATCGTACCCATCATAAGTTGTACTAAACATCACACCCAGGCTAGACACGTCTTCACATTTCTGTAGGTTACATTAAAGTAACCGTAGGCATAACATCATCATAAACATTCATACATGCGCAAAGCGCCATATAGACCATAAGTATAGAGGAATCACAAACTATGTCTATACTAGTCTATTCACATAAATTGGTCGATAATGACTGTTATACCACAACAAAGATCATGCTAATACAAATTCAGGCTATTTGAGCGTTGCCACATGGCCACGTATAACTACACATAATCCAACAACAACCACATATATTCACACAAACATCTAAATCACCGGGTGCATGTAACAAGAAACCTTGTGTAGAAGCATAACGCCAGCACAAACCCATGACTAACAACCCACCCAAGGCAAAACATTCGCATGATTCATTACAGGACATCATTCAGAACATGAGTAGTGACAATAGACTGCCAACAACGTTGATCAAGTGGTATCGGTTGTCCGTGTCACCGCAGACGTTCTAAACATTTCCCGTCACAATCACACTAGTGTTTTACCTTCCACGCAGCACACATAGTGTCACAGCCCCCGACCCCTAATTCCCGGGAACGGGCGGCCGCGAGCCAGTTACGGTGGTATCACGTTATTGTCTAATTTGGCAGCGGAATTTTTCATCAGGACCGTAGTTAGGAAATATTTAATCAGAGTAAAATACCACATTTCCATAATATCAAACACATGGGTAAAACCCAAGTTTTCAGTACACATATTTCATAGGAATAAATCCTATTTTTATTTAATAAAAACATCTATTTCTTTTAGGTAACTTTATTGCCACTTTTCCAAGCCTTCAGTGCTGTCCAGCTGGCTTCTATTTGGCTTTCACATTTTGTTACCTGAAACGCGTTTTAAAAACATTTTGTCAGTGGAAATACTGGTGAGTGAATCCCAGTTTAATCAAGTTTAAATAAAAAGTCGCATTGAACAGTATTGAGGGCGCATCCGCAATTACATTTGTTTCCAAGTTATATCAATTACCACCACACGGTAATGTCATTCCGACTTATGGTCATGTTACTCCTTTACCAGGTGGTAACAAATTTTGTATACAAAACCCCAAATTTACCGACTGTAATTGTATTCTTACAAATACTCAATAACTGCTATTCGCATGGAAAAGTATTTAAGGTTTTGTAAAAACAGTTAACAAAAAGAGGATTACTCACAAAAAGATTTACACAAAAAGAAGGATCACTCACATTGCTGTCTTAGATTATCCTTTAGGGTTTCCTAGTGATAATCTATAAATTACACAAATGCACGTGTGTTAGTATAATAACCCATTTTAACATTAGTAATACTTTCCCCGAGACAGCATTCCAACGACTACGTCGGGCAGAACCACGACAGCCGTTACGGAACCCTAGATCAATCGGGCAGAGTATCTAATACGTCTCCAGGGGTTATAATACTTACATCGTAGCAGAACCTCGCTATTTAGGGGGTATTAGACTTGGGTATAATGCCCACTATTCAGAATTTGTGATTGAGAAAGAAAATTTGAACGAAGCAGACTGAGATCCGATGGCCTCTATTTATAGTTGCTGAAACTGGGTCTCTCGCGGCCCGCGTAAAACAAGCACAAGGCTTACGCGGCCCGCGTCAAAGCTTGGTCAACGCGTAGCCCACCCGGATCACCAACTAGGCTCGACATGTGTTGGGCCACGTGGCGGCCCAGGGTCGTGCCATGTTTTAAGCTCTCGCAGCCCGCGTAAAGGTTAAGTGAGACCTTACGCAGCCCGCCTGAACCCTATTTTCTTTGTTTTTTATTTATTTTTAATGTTATGTTATATTTCGGGCTCGGTTTTCACATACGGGGTGTATTTAAAGACATTTTGGGATATTTTAAATATTTTTAGGGTGTCGGAAAAATTACGAGGGTGTCGGTTTACGTTAGGGCTGTTATATCCTCCCCACCTTGTTTTAGAGCTCGTCCTCGAGGTCTACTGGAATAGGTGTGGATATTTTCTTTGCATTTCAGTTTCAAGTTCCCATGTGTACTCAGGTCCTCTTTTGGAGTAACACTTTACTTTAACCAAAAATAATCTCTTGTGCTTAAGATTCTTGATTTTCCTATCTTCAACTTGAGTTGTTCATTTACCTCTATATCCTTAAGAGGCACTACGAGTGATTCATCAGCTAGACACTTTTTGAGATTAGATACATGAAATACATCATGTATTGCTGTCATTTCCTCTGGCAGTTGTAGCTGATAAGCTACAGGTTCTATTCTTTTAATAATTTCAAAAGGTCCAATATACCTGGGACTTAGCTTTCCTCTTTTGATGAATCTTACCACTCCTTTCCAAGGAGAGACTTTTAACAATACCTTATCACCTACTTGGAATTCTAACAGCTTACGTGTCACACCCCGATATTTCCACGTATCACCGGTGGGCCCGATGGGGAGTATCGTGACGTAGTTGATATCATCATAGTCAAACAACACAATTTAAATGCACAGCGGAAGCAAAAGATAAATATGTTACAATCCGATTCAAAAGTAATATCAATTATTACAACGGAATGTAAGTTGGATCCACAGGCGGATCTTAAAACAGAAAAATAACATTGTTCAACAGACTTTAGGCATCTAGAACTTGCGAGATTCCCTATTGACGCCCTGAGCTCTCAGCCAATTACGTATAGTACCTGTCACTTAAACTTTTGGGAAAATACGTCAGTTTACACTGGTAAATACAACTTAACTGGCTCATTTTGAAAATGTTTTAGAAAATTGATTTGAATGCACATGGCACAAAACTTTTATAACTTGGGACAATTATATAAAAATAATCTTGTATATAGATTTACATGTTCGTTATACATTTAGGGCTCGATGTAGAAACCGAGTCAAGATTAACAGACACGCCACAAGTATAGGCCCACAAGAGAGTGAGATACCGTTTCCCTTATGCAACTGTCAGGTGTACGCCTACACCCCGTGCATAAGACGTGGCCATTTTATAATATAATGATGCCAAGGATATCCGGGACATGGTCATTAACCCCCAAAGGCTTCTATTTCAAACAATACCGATTAAAGCGGGTTACCTCAATACTTTAATCACAATACGATCAAACATTCAATACCCGACCAAGCGGTATTATTATAATACCATATCCCAAGCCCGTATAGGGAAAATAAGTTAAGAGTATTTACCTGAGCTTAAAATGCAATTTATACTCAGCCGTATATCCTAATCAGCAAGCACAAGTACTTCTACTGGGGCTCTTAATCTGGAACGAAGGTTTTTATTAACCTATTAGATTCCTAACGGGTCTTAATTAAGTATTAACTTAGACCGGTTAGTTTTAAGGAAAGGTTTACGGTTCAACGCAAGATTAAGCGAAGACCGGATTAGAATGTGGTTTAGTCCCAACAAGCTTGAATACTTGTTTATCATGGGTAAACTAAACACATTCTGGATTTTGAGATAAAAGTGATAAGGTATGACCCGTTTCGGCTAATTTATGCAAACTAGTTACATAAGCCGATCCGAACGCGAAAAGTGCGTAACGAGTAACCACAAGAATCATGAACAGGTTTCCTAAGCTAATATGCCTTAAATATGTTGTGATATCAGTAAGATACCTTCCATTATTCCCAAAACAAGTTTAAGACCAATTTATGCCCTGTAGGGGTATTTTGGTCATTTTAAAAGTTATAAAAGAGGTTAAATATCATTCTGAGTTCCAGGTCTGATAAAATTAGTAAAAATACTTAGTTTACTAAGTTATAACAGTAGGGTATAGCATATATGTGAAATTTACTACTTATAACCAAACTATGCACCGTAGGGGCATTTTGGTAATTTCACATAAGCTTAAAAGGTTAAAACTGGAAACCTGAGTTTAAAACTTCTCCTTACTGTTAAAATATTAAAATTTACTGAATATATCAGTAGGCATCAACCCTTATATGTTTAAAATAGTTTTGATACATATTATGCGTTAAATACACTTAAAAGGCGATTTGGAGTCATTTCCGTGTTTTCAAAGGAAAGCTGATGTTTTTATTATGCCAGAAGGCTCAAAATATTTTATTTATCATATTAGATCAGTAGAAAAAGGTTTGGCCTCAAAAGGATTTGTAAAACTCATTTTATAGCCCAAAAGGGCAAAACCGACAACTACCGAATCAAGCTTAGAACCCTATGTTATGCTCAACCTAAAAATAAATAAAAATCTCCAAAAATCCCAAAATATTATTTTATATCAGTGGGTAAAAAGTTTGGTATTAAAAATTGGGCTTAGATAGGCTATACGCTAATTATGCCGTTTAATTAATAAAAAGCTTTTCATTTACGCTAATGAGCATAACTCCTAATCTAGACCTCAAACTGATGTCAAATTTTAGGGACAAGTTTATAATTCAATAGTGAAGGTTTCTATCCTCTCACATTTTCAAAAATATCGTTTTAAGGTCCAACGGGCATAACGGTCAACATTTAGGCCTATAACGGAAACACACATGAACTAGGATTTCTATGGAACCAAGTTGTATAACCTTGGAGGGTTATACTAACTTATAATATGGTCCTAATGGAATCCTAAGGCATATCTAAACTAAGCTAAATCGGATCAGAACTGAAAGTCAAAGAAAAAGTCAACTTTTGCGACTTTCGGTCCCAAACCGAGCTTATAATTAGAATTGTCGGGTTGAACATGCTTAGGCATGTTCAACTAATATTTACCAAGTTATTAATGTGGCAAAACTGATTTTATGACTTTTAATTAATAGTTAGGCATTTTATTTAAAATTAACCCGTTTGTCTTTCATTTGACCCGACAATTAAACTAAGTACACGTGGTAATTAGGAGGCGCCCTTTTGAGGGTTAATTACCTACCTAATTACGGTCACGTAGCCATGTTCGTTGCGAACCATGGCTTAGCCGTTTAAAAGTCAAAGCGTTTATCAAAACGCTTGACTTTTCGGCTTTAATCGCTAAATAATTAAACTAAACACGAAAGGGGACTTACAAAGGGTCCAAGTAAGGAGGGTTGATCCTAATTTCTCAGGTATGAGGAGCAAAGTCCCCAACTTAGAGAATTCAAGATCAAGTGTGGGTTGAAGGAAGTGGGGAAGGGTATTTATACGTTTTTGAGGACCATTAGGATCGTTCCTCGTAAACCATGATTGAATCTGAACCCTACACATCTTACCCATGGTTTTATAAACAATGGGCAGCCCCTAGTTTCCAAAAAAACCATTTACAATTGATAGAAACTGTTGGAACAGGCTGTTTACAACTGTTTAGAAGGTTCTGCTGATCTGCAGGCTTAGGCACCCCACGTAAGACCTCAGGGAGGCTTACGCGCCCCGCCAGATAGTTCATATCAGCAAACAACACTTTCATATATGGCAGAAATGGCCCCTGTGAGCTTTTATGGTCACTTTAGGCACGTTCAAGGCCCGTTAACCTCATTTTAAGGCCCCACTATGATGGTTAAACATAGGGAATATGAAACATGTTAAAAAATATGTCGGATGTCGATTCGTTTGGCCGTACGGTCACGTTGTGCGTCGAATTACGACGAAACACGGACGGACGCTAAAAACGGTCCAAATCACGCGACGAGTGGAATTTTATCATGCCACATACTAAAATAAAATATTTTAGTGCTTACATAAATTTTTGGGTATCGGGGGATATTCAGAATGCGAGATATGCGCAAAAGTGCAAACTTGTGCACTTTTTGACACTTTTAGTCCCTGCATGACATAAAAGTTTATTTTTGCGCACCAAACACCTCTAAGCCTATATCTAAGCTATATAAAGGATAAATAGGGTATTTTTAACTTATGGTCACATTCCGGAATGTCCGATTCCATACGAATCGACATACTTTTGCAGTTTGACGCAATTAGTCCCTTAATTACGCAAAGTAGCGCGAAATGCCGTTTAATGATATCTAAGCCTTCCATGGCCCATAATAATCATTCCCAAGCATATACTTAAATATTACTATGCTCCCGCTTGCTTAAATAGTCTCCGAATGGCGTAGATTCAAAAGTTGACGCTTTAGGCCCCTCTATTGCGCAAACTTGCGCATCTCATCATTTATTAACGTTGAAGCCTCCTCTAATCCATATTAGGCATCCTAGAAAGTATTATTAAACATCACGATGCTTCGGGTTCGCTAAAAGGCCATTCAGAGGTATAATTAAACATATTGACGCTTTTAGTCCCTCTAACTTGCAAAGTTGCGCGTAACTTTACTTATATGCATAAAAACCTTAGACGGCCATCATTTGGAATTCCCGAGAGTATAATTAAATATCATGAAGCTCTCGGTTTGTTAAAAGGTCACTCAGAGGTTAGAATTGACATGTTGACGCTTTTAACCCTTTATTGCGCAAACTTTCAATTAATTATGCAAACGACTACACTTAATCATCAAGTGGCACATTTGTGAATATAAACATCATAATAGGTTATTTAGAAACTTACTTTAGGTATGCTAACACTTCCAATCCTTTTATTATCAAAGTTTTCGATTTTTCAAAAAAAATTAGTCCCTTAAATTCAACATTGGACTTTATTAGGGTTTATTACACGTGTCAATACATTACTGGACGTGATTTTACGGGGTGTTACATTACGTCTGTTATCAGGGTAGCTCTTCTGTCGCTCACGTGCTGCTTTCAGTCGTTCCTTGACTTGAATGATCTTATCTATTGTTTCCTGTACTATCTCAGGT
The DNA here is from genome assembly GCF_002127325.2 of Helianthus annuus. Taxonomy (NCBI): domain Eukaryota; kingdom Viridiplantae; phylum Streptophyta; class Magnoliopsida; order Asterales; family Asteraceae; genus Helianthus; species Helianthus annuus. Next base: position 33,146,953 of record NC_035449.2, on the reverse strand, counting down.
CCAGATAGTTGCTTTTCCCCAATTTCTGCCCAACAGACTGGGGTTCTGCACTTTCGTCCATAAAGTGCTTCGAATGGTGCAGCATTGATACTTGTGTGATAACTGTTATTATAAAAAAATTCTACTAATGGTAAGTGATCATCCCAATTACCTCCGAAATCAAATACACTAGCTCTAAGCATGTCCTCCATTGTCTGAATTGTCCTTTCACTTTGCCCGTCCGTTTGAGGATGGTAAGCTGTGCTTAGATTCAACTTGGTTCCCAATGCCTTTTGGAAACTTGTCCAAAAATGAGAGGTAAAATGGCTATCCCTATCAGAAACAATTGATAAAGGAATTCCGTGTAATGAAACAATTTCATTTACATACAATTTGGCTAATTGTTCCATACTAAAAGTTTCCTTCATTGGTAGGAAGTGAGCTGATTTAGTTAGCCTATCTACAATCACCCAGATTGTATCATTACCTTTTCTTGTTTTGGGTAATATGGTAACAAAATCCATTGTAATCAATTCGCATTTCCAAACTGGCATTTCTAATTGCTGTAACAAACCTGAGGGTTTCTGATGTTCAGCTTTGACTTGTGAACAGGCAAACACTTAGAAACATAAGCTGCTATATCCTTTTTCATTCCTATCCACCAGAAATTTTTCCTTAAATCCCGGTACATCTTATCACTTCCTGGATGCATCGTATATTTAGATTTATAAGCTTCTTCTAATATACGGTGACGTAAATTTCCTAATTTAGGTATCCACATTCTCTTTTTATGGAATCTCCAAATTCCATCTGTTCCTTGTTCTAATTCCTTAATCATTCCTTTTAATTTTTCAGTATCTTCCTTGATTACTGATTCTTGTGCTTTTCTAATCTGATCGTTTAAATCTACTTGTAGATTTAATTTAAGAGAACGTACCCTTTTTGGCTTTTCGTGATACTTTCGACTTAGAGCATCTGCCACTACATTAGCTTTTCCTGCATGATACTGGATATCACAATCATAATCACTAAGCAATTCCATCCAACGTCTTTGTCTCATATTCAACTCTTTTTTCCCGAAAACATATCTTAAACTCTTATGATCTGTGAATACGGTAAACTTACTATCATAAAGATAATGTCTCCAAATCTTAAGGGAAAAAATTATGGCTCCTAATTCCAAATCATGGGTTGCATAATTCTCTTCATGATTCTTAAGCTGTCTAGAGGCGTAAGCTATAACCTTTTGACGTTGCATCAGCACACATCCATAACCTAACTTAGAAGCGTCACAATAGACTACAAAGTCTTCCGTTCCCTCTGGTAACACTAATATGGGTGTGTGGGTTAGTCTTTGCTTAAGGATTCTAAAGGCTTCTTCTTGTTTTGGTCCCCATTCAAACTTAACAGATTTACAGGTTAACTTAGTTAAAGGAATGGCCATTCTAGAAAAATCTTGAATAAATCTTCTATAATAACCGGCCAATCCTAAGAAACTTCTAACCTCGGTTGGTGACTCAGGGGTTTTCCATTTGGTAATCGCCTCAATCTTTGTTGGATCCACATGAATTCCTTCATGGTTAACTAAATGTCCAAGAAATTGTACCTGTTTTAACCAAAACTCGCACTTGGAAAACTTAGCGTACAACTTTTCCTTTCTTAACAGACTTAAAAGTAAGTGCAAATGCTTTGCATGCTCTTCTTTACTCTTAGAGTAAATTAGAATATCATCTATGAAGACAATTATGAATTTATCCAAATATGGCTTACATATTCGGTTCATCATGTCCATAAATGCGGCTGGGGCATTGGTTAGACCAAATGGCATGACAGTAAATTCATAATGACCATATGTCACACCCCGATTTCCACGTGTTTCACTGGTGGGCCCGGTGGGGGATTACCGTGACATAGTTGGCAACAATATAGTCAAACCACACAATATATAAATGCACAGCGGAAGCATAAAGATAAATATATTTCAACTATTGAATGTAATATCCAAGTATCACAATTGTCGAAATATAATCCACAGGGGATCAAAATAAGATAGAAAATAATTGTTCAACAGATATTGGCATCCAAAGCTTGCGAGACTCTAACGATGCTAAGGAGTGGCCAGCCTATTACGCGTAGAACCTGCATTAATCTTTTTGGGGAAAATACGTCAGTTTACACTGGTATATACATTCAACCGACATTTTTGTAAAATGTTTAATAAAATTGATTTAAATGCACAAGGCACAAACTCTTTATAACTTGGGATAATTTATAATTAAATCTTGTAAAAGAATTACATGCTTACTATGCGTTCGGTCGCCCGGGTCGTGCCGGGTTTAAGGTTAATAGACACGCCACAAAGCATAAAGCCGTGGCGGGAAAACCAACGGTTATACCTTTAATAATATAGACACATTACGGGTGTACGCCTACACCTATGTGTCGGGGTCGTGGCCATTTCGTAAAATGATGCCAAGGATATCCGGGACATGGTCATTAAGCTCCCAAAGGCGTAAAGCCAACAAAACCAATTTTTTTAAACGGGTCACTTTGAAATCGCCTGACTACTAATGAGTAGGGGTCAATTGCCCGACCAAGCGGTATTTTAAATACCGTAACCCAAGCCCGTATAACGGAAAATAAGTTAAAAGTATTTACCTGAGCAAGTAATAATCCTTAATAAACAATGCAAGTTTCTTTTACTGGTCTCCTATTCTGGAACGAAGGTTTAAAATAACCTATTAGAATCCAAACGGGTCTTTAATTTAGCCTTAGCTTAGACCGGTCAGTTTCAAAGGATAATTACGGTTTAATCGCGTGAAAGGCGAAAACCGAGAATGGAATGTGATTCGGACCCAACAAGTTTGAGGACTTGTTTTATATGGGTAATATAACCACACTCTGGATTTTGAGGTCAAAACAATAAGGTTTGACCCGTTGCGGCTAGTTTATGTAAACTAGTTACATAAACCTAACCGTGCGCGCAAAAGGCGTAACGGGTAACCGTAAGAGTCCTACACAAGTTTCCTAAGTCAATATGCTTTAAAGAGGTTGTGGTATCAGTAGGATACCTTCCATAATGCCCGTAACGAGTTTAAATCCATTATATGCCCCATAGGGGTATTTCGGTCAGTTTAAAGATTATAAAAGAGGTTGCTGAGTTCTACAGGAAATCTGGGTTTTCCGAACAGTTTATAAAGTTCAAAAATACTCTATTTATTATTTAAAATCAGTAGCAACTGGAATCGGGTCAAAATACCTGGTAGAACTTGAGTTATGCCCAAAAAGGGTATATTCGGTATTTACCGAACCGATGCCATAACCGCAGGTTATGAGCAGGTTAAAAATGATTAAAAATCTTTAAAAATCCCAAAATATTATTTTACATCAGTGTGTAAAAGGTTTGGTGTCGAAATTTGGGTTTAGATAGGCTTTATGCTAAATGCGCCGTTCAATTACTAATGTTTCCGTAATTGCGCTATTTAGCATAACTCCTATTCTGGACCTCGGATTGACGTAAAATTTTTGGGACATGCTTAGAAATCAGTAACTAAGGTTATTGTCCTTTCACATGTCCAAAATTCTCGTTTTAAAGTAAAAAGGGCGTTACGGTCAACTTTTAAGCATTTAGCGGAAATGTGCTAAAGACTCGGACAGACAACGAACCGGTCACAGAGGGTTATACCATCATGTAACCTGGTCCTAGGAGAGTCCTAAGGCATATCTAAATCATACCATAACGGGTCAGAACTGAAGTCAAAGCAAAAGTCAAAGTTTTGCGACTTTCGGTTCCGAACCGGGTCAAAACAGTAAATGGTCGGATCAAACAAGCTTAGACTAGTTAATATACTTATTATCATGTTATATGAGTGTTAAAACAGGTTACACGCTATATACATTACCGATTATGCATAAAATCGCAAAATAGCATTCTGTTGACTTTTTCTAAGCAAGTTTGACTCGACAATCGGACTAGTTAGAGTGGGAATCAGAGGGTGCCCTTTTAGGGGTTTAATGCCCACATAATTACCAACATATAACTACTTTTGATTCGACAAACCACTGGACCACTTGTGATTTGTCGTTAAGTCAACCGTTAATTATGACGGATTGACTTTTAAGCTAAAACTAAGCAAAACTTAACCAAGAAAGATCAAGCACACTTACTGAAGTATTAGTGAATGACCAGGGATGCTTAGAGAGGGCTCTTGTGATCCAGAAAGCTCCAGGAGTGAAGAAATGAGGTGTGGACAATTGTTACAATATGAATGGCCTTTTATAGCACTCTTGGATGAATTAGATCATGACAACTAGGTCTATGATTGTGTCAAGATCATTTATAAGTGTTTACTAGTGCCTACTAACTGTTAGGGGTCGCCCATGTTGCTGAAAATATCTTGGTAAGTCGGTTTAACATTTGTAACAGCCAACAGCCAAGCTGCTGTCGCTGGGCACCCCTTACGGACCGTAAGGCAGGACCCTTGCGGTCCGTAAGCCTTTGACAGAAAAATGTTTTACCCTTTCGAACCTTATGGACCGTAAAGCAGGACCCTTGCGGTCCATAAGCCCTTGTCAGAGGCAAAAAAATAACCTTTCATGATTTGAATGGACAACTTGCAACGCATGATTTCTGGTTTAATTTTCAGCACAATGCCTTTAACCCATGCTTGTACCAGTTATGTCTACTCCATCATGTATCATTTGTTTGAATAATGGTAAAGATTCATGAATGAAGATTTAATGTACATTATTTCCATAGGATCCATACTTACAAATTTGGCATCCATCATTTTTAGTAATCACCGGATTAAGGTATATTAGATGTTTATTAATCATGAAGTCGTTCAGAGGTTTAAATTAACATGTCGACATGTTCAAAAATCCTACCATACATCTTTAATTAAATCCGGTTTTACCATACTTTTGTCGTAAGTGACACGTGTCGTTTATTCATTGGACAAAAAAATTTCGAGGTGTTACACCATACCTTGTTCTAAATGCAGTCTTAGGAATGTCCTCTTCCTGTACCTTTAATTGATGATATTCTGATCTTAAATCGATTTTAGAGAAAAATCGAGCTCCTTGCAGTTGATCGAACAGATCATCGATCCTCGGTAATGGATACCGATTTTTAATCGTGACTTTGTTCAATTCACGGTAGTCAATGCACATACGCATTAATCCATCCTTCTTCTTGACAAATAAAATCGGTGTTCCCCATGGTGATGAGCTTGGCTGTATGAATCCTTTCTCCAACAATTCGTCTAATTGTTTCTTTAGTTCCTGCATTTCAGCGGGTGCCAAACGGTAAGGTGCTTTGGCAATCGGTGCTGTCCCTGGTAGCAGATGGATTCTGAATTCAACTTCCCTGTCTGGCGGTAGTCCTTGCAATTCTTCTGGAAAGACATCTGAAAACTGGGATACTACTGGAATGTTTTTTAGTTCTTTTCCTTTTGTGTTAGTGATTATAGAAATCAAATACACTATAGATCATTTTCTTAGATAGCTTGCAGTTTTCATCACAGAGATGAATTTAGTGGATCTAGATGGTTTATCTCCTTTAATTGTGATCTTTTCACCCCTTGGTGATTTTACTTGAATTGACTTTTGATCACATAAAATACTGGCTTTATTAGCTATTAACCAATCCATTCCTAAGATGACATCAAATCCTACCAGATTCATTGGATAAAAGTTTGCAATAAACTTTTGATTAAAAATTTCTATTCTTGCTCCCTGCAAGATTTCAGAAATCCTAACGGTTTCTCCATTTGCGGTCTCTACTAAACATTCTTGTGGTAGTTTAGTTAATGATTGATTTAGGAGTTTGCAAAACGAAGTATTAATAAAACTTTGGTTTGCACCAGAGTTAAATAATACTTTGGCAAAAATATCATTAACTAAAAACGTACCAGCTATGACGTCCGGGATCATCTTGGCTTCATCTGCAGTTAGAACAAATGCTCTAGCATTTTTAGTGTTCTTATTGTTTTCAGCTGGAGCCAATTTTGGACAGTTTGGCTTGATGTGACCTTTTTCTCCACAGTTGAAGCATAATCCATTTGTTGGTTTCCTTCTGCAGGTTTCTTCCTTATGTCCTAGTATTTTGTAGAAATTGCAGTAAGTAGAGCATCTTCCAGAATGCTTCTTTCTGCAGGCTTTGCAGTATGGCGTAGAGGTAGAACTTATATTCCTACGGTTGGAATTCTCAGAACGGAATTCTTGAGTAAGCCTTTGCGTTAGGTTTCTCCTCTGGTCTTCTTCTCTAGTTCGTGCCAGTTCATCAGTCAAGGTATTGGCGAGTTCTACAGCTTCTTCTATGGTTTGGGGTCTAGCTGCCTTGACTACATGCCTAATCTCCCCAATTAATCCCCAGATATAACGGGAGATTAATACCGGTTTAGGTGATGCAAGGGTTGGCACTATCCTAGCATATTCAAAGAATGTAGTAGTATAACCCTTACTATCTACCCCGGTCATTCTGAGGTTCAGAAACTTATTTGCTATTTGTTCCTTTTCATTGGGAGGGCAGAATTTCCTTTCTATCATGTTTTTAAATTCCTCCATTCCATGTTATAAACCCTATCACTTCCTCTTGACTGGAGGATAGTGTTCCACCATTCTAGAGCTGAGTTCTTAAGCAGATTCGAAGCAAACATTATTTTATCTTCCTCAGCACATTTTCTTATTTTTAGAACAGCCTCAGTTTTCTCTATCCAGCGTAGGGCTGCAATGGGTCCTGCATTGCCCGAGAATTCTATTGGTTTACAGGACCAGAATTCTTTGTAAGAACAACCATATGGCATGGTTCTCCTTTTTTGGGAATGGGCGCTTGAAGTACGGGTCCATTGTTCACGCTGTTTTCAGGTTCAGTTGGTCGCTTACTGCTATGCTTACTTTTATTTTCGGCTTCTTTAACAGTTTGGATAATAAATGACATTGCATCTATAATTCCTTGTGCCACTATGTGTTGGATAGCACTATTATCCACTTGGTTTCAATTGTTATTGTTGTTCGGATTCTTGTTATTCAGATTATCATTATTCGAGTGGTTGTCATTCCGGATATTATCATTCTGGTTTTCCTGATTCACTTCGTTGTCCATCTCAATTTTAAACATTTACCACATATTAATATCACAAATAATATTTGAATATAGCCAATCACATGACACGCACTTTTGGTCAAAAGCGTCGAGCATTGTGACTTTTACTCTATTCATATATTATGCATCTATTACACACCAGTACTGAAATTAAAATTACAATACCGACTGAAATGTAAACCTACACTACTAGTAGTATGCATCCGTAGTTTTTTTTTCTAACACATACACACATATTTATTATTATATTATTATTATTTCTACCGTTCCCACCATCACATTTACGGATATGGATTCATCCAAAAATCCATATTGCGCTCGTCGTATTTCCATACGAGACGCTCTCCCACCTGTCGCATTATCTCACTGCTTTCTAAAATTTCCTCACCGAAAGTCCTAAGTTCTTGTACGTTTTCTGCACTCATTGGGGATGCAGGTTCTAGGACTGGGTTTGGAATTTGGGGTGCGGGTTCCTGGTATGGGGCCTGGTATGGGTAGGGATTCTCTAAGATCTCCCTAATGTATGCATCATTATCGTAATAAGGATCTTGAGGATCTAACTCTGGGTAGGCTCCTAGGTTGGGCATTGGCACATTTTCCTGTATTAGATAACGTTGCACATAGTCCCTAACGTCGTCCCACCAGGGGTCGTAATTGTTTGGGTCTAGGGGATTTGGTGCAGGTACCCTAGGTATCTCCTCCGGGTTAAAATCAGGCATTTCTATTTGGTTTTCAGGGTTCTCTATCTCTATGGGTTGGTCAGGGATTGGTGGTTGTGGTTGGGGTGCTAGCATTTGCTCCAGGTTTGGGTCAGCTGCAGTGGTTGCTAAGATATGGATATTGGCTATACCCCTATTAAGCATATCCTGGGCATAAGCATCATTTTCTCTTTTAGCTGCGGCTAACACTCGTTGTTCCTGTAACTTTTTCATACGCTTTCTACGCTCGTGTGCTCCCCTACCGAACCATCCCCTCTTTTTCTGAGGAAATGACTCTTCAGACAAAGCCTTAAACACAAAGATTCCTTCTTCCGTATCAGTAGAGTACCCCGAGAGGGCAGGCTGAGAAGAGGAGGTGCCTTAACTACTAGGCGAACCAGACAATTGACGATACGCGTCAGATGGTCCTTGGTCGCTCATACTGTAAACTAACAGAAGGTCAGATAACACATAACAAGAAAATACAATTATGCACGTATTCCTGTTATTTATTTCCTAACACTTTGAATTTTGATGTCAGCAGAACACTTATGTGGCTGAATCAGTGGCATAGCTCTGATACCACCTTCTGTCACAGCCCCCGATCCCTAATTCCCGAGAACGGGCGGCCACGAGCCAGTTTCGGTGGTATCACGTTATTGTCTAATTTGGCAGCGGAATTTTTCATCAGGACTGTAGTTAGGAAATATTTAGTCAGAGTAAAATACCACATTTCCATAATATTAAACACATGGGTAAAACCCAAGTTTTCAGTACACATATTTCATAGGAATAAATCCTATTTTTATTTAATAATAACATCTATTTCTTTTAGGTAACTTTATTGCCACTTTTCCAAGCCTTCAGTGCTGTCCAGCTGGCTTCTATTTGGCTTTCACATTTTATTACCTGAAACGCGTTTTAAAAACATTTTGTCAGTGGAAATACTGGTGGGTGAATCCCAGTTTAATCAAGTTAAAATAAAAAGTCGCATTGAACAGTATTGAGGGTGCATCCGCAATTACATTTGTTTCCAAGTTATATCAATTACCACCACATGGTAATGTCGTTCCGACTTATGGTCATGTTACTCCTTTACCAGGTGGTAACAAATTTTGTATACAAAACCCCAAATTTACCGACTGTAATTGTATTCTTACAAATACTCAATAACTGCTATTCGCATGGAAAAGTATTTAAGGTTTTGTAAAAACAGTTAACAAAAAGAGGATTACTCACAAAAAGATTTACACAAAAAGAAGGACCACTCACATTGCTGTCTTAGATTATCCTTTAGGGTTTCCTGGTGATAATCTATAAATTACACAAATGCACGTGTGTTAGTATAATAACCCATTTTAACATTAGTAATACTTTCCCCGAGACGGCATTCCAACAACTACGTCGGGCAGAACCACGACAGCCGTTACGGAACCCTAGATCAATCGGGCAGAGTATCTAATACATCTCCAGGGGTTATAATACTTACATCGTAGCAGAACCTCGCTATTTAGGTGTAACACCCAGCTTAAAATACCATATTAATGATATAAAACTTTGCATTTGATACCAAAATTTTGAGTTTACAAAAAAACTTGATGATTTAAAGGCCATACCTAGACATAACATTCACGTTAATATCCTACCAAACAACATTCATAACACAACTAAAAGTGTTCACATATTCTTAAAACAAAACAGATCAAGTGCGGAAGCGTTGGTTTGTGTGTTCGGTTCGATTGCTTTTGCTTGATCATCATCCCCCATACTTGGAATTACCTAGAAACTGAATATTTTAGATAAACGTTAGTATTAACATCCTTGGAAATTAATACAATCGAAACTATGTTCAAAAACAATTTCAAGTAACCAAAAATATGAAAATTCAGCTTTCGTGACTGGGCGCTACCGTAACTTACGGTAGCCACCGTAAGTTACAGTGGCCCCTGGGCAACTGTGGTCTACCGTAACTCAGTAGAAAACTACCGTAACGTTTTACTTGCTACCGTAAATTACGGTAGCCACCGTAATTTACGGTAGCTAATGTACATTCTTTTTTGTTTTTGCAGTCTTGCCGATTCTTTTTTTACATTGCTGTAATTTAATTTTTGAATACGTTTAACACATGACTAAGGCTAGTTTCTCATATCCGAATTTTACCCACTATCATGTTTCGCTTCCCTCTTGAGGGATCGTTTACGCAATAATCTACATGCTTATTTCTAAGGTTTCGAGCTTGCCTTTTTACACTACTTGACATGCTTACAATTCCGAACTTTAACTCCTGTATTAGGAGTTAAGTTTCTCAACTAGTTTAGCGTGTCCGCTACACGGCTTACGCTTTGTTTATAACCATTCCTCAAGCAATGGTAACCAACATCAAAGTTTACTCTTCAACTTGTTTTGACCCGTTTGGATGCCGAAATTTAGGCACCATTCAAGGCATTTCAAGAATCCATTTCTATCACTTGTTTGGACCCGTTTTTACTTGTTTAAGACACAAAGTCACTTTTGTGACATATTGGTCTATCTTGTTTACCATGTTTCAAAATAACAACATAAGACTAATAAATAGACTTAATGTAACGAAACAGTAAATTTCGTACCTTCAAAGCGCACCCTTTAAGCGTGTATCACCCCCGGCTTGTCCACTTGACGACCCGGATTCTTTACCTAAAGAGTTCCATTCGAAATCAATTTAGAACTCTTTTATAATCAATAACGGACAATTTATTACGGTAATCTAATCTGCGTTTTTGTCCGATCATTAATACTTTGATCTTCACTTAGGCGTTTCTACGAACACCTAGCGGGTTAGATTTCTACATAATCATTGCTAGGTTCTTGACATGTTATTTACACCTAATTTCACTTCAATTAAGCAATTTTCACACTTTTAACATCAAGTTACTGAATTTTATCATATAATTCAGTCTTCACTAGAATAGAAATCATAATCCTAGTGTTTATCTAGTTTCTACAATTTCATTAATCACCTACAATGGTGATTATAAACTTCTCAAGTATCATGCCAGGATTTTACAAGAAATCATCTAGGGTTTAACTCTAGACATCATATTACTTCAGATTCATTCATGCATCATGTATTTAAGCTAAATTTCAGTTTCTCACATTTAACCTAGAATTCAAGATGAAACGAAATACCAAAATTTTACATACCTTTTGATCCCTACAACGAGGTGATCACTAATTTATGTTCAAGACTTGATTTAGGGCAGATTTGAGGCTTCAATTTAGGGATTTTATGTGAAAACTAGGGTTTGAAAGAACCCCTGGTCGCCCCTGCCTTCTGTTCGATCCAAGCACACACACCAGTGTGTGTTTGGGTGTAATTGTTTACTAATTAGTAATTAAGTTTCAAGTTTGGCAAGATTGGTCCCTAAACCTTGTTTAACTTAAAGTTGGGTTGTTTTAACTCAATTACAAGTTACTTCTAGGATTTTAGTTAACTAGGTTAGGAATTCCTAGTTAGTTAATTCTTGCTTATTCATACTTTATAATTCTAATACAAAGTTTTATATTTTCGGGGTGTTACAAGTCCACCCCCCTTAAAAGGGGTTTCATCCCCAAAACCGAATTACGTACCAATTAAAGCAGGGTATAGTCGTTGCATCTCTTCTTCGGATTCCCATGTGGTATCCGCACCTTTCCTGTGTTCCCATTTGACCTTCACTTTATTGATCTCTTTGTTCCTTAAGGTTTTCACCTCACGATCGAAAATCGTAATGGGTCTTACCACATAGTTTAATCTGTCATCCACCTCGATATCGTCGTAGTGGATATAAGTCATCTCATCGGCTAGACATTTCCGAAGATGTGACACATGAAATGTGCTATGAATTCCGCTTAATTCCTCCGGTAGCTCAAGGCGGTAAGCTACCTTTCCTACTCGTTCAACAACCGTAAACGGCCCGATAAATCTTGGGCTCAATTTCCCTCTCTTTCTAAACCGGATAACCCCCTTCCATGGGGATACTTTGAGCATGACCTTGTCGCCAACCTGGAACTCGATTGGTCTCCTCCTTTTGTCAGCATACGATTTTTATCTATCTTGAGCCGCTTTCAAGTGAGCCTGAACCGCATCAATCTTTTCATTAGTGGCTCGTACTATATCTTGGTGGGCAAGTTCATGTGGACCCACTTCACCCCAACATACCGGGGTTCGACATTTCCTACCATAGAGCATTTCGTACGGTGCCATTCCAATACTAACATGGTAGCTGTTGTTATAAGAAAACTCGACCAAGGGTAGATAGACATCCCAGCTGCCTCCAAAATCGATTATACATGCCCGTAGCATGTCTTCCAACATTTGCATTGTTCTTTCACTCTGTCCATCCGTCTGGGGATGGTACGCAGTGCTGATGAACAATTTGGTTCCCATTTGTTCTTGGAAATCTCGCCAGAAATTTGAAGTGAACCGAGTATCCCTATCGGACACGATGGATACCGGTACCCCATGGTGTGCTATTATCTCATTAGTGTAAACTTCTGACATCTTTTCTGACGTATAAGTCTCACGAATTGGAATAAAATGAGCACTCTTGGTTAGTCTGTCAACAACTACCCATATAGCATCAAAACCGCGGTTCGTCTTTGGTAGTTTGGTTAATAGGTCCATCGTAACATGTTCCCATTTCCAAACCGGGATTTCTAACGGTTGGAGTTTACCGTATGGCTTTTGGTGCTCCGCCTTGACTTGTAGACATGTCAAACACTTTTCCACATATTTCACGGCATCTCTTTTCATTCCGGGCCACCAATAGTTTTGTTTTAAGTCGTTATACATCTTGGTCGCTCCCGGATGAATGGAATAACGGGACTTGTGAGCTTCATTAAGTAGGAGCTTTTTAACTCCACATGTGTTAGGGACCCAAATTCTATTGAAACGTGTATTCAAGCCGTGACTACCTACCTCGAGATCTTTAACTTGGCCAACAATCCTTTCCTTTCTCCAGTTTTCCGTCTTTACTGCTTCATCTTGTGCTTCTCGGATTCGTTCTAGTAAGCCCGAGGTCACAATGAGCTGTAATGATCGTACCCGTATTGGGGTATAATCTGCCTTTCTGCTCAACGCATCAGCCACTACGTTGGCTTTCCCAGGGTGGTAGTGTATTTCACAATCGTAATCCTTGACCGTTTCCAACCACCGCCTTTGTCTCATGTTTAATTCCTTCTGATCGAAGAAATATTTCAAATTTTTTTATGGTCGGTAAAGATTGTACATTTTACTCCATATAAGTAATGCCTCCATATTTTTAAAGCAAACACTACTGGCGCCAGTTCCAAGTCGTGAGTCGGGTATTTCTTTTCATGGGTCTTCAATTGCCTCGAGGCGTAGGCGATGACCTTGCCTCGTTGCATTAAAACACATCCGAGTCCCAAATGCGACGCATCCGAGTAAACTACCATGTCGTCAACTCCTTCCGGTAATGTTAACACCGGAGCGTGAGTTAACTTTTCCTTGAGCGTTTGGAAGGCTTCGTCCTGTTCGATGCCCCACACGAACTTTTCCTCCTTGCGAGTCAATTTGGTCAATGGCAAGGTAATTTTGGAGAAATCCTGTATGAATCTCCGATAATATCCCGCGAGCCCTAAAAAGCTTCAGATTTCTGAGGGATTTCTTGGAGGGTTCCATTTTGACACAGCTTCTACTTTTGACGGATCCACTAGTACTCCGTTGGCACTAATGATATGCCCAAGAAACTGCACTTCTCGTAGCCAAAAAGCGCATTTTGAGAATTTTGCATACAACTTTTCTCGTCTGAGTGTCTCTAATACTTCTCGCAAATGACACACGTGCTCAGCTTCATTCTTCGAATATACTAAAACGTCATCGATAAATACAATTACCGACTTATCCAGCATAGGTTTGCATACCCGGTTCATGAGGTCCATGAAAGCCGCGGGTGCACTAGTCAACCCAAAGGGCATTACAACCCGTACCGTGTACGAAAGGTCGTCTTCGGTACGTCCTCCCCCTTGACTTTCAATTGGTGATAACCAGATCTGAGATCAATCTTGGAGAACCAACTTGCTCCTCGTAGCTGGTCAAACAAATCATCAATTCTTGGGAGTGGGTATCGATTCTTCACCGTGAGTTTGTTTAACTCTCGGTAATCGATACACATGCGCATACTGCCGTCCTTCTTTTTCACGAATAGAAATGGTGCGCCCCACGGGGACACACTCGGTTGGATAAACCCCTTGTCGAGCAATTCTTGGATTTGAGACATCAATTCTTGTAACTCTGACGGCGCAAGTCGATACGGCGCCCTGGCCACGGGTTTTGCGCCCGGAATCAATTCGATTCCGAACTCTACCTCCCGTTCTGGTGGTATTCCCGGTAGTTCTTCCGGGAATACGTCTTCATAATCACGTACCACCGGCACGTCTCCAATTTTGAGGGGTTCTTTTTTCCGATTCGCTTGCGTATACCATGTAAGCCTTGCATCCATGTTTCATAAGTTTATGGGCTTCTAGCATTGAGCATAGCACCGGGTTACCTCCTTTTTCACCGTATATCGTAACTTGCTTTCCGCTAGAGACGTCAGTTTTATTTCCTTTCGGAAACAAACCACCTTCGCGTGGTATCGGGATAACCAATCCATCCCCACGATCACTTGGAATTCTCCCATCGACATCAGGATCAAGTCTATTGTGTATTCTTCGTCATCAATGCTCAATTTACAGTTTTCACATACATCACAAACAATGAAACTCTTGTTATTACCTATCTCTACTTCTAAGGGCATAGGTAATTTTGTTAGAACAAATGAAGGATGTCGAATAAATCCGTATGAAATAAAGGATTTATTCTCACCCGTATCGAATAACACACGTGCGGGAATCGAGTTTACAGTAAAGATACCTGAGACCACTTCAGGTTCGACCTTTGCTTCAGCAACAGTCAATTGAAAAGATCTTTCTTTGGCTTTCTGGGCTTCACCTTTCGAGTCTTGCCCATCTTTCTTTCCAACCAGTTCCGGGCATTCCGATCTTTTGTGACCCGGTCGATAACAATTGTAACAAACCGTCACTTTCTCCGGGCATGATATAGCCATATGTCCCGTCTTTCGACATATGGGGCAAGGCTTATCCTTGAAGCGACATTCGCCTTTATGACCCTTCCCGCAAATTTTGCAACTTGGCGATCCACCTTTTGTATCCAATTTCTTCGCTGTTTCATTTGTTCGTGCTTTCTTGGTAGGGCTTGGATTTACATCTTGTGCCCTCCGTTCACCCCGTTCAATGCTCTTTTTCAGTTCGATCTCCCTTTCCCAAGCAGCATTAATGATCTCGGTAAGGGTTTCGTATTTTGAAGGGGTTATAAACTCCCTATATTCTGCACTCAACATGTTATGGTAGTAATATATCTTTTGTTCTTCGTTTGTCACCAAGTCGTTGGAAAATTTCATTTTATCCATAAATGTTGTCGTGATCTTGCCTATGCTCTCTCCCTTGTGCCTAAGTTGCATGAACTCTTCTTTGATTCGATTAACAACCGCCTTGGGGCTATGGTGTTTAAGGAATGGCGTCTTGAACTCCTCGCATGTCATGACTTTAGCCGCTTCATTACCTATCTCTCTCTTTTTGTTATCCCACCAATCCTTCGCTTGACCCCTTAATTGACCCGTACCATAGGCTACGTAGTCATCTTCATCACAATGGGTCCTCTCGAATACCCCTTCAATATCACTCAACCATCGTTGGCACACTATTGGGTCAACTTCCCCATTATATATTGGTGGTTTACACGCCATGAATTCTTTGTATGAACAAGGTTTTCGTCCTCCGGGTTTTTCATTTGCTAGATTTGTACTATCTTCCAACTTCTTGATTCTCTCGTCTACTATTGATAAAACTGTGTTTTGAATTTTATCAATAAAGCCCGACAAACTGTTTTCGATCGCCTTTCCAACCTCTTCGGCAATCACTACCCTCATTTGTTCGGTGACTCTTGGCACCGCATCATCATTGCCTCCGTCCACCATCTTTATTACTGAAATGTTTACATAGATTGTTAAACATTCCATTTATAACACATGCTTTACTTGTTTTGATTCAATCAAGTTCCTAACTTGATTCAATCGTTCTTGTTTCATGCATTTCTTGTGTTTGAGTGAGCTTACACACTCTTTTCATGCATATTTGTTCATGATTTATTTCTATATTCTCTAAATTTGCTTAAACGATTAACTCCTACCGGATGCTTGATCAAGCTTGAACCGAACACTTATTGACAACCTTGAGATCTGATTACCAACTTGTAACACCCAGCTTAAAATACTAGATTAATGATATAAAACTTTGCATTTGATACCAAAATTTAGAGTTTACAAAAAAACTTGATGATTTAAAGGCCATACCTAGACATAACATTCACGTTAATATCCTACTAAACAACATTCATGACACAACTAAAAGTGTTTACATATTCTTAAAACAAAATAGATCAAGTGCGGAAGCGTTGGTTTGTGTGTTCGGTTCGATTGCTTTTGCTTGATCATCATCCCCCATACTTGGAATTACCTAGAAACTGAATATTTTAGATAAACGTTAGTATTAACATCCTTGGAAATTAATACAATCGAAACTATGTTCAAAAACAATTTCAAGTAACCAAAAATATGAAAATTCAGCTTTCGTGACTGGGCGCTACCGTAACTTACGGTAGCCACCGTAAGTTACGGTGGCCCCTGGGCAACTGTGGTCTACCGTAACTCAGTAAAAAACTACCGTAACGTTTTACTTGCTACCGTAAATTACGTTAGCCACCGTAATTTACGGTAGCTGCTGTACATTCTTTCTTGTTTTTGCAGTCTTGCCGATTCTTTTTTTACATCGCTGTAATTTAATTTTTGAGTACGTTTAACACATGACTAAGGCTACTTACTCATATCCAAATTTTACCCACTATCATGTTTCGCTTCCCTCTTGAGGGATCATTTACGCAATAATCTACATGCTTATTTCTAAGGTTTCGAGCTTGCCTTTTTACACTACTTGACATGCTTACAATTCCGAACTTTAACTCTTGTATTAAGAGTTAAGTTTCTCAACTAGTTTAGCGTGTCCGCTACACGGCTTACGCTTTGTTTATAACCATTCCTCAAGCAATGGTAACCAACATCAAAGTTTACTCTTCAACTTGTTTTGACCCGTTTGGATGCCGAAATTTAGGCACCATTCAAGGCATTTCAAGAATCCATTTCTATCACTTGTTTGGACCCGTTTTTACTTGTTTAAGACACAAAGTCACTTTTGTGACATATTGGTCTATCTTGTTTACCATGTTTCAAAATAACAACAGAAGACTAATAAATAGATTTAATGTAACGAAACAGTAAATTTCGTACCTTCAAAGCGCACCCTTTAAGCGTGTATCACCCCCGGCTTGTCCACTTGACGACCCGGATTCTTTACCTTAAGAGTTCCATTCGAAATCAATTTAGAACTCTTTTATAATCAATAACGGACAATTTATTATAGTAATCTAATCTGCGTTTTTGTCCGATCATTAATACTTTGATCTTCACTTAGGCGTTTCTACGAACACCTAGCGGGTCAGATTTCTACATAATCATTGCTAGGTTCTTGACATGTTATTTACACCTAATTTCACTTCAATTAAGCAATTTTCACACTTTTAACATCAAGTTACTGAATTTATCATATAATTCAGTCTTCACTAGAATAGAAATCATAATCCTAGTGTTTATCTAGTTTCTACAATTTCATTAATCACCTACAATGGTGATTATAAACTTCTCAAGTATCATGCAAGGATTTTACAAGAAATCATTTAGGGTTTAACTCTAGACATCATATTACTTCAGATTCATTCATGCATCATGTATTTAAGCTAAATTTCAGTTTCTCACATTTAACCTAGAATTCAAGATGAAACGAAATACCAAAATTTTACATACCTTTTGATCCCTACAACGAGGTGATCACTAATTTATGTTCAAGACTTGATTTAGGGCAGATTTGAGGCTTCAATTTAGGGATTTTATGTGAAAACTAGGGTTTGAAAGAACCCCTGGTCGCCCCTGCCTTCTGTTCGATCCAAGCACACACACCAGTGTGTGTTTGGGTGTAATTGTTTAGTAATTAGTAATTAAGTTTCAAGTTTGGCAAGATTGGTCCCTAAACCTTGTTTTACTTAAAGTTGGGTTGTTTTAACTCAATTACAAGTTACTTCTAGGCTTTTAGTTAACTAGGTTAGGAATTCCTAGTTAGTTAATTCTTGCTTGTTAATACTTTATAATTCTAATATAAAGTTTTATATTTTCGGGGTGTTACATTAGGGGGTATTAGACTCGGGTATAATGCCCACTATTCAGAATTTGTGATTGAGAAAGAAAATTTGAACGAAGCAGACTGAGATCCGATGGCCTCTATTTATAGTTGCTGAAACTGGGTCTCTCGCGGCCCGCGTAAAACAAGCACAAGGCTTACGCGGCCCGCGTCAAAGCTAGGTCAACGCGTAGCCCATCCCGGTCACCAACTAGGCTCGACATGTGTTGGGCCACGTGGCGGCCCAGGGTCGTGCCAGGTTTTAAGCTCTCGCGGCCCGCGTAAAGGTTAAGTGAGACCTTACGCGGCCCGCCTGAACCCTATTTTCTTTGTTTTTTATTTATTTTTAATGTTATGTTATATTTCGGGCTCGGTTTTCACATACGTAGTGTATTTAAAGACATTTTGGGATATTTTAAATATTTTTAGGGTGTCGGAAAAATTACGAGGGTGTCGGTTTACGTTAGGGCTGTTATACATAGACACTCAAGAAAAACATCCTACCATACCTCAAGCATAAATACATTAACATTCTATCCGACGAATCAGAAAATTAACTATACAAGGCATCATGTCCTACCTCCAAAACACAAGGGTATTAACATTCAATTTACCATATGGTGCAATTAAACACACAATGAGAAACATCAATGCATACATCAAAGCATGAAGGTACTAGAATTTTACCTAACACATCATGCCCTTAGGCATTCAAAGGCAAAACATCCTAACGTACCAAAACACGTAAAGATTCCATCTAGCACATCTAGCGATTAAAGAAAACATTAATTTCATCCCACCCCTGAGCATAAGGCATTAATATTCCATCTAACTTATTATACCTTTAGGCACTCAATAGTAAAATTTCCAAACTAATCACATAATATAGCATCAACCTCCCACCTATCCCCTCAATTCGTTAAGCATCAATGAAAAAAATCTAACCAAACTTCAATATAGTAAAAAGTACCTCTTGGCGTGCGGCTACCCGTATTGGCATTTCTAGCTTTGATCTCATTCTCAGTTCAAGTCCACGCATTAAGGGATGCCCGAATCTCTTGAACCTGGCTCTGATACCAACTTGTAAGACCCCAAAACTCGGGTGTCTCACAGTTGGGACATCATTGCATAAATAATCCAAACTCTTGAAAATTTTAATTATTTTATTATTATTTCCTTCATTTGAAAAAAAAACTACGCAGCGGAAAACGTTTAAGTCAAATAGCCAAAACATGGGAAACATCCAAACTAAAGATACAAAATTTTAATGTTAAAAATTTATTAAAGCGGCGTCTTCAACTATAAATGCCAACGTCAATGTCGGGTAACTTCGTGCAACATCCAAGTGGTCTCGCGCCCATATGTTTAACCTGAAATCAAACTAATGTGCATGCAAAAGTCAGCTACGCTGAGTGAGTTCAAGTTTATAATTTAACAAATAAACACTTGTAAAACGTCTTCATCATGGAAATAAATAAATAAATATATTTATTTTATCCCCAAAATTTAAAATTCATCTTTTAATGAGTCAAGCACACAACACAGATCTCCTCACCTTAAATCCCAAACACAAAGTAGGGGATAAAGGAATTTTTCTTCTCGTCTTGCCCCAAGGGCAGATAAACTGCTAGGGGACTTCCTCTTGCTCCAAGGACAGATAAGCTGTTAGGGGACTTCCTCTTGCCCCAAGGACAGATAAACTGTTAGGGGACTTCCTCTGTTCGACCTGGTTGTGGCATGACCCGACCCAACACATCACACGCAAGCATATAAAAGGGCAAGCAAAAAATCCTCATGTATAGTTGGTATGTTAATACAAACAAAACTATACAACTTCATAAAAAAAGGTCTTCATCCAAGTAATACATCTAACATGCATGTTAGCCCTAAACTTTGAAAAAGTTTAAAGAGGGCATCATCAGCTCACACATAAATACATACTATATATATATATATATATATATATATATATATATATATATGCTTAAATCATCATGTGTTTTGGTACCTATACACTGTATACATATATATCTTCCCTTCACAGACTCGAGTACATAAATATATATATATATATATATATATATATATATATATATATATATATATATATATATAGAGGAAGGTTCATTGAGAAGAAATTTAATGTGAGAAGAAAAAGAAGAAAGGGCATATTAGTAAAATACTATTTTATTTATAACTCATATCATTAATTTTTCTCTCATTAATTAATTAGTCAACAAATAATTAATTATCCTACATATAATCTAGAAAACCTACACATATCAAAATTTTCCTATATATATCCTACACATTATAGAATTTTATCCTACACAATCGAAATTTATCCTACATACCTCTAAATATATCCTACACAACTCGTAATTTATCCTACACAACTAATAATTTATTCTACACTTTAAATTGAGTTGTTTTTTTAATTTGGAAAAGGTATATATTTTGAAAAAGATTTACAAATTTAATTTAGTTAGTTATTAAAGAGGAAAAATACAAATTAATGATTTATGTAAGTTTACCAATATACCCTTATATGAAAATTAAATGCAAATATTAAATGAAGTATTCTTATTGGTTGAAATTTCTTCTTTTTTCTTCTTACAAAAAAATTCTTCTCATTTGAACCTTCCACTATATATATATAGGGTAGGGTTCCAGCGTGAACAACCTCCCAAGAGTGAACTGCGTGAACAGATCTGAACCCTTGATTTCCTTTTTAGTTATTAAGGGTAGGATTGTAAATATATAAAAAATTAGATTTAAATCATTATTTTAATAATTGAATTAAGTTACATCTTTCCTAATTTAAATTCATTATCCACATTATGTTTTATTTATTAATAAGATAATTATCAAAACAAACAATAAATCACAAGATTTCCATTTTAATTTTTCTTTCAGATTTCATCACCAGAATTCAAATTTTGATTTTTAAGATCCACGTAACCTTCATATTTAAACGGTATACACATGTGTACTTGGATATAAATAGAACAGTACACATGTGTACTCAGCATCGTACATATGTGTAATTAGCTACATAATACACACATAGAAACAATACCTGTAAAACTATTTTATATTTAACAAATTACAAGTTCCATAATGTTTTCCAAACCAAACAAAAAAACATATAATTACAAGTTCCATTTTCATAAAAACAATAAACCCAACATAATCAAAAAAACAAAAAACATAATCTTTTACAACTATTCGCCACGTTGTATGCTGAAGCATCCTTATCGACCTCATACGTGAATCATCCTTATCGACCTTCCATCTCCACTTTTCTCGTTGACGATATCTCCTATAATAGCACAAAAAAACTCAGCAACTAATACTTTGCATAATTCACAAGTGTACATCAACAACTTTACACATTCAATATCCAAAAAATATGAGATATCTCAAAAGCAGACGCTATACACATGTGTACACTGGGTTAAAATTAGAGAAAAATAAGAATACACATGTGTACATCGCATTAAAAACAGAGCAAAAGCAGAATACACATGTGTACATCGCGTTAAAAACAGAGCAAAATCAAAGAATTGGACAAAAAAACTCAGCAACTAATACTTTGCATAATTCACAAGTGTACATCAACAACTTTACACATTAGCCAAAACTATACCAGTAAAGCTTATTAGACTATGGGGTACGGGGCGCGGGTTTGGGCGTGGGTTGGAGGGAAACGCCCAAGTCACCACCCCGGGTGGGCTTGGGTTTGGGCGTGGCCCCTTGGGCGGGAGTTTAAGGCCAGGCATGTGGGGCATGCTAGCGATCCTATGTGGCCGGCTCTTATTGGCTTGTTGGCTAGGGCATAGCGGGCTATGTTAAATTTAAAAAAAAATGATGTGGCTTGGCCACGCCAGCCTAGCCACGCCCACCATACCCCTATGAAACTTGGGTTTGTGTATTGAGTGCCCCATATCCACGTGTCAACCCATGCCCCAAACTCCTACCCCACCATACCCCCATGTTCTTAACAGGTAAAACTTAAAGCTTATAGCTTTAGTTATGGCAGTGCAACCCTAGTTAAAAACCATTAATACCAAAGTAATTAAGACCAACGATTGCAACTTCTGTTACATGGTATCCCTCTACCTATGTTATTTGTCTACTTTTCAGATTTTCAATCCCATGGCCCACTTCTAAACCCCTAATTAATCAAGAATCGTAAACACCCAACAACTAAATCAATACAATTGTAGCACCATAAAGCAAAGCAAATTAACTAAACCTAAGTGATTAACTAATGAAACATCAAATTAATAATGAAGAAACAAAATTGGAGTGAGTACCTGCCAAGCATCGATGGTGCGACATGAATCACCCCCAAATCAGAAAACATGGTTTTGTGATAATCAGGAGATGGGTATGAGGGTATGAAATAATTATATAACAAATCAACCACTGATACGTATATAACAAATCAAACAGTGTAATTAAAATAATTATAATAACAACACAGCACAACATAGTATCGATACTTTACAGATCCGTTAAAAAAAAACTTACAAGCAGAATCTGATGTGCTTGATGAACACAATCAGTGGATCGATAGAATGAGGCGGATGTGCGGCAGCGCATTGACGCCGAATCGATTCGGATCTGAAAAACGATCCGGCGAAAATCAATGTCGGCGATGAAACGACAATGAATCGGACCAAAAATCGAAGCCTGATTTCGTCGTCCGGCAGTTTGTTCTTTATCGAGATCCGGCGATGAAACGGCGATTCAGTCATCCAGCAATTGTTCTTCATCGAGATGGATTATTTTCATTAGTGGATTTTTTTTATAAAGTGTTTATCTTTGAAACTAATACAAAGACTTTTAGGGGATTACAAATGACAAACGTATTGATTAGTTTCCATATGTTTAATATGAAAGTTTCCTATTTTACCCTTTAGATTAAAATTTAAATTAAATTTATTATACCTTTAATTACAATTGTGCCATTGATCTAAGATCTATCATCTACAAAATCAAGGGTCCAGATAAGTTCAGATAAGTTCACGCAGTTCACTCTTGGGATTTTGTTCACGTTTGAACCTAATCCTATATATATATATATATATATATATATATATATACACACTTAAATAAACGTACATATAAGTATAATCAATGATCGCCTTCACACAAATAGGTATATAAATATATAAGCCTACTTACTTTTCATTCTTAAAAAAAAAAAAACCATACAAGTAAACATGAATTTAATACGTACGTAACAAGCTTCACAACTTCATAAAAATAATCATACGAGTTTAGCATGTACATTAGCCCAAATAATTAAAAAAAAAAAAAAAAAAAACATTTAAAAGAGTGGGCTCAATAACTCACCAGTTGCAAAGCTTCTAAGTCCACAAGCTAACCGTCTTGAACTACACCCTCATACGAGATCTCCATGCAAATCCATAACCCGTACAACATCAAGTTCGGATCACCGTGACCCGTTGAATCCATGAACCCAAAGCCGATATACCCATGCACTCAAGGTAACCTCATCATTACCATCGTTTAACCATCCACCAACCAAACCTTATCATAACCCCTTGATTATATGCCATTATCACCCTACACAAAAATATACAATATTATACATTCAAATTAACCCTTGCATGATTTTATTTCACCAAACCCAACTCCACGTAAAAAGCCAACATCCCTTGGCTCATCATGATGGCCCACAAACCATCATCATCACCATAAATCAACGACCTGTTCACTTTGTTTTTTTTTTTTGTTTTGTTTTTTTTTTCAATAGAATCATCACCCTCCTAATTAGTTTTCCCATGCAAACCTCCACTACATGGAGTTAATAAATTCATTCCAAAAACCCTTCACCATGTCCATCGTCTATACACCAGCCACATCATGCCTTTACATCATCATCATTATTATTATTTTTGAACAACTCCAGTCATGCACCCACTTCATTCGTAACTTGTCCTCAATTCCTCATCACCATTTAGACAACCTTAAAAGCACGCTCATGCTCACGTACAACCAGCAACAAAACAGTACGGGTTTTGGTTTTCCCAGATCCAGTCCGCAACGTCACGTCATGCCCTCTCCACCACCACCATCCTGTACCGTGCTACTACCACGGCCAAAAACACTGACCGTACTGAACCATCATTTTAAAACCCAATCCTTTATATAAACCTTCAAGTTTTAACTCCACTCTACAACATGGTAAACCGTAATTATTCCCTACTATACCCCATGACTCAAGACTCCCCTTTTTGTTACCAGACCGTGAATAAACAGAAACCTTAATCGGGTTCACAAGAGCCATGTCGCGGGTTGCCTTCTCGTCGTCTGTTCCTGACGCCAAAATCTGAAGTAAACTGCCGCATAACAAATGATCGATACCTGGAGCGTGAGAGAAGTATGACGATCGGGTTCCGAGTTTCGTGAATGCGATGACTAGAAAAACCATACTAGTTTGGGTGAAACAAGGCTGCTCTAAATCGAACTATACTACAGTTATTGCTAAAGCAAGAAACCTTGATCGAATAAAAAGCAAGCGAAGCCGATGACCTTCTTCCTACACGATTGTTTCAGGTACACGAATACCTTAGTAGACAAGAACACCGCTACTTTCCATAAACGCTCAAAACTACACCATAAGATGAAGTTCAGGTCGTGATTATACCTGGAACTAACGGATCAGAGGAGACGAGATAAATTGGTCTCCGCTTTCTCTTCTTGGTCTGCGATGGCGAGGATGGTCACAGGATGTGGATGTCGGCAGTTGCCAATGGTAGGGTTTGGTAGGTTGATGATGAAAGGTTTTAAAGGGGTGATTTAAATTGCAAGATACAGTTAGGCCCCTCAAGTTTTCAGCTTAAATAACTTTAGCCCAAAGCAACCTGTTTAGTTTTAATTAATTATGTAACACCCCCTACAAAACCATTGTGTCTAAACCCATACCTCTTCTTGTGCTCTCAAGACCGCTATTACTCGCAAAATAATATAGGGTAGGGAATTTCGGGATGTTACAGTAATGATATATGACATACAACATATTTACTTACATTGGTTAACGCATGTTTTCACAATAAATCACACTTAAACACATTAGTTCCCCAATAACAATAAGGTTCACTCGCCAACTTTTGTTGACCCAAAAACCATTTTTACACATGATACAGGTGAACAGGTACGAAGAGAAGATTGGACATAGGATGAGCCTTAGTTAACAAGAAACTGATTAGTGTAGTTTATTAGTTATGAAAAATGTCTTGTGTTTGTAATTGTGTACTTGAATTATTTGTTTCGTGAAACATTTATTATGAATTAATGATTATTTAAAACATGCAATAGCAAGTCATAAGCTCTCGGATCAACCCAATCATGCCCCGATCACTATTTCCGTTGCGGGTCGGGGTGTGACAGATGGTATCAGAGCTATTGACTTTAGGGATATAGGATAGGTTATTAGAGCCTATACTTTAGTCAACTAGGACCTATGTGCTTATGTGATTTCATGTTTTGTTTAACTTATGATTTGCTATTGCTCACACATTTAAAATTCCTTTCATTTCACACACAAACGCATGCAAGCACCTTATTTGCTACTTGATTTCGTGATACATGTGATGTGTTATAATTATGTCATGAAGTCTACATATGTGTTATATCACTCCACCTGCAATATGCCATAAGAAACTTATAAAATCCTTATTTATAAGTTCTCAATTTCATTAAATTTTCGAAACATTTCCATCCATTTTCCAAATACTCATTTTATGTTATTCAAACTTTTGTTATGTCTTTGTTTTCAAATCTCATCAAAGTGAGTTCATGTGACGGGCATGTAGTAACCAGAAAGGTTTAAGTACCGGTAGTCGGGACGTCCTTTCTAGGATTGGCATTTGTATAAATCCAAACCAACGGACTAGTTTACCTACCTAGGGACTAACGATGAGAGTATGAAGAACCTATTAGGCCAAAGCATGCCACAGCAAACGTCGTATGAACTAACCCCACTTTGAATTGTCGCCGTGTCCAACCAAGGATACCCTCCGACTTTCATACATTACATTCATATTTCTTGATTTTCTCCGGGTTTTAGTGTACGTTATTAGGCTAACACATGCGGACCAAACGAAAGCCGGGTAATCATGGGGGCCCACATGATTACGAAGGTGAAGTATGGTGGCATGCAAGGCCCAATACGAGCAAAGCCCAAGAACACTTTAAAAGTGTTATCATGACTTATTGTTTTCTTATACACCCTAAAAGTTTTCATTTTATCATATGTTTATTTTTTCACATATCTGCTAGAAAATCCATCAAAAATCTCACAACCTCGTTTGCGTTGATTCTAGAAACTCCGATAAACGCATGGCTACCCAAATTGCCAAGCAAATGGCTGCCGTGATTCCTAACATTGTGATCCAAGCCCAACAATTCGTACCTCTTCAAGCCTTCCCAATCACCCAAGTGGCGCCAAACCCAACCTACCCAAATAAGAAACCCTACACTACTCCTCTCCCTCAATGCAACACCTGCCACTATCACCATCAACCCGCTGTTCCTTGCTGACTGTGTGCCAATTGTGGGCGTTATGGTCATTTGAGTAACATTTGTCATACCCCTCAAAACCAAGCTCCACCTCCTGCCTAAAACATGATCCAACCCTATTATCCCATGGTTCCATATATTCGTGCTTGCTTTAACTGTGGTGATCCTACCCACTTCAGAAACACGTGTCCTAGGCTAGTTAGCATCATCAACGCTCAAGCCCAAGCGAACCTAGCTAACCAGGCGAACCACGCAAACCCAGCACCACCACCAGCAAGGGGTAGAGCCTACAACATCAACGCAAACCCAGCTGAGGTCAAAAACGGTGCGAACGAGCAACCCAACTAGCCTTTCTCCCACCATGAAGACTCAAGGCTCCAGTCGTTTAGCTCATTTTTATCTACATTCCCAGTTTTTATCAATTACATTTCTTGTTTTGACTATTCAAGATACAATTATTTTCAATTTGGGTTTTAACGTTTCAAGTTAACATTTTTCACATTATTTCATCGTTGCAATTAATGCTATGTTACGCCAGATGTTTTCATTACAAATTCATATCATGTCATTTTACATCGATTAAATTTCATGTCATTTCATGTCATCATACATCATGGTGGACCTCGTTTCATAACTTAGGGAAAGTGGGTCATGTTTCACTTTTTCATAGGCTGACCACTTCCTTATAACACCAGATAGAGGTACCGCCACCATTTAGTCTTGCTTTCTTTGGATTCGAGACTCAAGCATTGGTTGTTGTGTTTGGTTATGTTTGGTAGATTTTAGGATGAGTCACATAGAACTAATCATGACTTGATAACAAAGCCAATGAAAATTTGACAAGGACATGGTGGATACGTCGCTGGTACTTCCTATATATAAGTGTTCTTGTCAAAGGATCAAAAGCTTTGTTAGATTGTCATGAGAAGTTCTGTGTAAGTGGTGTCAATCTCAATTTGGACAATGATGTGTTTGAAGATTCGTTTTGTGATTTCATATGTAACCTTATCATTACGACGTTTCGATTGTCTCAAAATCTCTTGTCATGATGTAAATTCCAATTAGACATCATGAATACGACTCAGTAGTAAATCCCTGTCATGATACCAGCCATCATTGCGATATGACGCTTTTCATTTTTTTTACCTCTAGCAACAAAGAGCGATTCCTTTACTAGGAACGTTACCGCCACAATCGAACCTAAACCCTATCTTGTTTTCCATTTGAATGTAAACCCCCAGGGAATATGCGAGAACAGTTAGCGACTAAGGCTTCCTCTTAATTTCGGGACGAAATTCCTAAAAGTAAGGGAGACCGTAACATCCGATAAAATGGGCTCCTAAAATCCGGCTCGTTTTGAATTTTTTTTCGAGTTTTATTTGTCTATAACCAAAGTGATCGAAATTGCCTTATAATACACTCATATACATATATATATATAGAGTGCGGTTAACATACATTAGGCCTTATCGTACTTCACGTACGCGAGCATAGTAACCGTCAGATCAGGTCCGTGCGTGATTAATCATTCCCATGCGTCATTATTTGAACATGCGTGATTTGAACATGTGTGCGTAATAACGCACAGAACTACTCTCCATGCGTGATTAGGTCAAATTATAACATCTCATGCGTGATTAGGTTCCATTTATAACGTGCGTTATTTCGTCGCGTACGTTTTGTAGGATAAGCCGTAATGTACATTATACTTTCTCTATATATATATATATATATATATGTATATGTATCTAAAATTACATATAAATATATATACACTTTGATATAAAAGTTTCCTTATAACTATATAATTTTCATGAAAATCAACTAGAGGGACTATTATGGTATTTTCCAAAAGATGAAGTTCAGGGACCTGAATGGATTAAAAGAAAACTTATATAGAATTAAAAGTAGAAAAAGGTGGACAGAAAGATTCAAGCCTACGTTCACCTGGTCCAGCAAACACAAACGCGCACACAATAACCACTCCAACAAGTCTCTATATAAGTCAATAACCAAAACTATTATATATATATATATATATATATTGATCTTGCAGACGCCTTTTTCTTTCAAAAGGAATTTTACCGCCCAAAGCTTATAACGTCAAACATGGCATGTTCCTGATTATTCGGGATTGAATTCCATTGCCGCGTTTCCTTTTTCACGTCCGTCATGAACCTGGACGTCTTCATGGCCGAGTTCTGTACCCACACAATCTAAATTTTTTTTTCTCTTTTCGGAGACTAACCTTCCAAACCAAGAAATATAAAACACGTTTGAGATGACCATAACCACCGTCATGCTCTAAAGCCTCGACACACTCACAAACGACTACAATTACTTTCTCGGATTTACTACACACTCCTGCTGGAGAAACCGAAGCTGTCGGAGCATCGTCGGAGACTATCAGAGAGACTCACCAGAACCTCGACGGAACCATTAACGTTCGTTTCAGTATACCCTTCCTTATCTTCTTGTATTCTTGTTTTGATGTTAAAAGGCATTCAAACCAAACTGAATGTTGGAAATTTATTTAAACAGTTTGTGGAAGTTGTTTTTTTTTTCAAAGAAGATGATAATCTGCAACTTATTTCATTATATTTCAATTACTTTTTGTCAAAGCCCAAAATACACATTGATTGGACTGTATATTTACTCTCAAATATTACAAAAATTAACCTGAAAAGTGTTTGCAAAATTTTAGCGGATTATGAAAAAATTACGAACCACAAACATAAAGTCCGCATGCAAACATAATTTTATTGAATAATGCAATTTTGATTAAAAAGCTTAAAAGAATCATTTCTAAAACAAAATCATGGATGGTTCTATGGATTAGTTTGTCAAAATGACGAAAATTAGATATTGTACTATTTCGATAAGCAATAAGAATTATGAAACATTAGTGATTAAATATTGAACCGTTTGAATTAATGGAGTTGTGATGGCCTGTGTTCTCTACATCAATTAAACAATGAATATTATACCCTTTGAATTAAATACTGTACGAATGGCCTGTGTTCTCTACATCAATTTGTGATGGCCATGTGGTCTCTACTTCAATTAAATAATGAAGGGAATATAATCACAAAAAGAAAAACGTTTTTGGCAGAATATCTCTAAATTCATTTTTTTTCTTTTATTTTAAAACCTCTAAATCCACTAATCACAAAAGGAACAATTATCAGTTTTTTTTTTTTGTTATGCGTCTTCTTTTATAAAACCCCAAAATTTATTTATAACATAAATAATTAAAAAAATTATTAAATGTTAAAAACGGGATAAATTATAATATTCAAATAATAAATTTTTAAACCATAAATTGTAGGAATTTTATTTAATTAGATTGTGATGTGGTATTTTAATAGTTAGGATATCCGTTTCGTTCGTTCGGTTCTCGATTTTTACTCGTGCGTTATTTAACAAGGAATCACAAACGCAACACTGTGAGTGAATCTTACAACTCCCCCTTTTCCATTTTATTTATACGTTTTGGGGTGTATCATATGTCACACTGCTTTTATCGCATTTTACAAGTTCAATTCCGTGAAATTACAATTATGTGGAGTATCTATGTTATGTGTTGTTTGATTGTATATCATGTTGGTGCATTTCATTCATTTTACACATCACATCATCGTAGGCTCGTCGGTTTCCCATTACCTATGGGCGGAACTTGACGTTGCCACCCATACGAGGTCAGCTCCGTTTGATTGAGCTTAGACCTTGCAGCACACCACAATACCGTGCAACATGCAGATTCATATAATTCATTATATTTGGTTTGTTTATTGTTTGAGGTTGTGTTAATGTGTTTTTTGGTTGTTTATCACTTGGTGCATTTCATACATTTTGGATATCACATCATCATAGACTCGTCTGTTCCCCATTACCTATGAGCGGAACTTGACGTTGCCAACCATGCGAGGTCAGCTCCGTTTGATTGAGCTTAGACCTTGCAGCACACCATAATACCGTGCAACATACATTTATTCATTGGCACACCATAATACCGTGCAACATGCATACATTTATTGAATCATTTCAGTTGGTTTGTTTATTGTTTGAGATTGTGTTATGAGTTATGATATATGACATACAACATATTTACTTACATTGGTTAACGCACGTTTTCACAATAAATCAAACTTAAACACATTATTTCCCCAATAACAATAAGGTTCACTCGCCAACTTTTGTTGACCCAAAAACCATTTTTACACATGATACAGGTGAACATGTATGAAGAGAAGATTGGACATAGGATAGGCCTTAGTTAACAAGAAACGGATTAGTGTAGTTTATTAGTTATGAAAAATGTTTTGTGTTTGTAATTGTGTATTTGAATTATTTGTTTCGTGAAACATTTGTTATGAATTAATGATTATTTAAAACATGCAATAGCAAGTCATAAGCTCTCAGATCAACCCAATCATGCCCCGATCACCTATTTCCGCTGCGGGTCGCGGTGTGACAGATGGTATGAGAGCTATTGACTTTAGGGATATAAGATTGGTTATTAGACCCTTAGAGCCTATACTTTAGTCAACTAGGACTTATGTGCTTATGTGATTTCATGTTTTGTTTAACTTATGATTTGCTATTGCTCACACATTTAAAATTCCTTTCATTTCACACACAAACGCATGCAAGCACCTTATTTGCTACTTGATTTCGTGATACATGTGATGTGTTATAATTATGTAATGAAGTCTACATATGTGTTATATCACTCCACCTGCAATATACCATAATAAACTTATAAAATCCTTATTTATAAGTTCTCAATTTCATTAAATTTTTGAAACATTTCCCTCCATTTTCCAAATACTCATTTTATGTTATTTAAACTTTTATGATGTCTTTGTTTTCAAATCTCATCAAAGTGAGTTCATGTGACGGGCATGTTGTAACCGGAAGGGTTTGAGTACCAGTAGTCGGGACGTCCTGTCTAGGATTGGCATTCGTATAAATCCGAACCAAGGGACTAGTTTGCCTACTTGGGGACTAACGATGAGAGTACGAAGGACCTGTTAGGCCAAAGCATGCCATACCAAACGTCGTATGAACTAACCCCACTTTGAATTGTCACCGTGTCCAACCAAGGATACCCTCCGACTTTCATACATTACATTCATATTTCCTGATTTTCTCCGGGTTTTAATGTACGTTATCAGGCTAACACATGCGAACCATACGAAAACCCGGTAATCATGGGGGCCCACATGATTACGAAGGTGAAGTATGGCGGCATGCAAGGCCCAATTACGAGCAAAGACTAAGAACACTTTAAAAGTGTTATCTTGAGTTATTGTATTCTTATACACCCAAAAGTTTTCATTTTATCATATGTTTATTTTCTTTTTCGCATATCTGCTAGAAAATCCATCAATTATATTTTCTAATATCTTCTCTATTGAGAAAATGTTCCTGATTATTTGGTTCCGATTGATTAACTTCATTTGCCGATTGGTTTACTGCGTTATCCATCTGAATTATAGATATAACATACGGATTAATATCACAAAGATAGATAGCAAATAAACACAATATTGCAAACACACATTAAGTCAGCACATATAACCAAAATCGTCGACATTGCGACATTTCTATTATATATATATATATATATATATATATATATATATATAGGGTGGGGTTCCTCTACAAAGTGTGTTTTTCCTACAAAGTGTAAGAAGTGATCTTGACCACTAGATGAGTGTGTTTGATGGTTGAGATTATATTGATGGCATTTTGGTAATATATTTGTCTTAAAAATGGGCTAATTTAATTGATTGAGGACAAATGTGTCATTTAATTCATTTTAAATAAGGAAATAACTGTCATACCATAACTTCCCAATCATTTTCGCAAGTTTCTCTCTCTCTCTCTTCTATCTTCTCTCCTCGGAAACTACTGTGTTTTAAACCTCCACAGCTCCGAACCTGGTGTGTTTATATTATGTATTTAAGACACTGATGTGTTTTATATTGTGTATTTAAGACCCTAGTATGTCTACATTGAATCAAACATTGGTGTGTTTTATGTTATGTATTTCAGACACTGGTGTGTTTTATATCAGACGCTGGTGTGTTTTATGTGTAATGGGTGTGTTTAATTATGAAAACTGATATAACACAATGTGAAGAGCCCAGAAACAGATAAAAGACATCGTCTAGAAAATTATAGATGTGTTTTATGTTTCGAAATTAACTAGGGGATGTGAAAACTGATATAACATAGTGTGAAGAACAAGAAACTGATAAAGCACACCTTAAAGAAATAATGGAATGTGAATATGAATTTGCGATCATCATGATATAAAATGTTATAGTCGATTTTGAAATCAATGGAGATATGCAGTTTCTTAAAATAACTCGCTAATTTGTTTAGGATAATAAATCTTCCATAATTAAAATAATTATCTATTACCATTATACCCTTTTGTATAAAATAACTAAATGCCACATGTCTAAAGGAGATTGCTTCCTACACTTTGTAGGAAAAGTAGGCTTTGTAGCCAACTCCTACCATATATATATATATATATATATATATATATATATATATATATATATATATATATATATATATATATATATATATATATATATATATATATGCATCCGTACAAGCCTTGTATTTACAGATGTTTTATTTATATACATTATTTTATTATTATTACTATTATATATTATTATTATTATTATTATTATTATTATTTTATTATTTTTTTCACATATTACTATTAATCAAAACAACTATTTTATTGTTATCCGTCTTCAAAAGTGAAACTCCCTTTCATCGTACTTCCAGGTGATATTCTCTCCCACAGTCCGGATCCGGTTCCCTGCATCCACCAATTCTTCGCCATAGCGGCGTAGTTCAGCAACACTCTCCGGGTTCATGGGTGGAAAAGTAGCAAGGGCTGGTTCAAACTGTGCGTAATAAGGGTTAGGATTATTCATGATGTTTTAGAAATGCCAATCACTAGTCCACCATTCTTCCATTTGGTCCGGAAGAGGCTGTGGTTTGATAATAGGTTCAGGGATGGCAGGTTCCAGGTTAATAGGAAGTTCCGATTGAGCGGGAAAATTCATAAGGGTTTCATCAGCGGGTCCAAGAAGGTCGCAGTTTGCCAGTTTCCTGTTGAGTTCCTCCCAGGGTGGTAAAGTTGGGGCTTGGCCAGAACTTTCTCTTACTTCTTTCTCTTTCCTTTTGTCTCAACAGTTTTCTTTACTTTTTGAGCTGCAGGTTTCTTCTTTCTCCCTCGTTTCCAGTCTAAAAGCCTCCTCCTCTTTTTGGGTTTGGCCTTTTCCTGGGCTTGAAAAACCATTGGCTCATCTGCCTGAGCCTGGTACCCGCTCTGGTCCCCGGTAGTCTCCATATCAGTGGAATGTATTGTAAAGTTTCGGGGAGCTTCCGATAGTTCATTCATGTTGTTAGTCACACATAAGGAAACACAAAATTCCCAATTAACTTTTAATTATTGTAATTTAATTTTCACATAAGCACAAAAATTTCTATCTAGAATTTAAGTATTTTCCAATACTTAATTTGCTTAAACCAGTGGCTCTGATACCACCTTTTCTGTCACGGCCCCCGACCCGTTTCGCCCGGTTCGGAAGCCGCGGGATAGAAACCCGTGGTATTGGTACTTTTATTGGCAGCGGAAATTTTAACAGGGCCGTTTAAAAGGGAAAACACCGGATTATTTTATTATAAATATCGGGACAGAACCCATATTTTACAAGAAAGGAATTTCACTAGGAAATCCCTCTGGTTACAGAAAACATGTTTATTTATTTACTGAGCCACTTCATTCAAGTTGGAGTGCTACACGACACTGTTCCTTTTTCTTCACAGTAATCACCTGAAACATGTTTTAAAAAGATTTGATCAGCAAAAAATACTGGCGAGTGCATTCATTTTGTACAAAAGACACATTGTTATAATATACAGAGTATTAAGAGCGATTACAATGTTTATATATCAACAAATTACCCCAAATCAGTATTTGTCACTCGACCGGATCTGTGACTATGGTCATATCACACATTGGCTAACCCGTTGTCCAATGGTGAAGCTTATCAAGTAGTGTATACAAACCCCACACACCGACAGTAATTGAAGATTACAAAGACTTAATCACTGTAATTATAACTTTGAAAACCAGTAGGGTTTTGAAAGCAATTTGGTAAAAGGTTGGCTATTAACCAATCCATTCCTAACACGACGTCGAATCCGGCTAAATTCATAGGTAATAGGTTTGCCGAGAAATTATGTCCTGAAATTTCTATTTTCCCTTCTTGCAGTACTTTATCTATACTGACAGAGTTTCCTTCTGTCGTTTCTACCGTATAGACTTGACTAAGTTTGGTTAAAGGTTGCTTAAGAGCTTGACAGAAAGAAGTATTTATGAAACTTTGGTTTGCACCAGAGTCAAATAATACTTTTGCGTAAACTTCATGGACAAGGAATGTACCAGCTATCACGTCCGGTATCAGCTCCGCTTCTTGCGTTGTTAGCTGAAAAGCTCTTGCATTTTTCTTATTAGTTCCATCGGCCGCTTTGGCTTTGTTGTCAGCTGGCTTGACCAATTTAGGGCAATTTGGCTTCAAATGCCCTGCCTCTCCGCAGTTATAGCAGACTGTGGATTTCTTCCTGCATTCCTCCTCTCAGTGCCCCAGTATTTTGCAGAAATTACAATATTCCTTACATTTTCCGAAATGTTTCCTTTTACAATTTCTGCAAAATGGCGGTGCGGAAGACTGCCCAGTTCCCTTTTTCTTGGAATTATTATTATTACCCAAACGGAAACCTTGGGTAATTTTCTAAGCCAATTCCTTCTTTCTATTCTCTTCTCTTGTACGAACCAACCCGTCAGTCAGGGTATTGGCCAGTTCGACCACATTGTCGATAGTTCTAGGTCTCGCAGCCTTGACTATGTCGCGGATCTCGCTAATCAGTCCTCAAACAAAGCGAGAAATAAGTACAGGTTCTGACGAGGCCAGAGTCAGTACTATTCTTGCATACTCGAAGAATTTCAAAGTATACTCACGACAATTAACATCCACCATCCGGTGGTTCAGGAACTGGTTTGTCATTTGTTCCTTTTCGTAGGAAGGACAAAATTTCCTTTTTACCAGTTCCTTAAATTCTTCCCAGCTTATGGCATAAGCCACATCACTTCATTTGCTTGCAGCACCGTGTTCCACCATTCTAATGCTTCTTCTTTGAAAAGGTGGGATGCATACATCACCCTGTCTTCTTCTGCGCACTTACTTATTTTAATTATAGCTTCTGTCTTTTCTAACCAGCGAAGTGATGCAGTTGCTCCTTCATTGCCTGCAAATTCGATTGGCTTACAGGCGAGGAATTCTTTGTAAGTGCAACCAGTCGTCATCACTTTCATTTTCTTAGGTAATGGGGGCTTGAATTACATTATTATTATTGCCTCCATTTATGCTATAACTGAAATTATCGTCGCGGGTACGTTTGCTATGTTCGGCTTTGGAAGGTTCAACTGGATTCTTAACGGTTGCGACGATTGCCGGGATAGCATTTGCTATACCCTGAGCAACTATATTTTCTATATCTTCTCTATTGAGAAAATGTTCCTGAATGGATTAAAAGAAAACTTATATAGAATTAAAAGTATAAAAAGGTGGACAGGAGGATTCGAGCCTGCGTTCACTTGGTCCAACAAACACAAATGCGTACACAATAACCACTCCAACAAGTCTCTATATATGTCAATAACCAGAACTACTATATATATATATATATATATATATATAGGACAAAGATCCGTTAGGAACCACCCCTTATTGCGAGAACCGCGAGAACCAGTGTGAACACAAACAGTAATTCCTAAAAAAATCTAAAAAACACCCAAAAATTTTTTTTTTTATTTTTTTACTATTTTTTTTGAAAAAATCGCTATATTTTGTTAATAAAAAAAAAAATTCAAAAAAAAAAAAAAAATTCCGAGTAACAGTTATCCATGCACATGTGCATATGTGTCGTTTCTATGTAAAATTCCGTAATTCATTACAAATAATAGTCAATTGCACTTTCATTTACACTACTACGTGTAATACACTATTTTTTACATTATCAATGTTAGAAATGCACATGTGCATCTATATGTATCAACAGGAAATAAGGTGTTTTGGTACACTACTTTCTCTTTCATCTATCATTCCATCCATAATACAAAAGCATGCACATGTGCATTTTTGTCATTTCTTTGACAAATTCCGTAATTCATTACATATATTAGACAATTGCACTTTCATTTACACTACCATATGTAATACACTACTTTTTACATTACCAATATTAGAAATGCACATGTGCATTTATATGTATCAACATGAAATAAGGTGTTTTGGTACACCACTTTGAATACACTTTCCCTTTCATCTATCATACCATCCATAATACACTACCATTACCTCCTACCATCCATAATACAATACCATTACCTCCTACCATCCATAATACAATACCATTAACAATATTTTCACTTTATTACATGTATGTAAACACCATTTATACCATCCAATCAACATATTACATAAAAAATTGACAACTATAACCAAACCGTCAACCACTAGATATAACTAACCAAAAAACATGTATATGTGTGTACTTCTCCATTCAAAATCACAAACTTTTTGTACCAAAACACGTTATATCATGGTTATACCTAATTATGCACATGTGCATCTTGAATATTGGTAATGTAAAAAGTAGTGTATTACTAATGGTATTGTAAATTAAAGTGCAATTGTTTATTCCTGATAACGTATTACCGAATTTGTTGAAGTAATGATACATATGCACATGTGCATGGATAACTGTTACTCGAATTTTTTTTTTTTTTTTATGGAAACGAAATATAGCGATTTTTTATTAAAAAATATTAAAAAAAATAAAAAAAAATTTTTGAGTGCTTTTTTGATTTTTTTTAGATTTTATTTTGTGTTCACATTGGTTCTCGCGGTTCTCGCAATAAGGGTGGTTCTCGCATGAACCTTACCCTATATATATATATATATATATATATATATATATATATATATATATATTGATCTTGCAAACGCCTTTTTCTTTCAAAAGGACTTTTACCGCCCAAAGCTTATAACGTCAAACATGGCATGTTCCAGATTATCCGGGATTGAATTCCATTCACTACTAGAAAACATGGCTTTTGTCATGTAAATTTTGGTTACAAAGTGGTAGCAATTTCCTTGTTGTCACCAGTTTGCCACCGAAAATACGGTGACAAAAACACCCGTGTCAATTGCCCTAATGCCACCAAATAGCCACCATTTTTATATTTTGCTACCTTATTTTTACCACCACAACATTGGTCAAAATTATTTGCCACCGCTTCATGTTTGCTACGCTCCGCCTTGTTTGCCACGAGTTTGCCACCGAGTTGTGACGCGTTTTCATACCATTTAGCCACTGATATTGCCACCATTTAGCCATCGTTTTAATACCATTTAGCCACATATATTGCCACCATTTAGCCATCATTTTTCACACAATTTGCGAGTTTTGATACCATTTAGCCATCAATATTGCCACCATTTATCCACCATTTTTTACACAATTTGCGAATTTGCCACCATATATTTGCTACCATTTACTGTGATTACTGGAATATTGGTTTGGTTTGGAATATTGGTTTTTAATTCAGATTTTTTTCTCCATGCTATTTTCATCAAAATTACATATCAATAAAACTACAAATAATATAAAAAAGTCTAATAAAATCCCATAATTATATAAAACATATCGTTTTCAAAAGCATATAAAAATACCAACTAAAACATAAAATAACTAAAATTATCCTGTTAAGATAAATATCTAAACATTCACAACCAAGTGTTTATAGCCTATCTTCGAACTGTAGCTATTAACATAACTTTAATTTGTGACATCCTATCAAGCATAGCATCTTTATCCACCTTATCTTTTTCTTTTTCGCCAACAACCCCGCAATAATTCCATTGAACCTTTCTTTTTCTTCAATTTTTTCCTTAACGAGCTCCTTGATAACTAGGTTCAACTTTTCAATCTACAAAACAACCAATGAATAGAATCAAGAAATCAAAATTAACAAAAAAGTAATAATGGGTCAAGTTGGTTGCAAAGAAAACAAAATACCATTGTGAGCTACAATTCAAGTGCTAGAAGCTAAAATAGTATGTTCCAGTTTGTTTACAAATTAAGAAGGAAATTATACCTAATTTTAAAAACATTTTTTTGTATACTACAACCCGTAAAGAATGTGTAATCAAATCAAAATGAAATTCCTTAACATTCTCACTAATTTAAGATCAAACCTAACAATAAAAAACAAGCATCGTAAACCAAACATAATAACAGTGGGAAACGATACAAATGCACAAAAGTTATTAGTCTAAAAGGATTTAAAATACCTCAGGGTCTTCTCTACTATGTAAACACAGGTCACTAACATTGCCTAACCCAACCCGAAAATCATGTCATACATATGAACCCAAACACAACCCGAATATTCGCGGGTTGACCCGAACACGACCCGTTCAACAAGATTTTTTTATTTTCTTTTTTGCAAAGTAATATATTAAAACCAGCGCCGGTCCCGAGGATTCAAGTGCCTCGGCCGAGCAGAAAAAGGACCCTTAGGCCCTAACAAATTATATAATCTATTTTTTTTAACGACGATTGAATTGTAGCAATAAACATAGCAAAAGTATAGTATTAGAAAGACATACCGTAGTAGCTAAGTGATGATTCGTGACGCTTTTCTAGCGTTCTTGATAGCTCTCCTAGCGACCTACATACAAATCTTTTGGGCTTAAACTATGGGTGCATAGTTGTTATATCAAGATACCGTGTTTAGGGATGAGCACGGTATCCGTTCGGTACCGAAAGTACCAGTACCAAAAAATGGGAAAAGTGGGTATCGGTACCGGTACCGAATACACCGGTTTGGTACCGGTACCAAAAACGGGGAGAGTGGTACCGGTTCGGTACCGGTACCCGGTACCAAATGCTCATCCCTTTATTGTCGTCATCTATCAAATGTTTAAGAAGAAACTGAAACAAACTCTTATTTTACGTTACTGAAAATCTTTTGATTTGGGGATTTGCCGATCTCAAATCCGCCACATTCAAACCCTTGTACTATTTATTATATAACTTGACTAGAATGTTGGATTACCATGTATATGTTCTTATGTGGTTCTCAATATATATAGACTGTTTACTAACAAAACATGGTAATATTAATCATTTTTTTTTACAGTTAGTACTTACTAGTACTGTAAAAGACATCCGCTATCTGTTTAAATAGGAAGCTAGTTTAAATAATTGGCTTTAAGGTGATAACAGGGTTTCATAGTTCAGCATTTGGGTTCCAGTGACAAATTAGTTTGTCCAAATACTTCCGTTGAATAGCTGTATCTGAATACCACCAAAAGATTATAAAATCCCACTTGGTAAATTTGTTTTCTCCCTCGTAAACCAATCTTTTCAGCTTTAAAAATCTAAAACGTATATAGCAATCCCACTTGATATTACAAACAAATATGAGCAGGTAGCAGAAGTGAAACTCCCGGTCAGACAAACAACAATTTTTAGAAGAGGGACAAACAAATTGTTAAGAGGAATATTTACAAACACATGGTGTGCACCATGTAATGCTCGTGAATAGTGAGTACAAATCCAATAAATCAACTGAAACGCCAACTCAAAGAACAAAAAACTACATACAAATTAATGTGTTGGGTAAGGTTGGCTAGCAACAGCTAAAGTTTTTGGTTTCATAAGCAACTATTGAATCAAATGTAGCTATACAAACAATCCTTATTGCCTATGAAAGTTGTACATTAAACTATGATTGGATATACAAGCATACATGGCCCAACTCTCCTGACTACTAACATAAACACCTAAACAACCTTCAATGCTTCTGTTTAAAGCTTGCAGATAACACTATGCACCCACACCCACATAACCCAACAAATTATTGAATTATAGTGCCTAATCCACCACTCCCAATACAATGGTTTTCAACAAAGAGAAACCCTAACACAATCGACCACTTTATAAATGAAACAACAATTATGTGCAACAAAATAATAAGATAAAAGACAAACCTGAATTTGAATTTTACAATATTTGTCGCAGTTAAGAAACAAAATGATTTGCTTGTTGTTGAAGTCTAATCGTTACCATGTGATTCAGGGGAGATCGTTGATAGTGAGGTGGAGCGGAGGATGATTCCATCGGTGATGGTTGAGCGAAGGATGATTCCATCAATGATGGTGGAGCAAAGTTTATGGTTCTAGTGATTTTGGGGAGCAGACTTTAGAATCAAAACCCTAGATCTGATCACTTAATTGATATTCACGCTTAAATTTTGGGTGAGCGGTAAAATTTTGATATTTCCGCTTAATTGTGTCTCTAAATTGTGACCATGTGATGGTGGCAAGCTAAAATGGCCATAAGAAAACGGTGGAAACTTCTATAAAACGTTATATTTTTATATATTTGTCACCATTTTACGACCCTATTATATAAATTATTATTATTTTGGATATTTGAGATGTATTTGCTACCAATAATATTTTGGTTGAAAAATGGTAACTGATTTTGCTACCATTTTCTTTTGGTTGCAAATTTTGGTGGCTATTGCCTAATTTTCTAGTAGTGATTGCCGTGTTTCCTTTTTCACGTCCGTCATGAACCTGGACGTCTTCATGGCCGAGTTCTGTACCCACACACTCTAAATTCCTTTATTTTCTCTTTTCGGAGACTAACCTTCCAAAGCAAGAAATATAAAACACGTTTGAGATGACCATAACCACCGTCATGCTCTAAAGCCTCGACACACTCACAAACGACAACAATAACTTTCTCGAATTTACTGCACATTCCTGCCGGAGAAACCGAAGCTATCGGAGCATCATCGGAGACTATCGTAGAGACTAACCGGAACCTCGACGGAACCGTTAACGTTCGTTTCAGTATACCCTTCCTTGTCTTCTTGTATTCTTGTAAATTCTCTGATGACGCGTATATTGTTTTGATGTTAAAAGGCATTCAAAGAAACTGAATGTTGGAAATTTATTTAACCAGTTTGTGGAAGTTGTTTTCTTTTTTTTTTTTTTCAAAGAAGATGATAATCTGCAACTTATTTCATTATATTTCAATTACTTTTTGTCAAAGTCCAAAATACACATTGATTGGACTGTATATTTACTCTCAAATGTTACAAAAATTAACCTGAAAAGTGTTTGCAAAATTTTAGTGGATTTTGAAAAAAAATACGAACCACAAACATAAAGTCAGTATGCAAACATAATTTTATTGAATAATGCAATTTTGATTAAAAAGCGTAAAAGAATCATTTCTAAAACAAAATCATGGATGGTTCTGTGGATTAGTTTGTCAAAATGAAGAAGATTAGATATTGTACTGTTTCAAAAAGCAATAAGAATTATGAAACATTAGTGATTAAATATTGAACCGTTTGAATTAATGGAGTTGTGATGGCCTGTGTTCTCTACATCAATTAAACAATGAATATTATACCCTTTGAATTAAATACTGTACGATTGGCCTCTGTTCTCTACATCAATTTGTGATGGCCATGTGGTCTCTACTTCAATTAAATAATGAAGGGAATTATATAACACTACAAAAACTAATTTGGGTTACCATATGCTTATGAACCATCGTGTCTGTACAAACACACCGTTTAAGTTTAAGTTTTTGAATTAATAAAATCATATTATACAAGCAACGTGATCCACCCACAAGAAGTTACGTGAAATTAGCTGTTCAAAAAAAAGAAGTTACGTGAAACCCTTTATAATAAATATTATTTTGTTCCCACCAAATAATAAACATTTATAATTCACATATGCTCCTTACTTAATTCTCCAAACCTATTCCTTTTATCACATCCCAACCGCCCAGACTTACCATTCCCATGTTCCTCGCTTCATACTCTCTTCATCCAAAACCATCCACTATGAATATTGATATTACAGGTACATCACTTTTTACTCTGTTCATTTGATTCAACTCTGTGCATTCGATTCTAATCTGTTCACTTGAATCCTCCATTCCGTGTTCATGTTTTTCCCCTTATTGATAGGCAATTAGGGTGATTTTTTTTTAATTAGGGCAAAATGGTTCGATCTCTGCACTTGAATCAACATTAGGGGTGCCCTTTATATTTATTCCTCATATCATATCACTTGAATATAGATTTGGGTAGCGTTATATTTGTTCCTCATATCATATGCATATAATTATGTGTTTATGTATGCAAATAATTTTCGGCAAATTTGTTCTTGCTCTCAATTTGAATCACAATTAGAGTAAACTTCATATTTGATACCTATTTTACCAACAATGATTTTCTGTTTGATTTTTCCCTACGCTCTATGTTTGTAATATTGTGTTTCCATATGAAATTCATTTCTTAGTTATAACTGAACCGACGTTCGGTTTGTAAAAGTTAATCAACCATCTTATGAATTGGTGTGTTGATTCATCATATCGGTAAACCATATTCTAAATAAACCAAATCAATAAATAGCCACATCATCTTTGTTCCGCTTCCACTTCTTTGTTTTAACCAAATCCATTTCCTCAATCTTCGTTCCTAAATCAAAACCAATCCACCTTTCATTTACTTTCGACATCTTTTAAACAATTTTTCATGATTTTTGTTTATATCCTTTTTTGAATAACGATTATCATGTTCTTCTTGAATCCACCTACTTCTGAATCAATTCAATCATGTCTTTTCATGATTGTCGTGTTTTTTTTTTTTCATTTAGAAATTCTTCTTGAATGGCTTTTTTTTCCTGAATCCGTACACGGAACAGTCTTTTTTTCCATGTTTATGATTATTTTTTTAATCTGCAAATACATAGTGATATTGGGTAAACATTTTAAGACGTTTAACTTTTTACTTTGTTCAATCGATTCACACATACGTGTTTTGTATGTTTGTAGTTATTTTTTCTTCTTGAATCGTGACGTCAAGATCTATTTTATCATATGCAGTTTATAGTGATTGATTACAAGTACAATTTCAAATATGCATGTGTTTGCAATCAAACGAAAATGATGAATTTCAATTCGCGTATATGACGTGCAAAGATATACATAGTCATTAGATACAAGGAACATGTATGTATATTGTTTGTGATTGTATAGCAGAGTGTAGAGATAGAAAAACACGTGTGTGTTTATTTGTGTTTTTTTTGAGAGATGAAGGAAAAAGGTTTTTCTTGGGTCGGTGTTTTTGTTATTGTTATTAAAATGTTTATCATTATAGGAAATATTAAATTTAGGTTTCGTTGTATCTTCCTACTTATTTTTTGTCAAAGAGTTTTGTGGTGGTTTTCAAGGTTTCTATGGCGGTTTGACAAAGGAAAAGTTGCGACAGTTCCAGTAGTGATTAATAACGGTGGCATGGTGTGCCGGTGGCTGGTGGGGAGGCTACAGTTCCCCTCGATTGGGCACTACACCGCTCTAAATGAGACTTGCACCTGCTGCCGGTATTCTCAATAGATAACATGTGTAGATTGTCAAGGGAGAGGGGGTTGCCTCGCCGATATTGGTGTGAACTCACGCCAGCTATTCTTCTCAGGTTGAAATGACAGTGGCGATGGGGGTAGTGTGACAGTGGTCACAGCTCTGCCATCGCTCTGGTGCGTCACCTCTATACGCCATGCTCGGCTCCCCATCCTATCCAACGGTTATTTGAGGTTGGGTTGAGTGGAACACACATGTATTTGTTTTAGATCTTTAGCCATATTATGGACAATTAGTTTCAAAGTTTCATGTTCTTACAAGGAAAAAAACATAATATGGAATTCATTTTCATACCATTTTATGTTAGTATAATATAATAATTTCTTTTTCAATTTGCAGCTTTTGATAGTGTAGCAGGTGGATTTTATCAAAATTCAAAACAAGGATTATACTTGAAAATAAAGAAAATATCTTAAACTATTTATACTTATATA
This sequence comes from Helianthus annuus, assembly GCF_002127325.2. NCBI lineage: Eukaryota > Viridiplantae > Streptophyta > Magnoliopsida > Asterales > Asteraceae > Helianthus > Helianthus annuus. The sequence goes on along the minus strand of NC_035449.2, from coordinate 33,102,236 downwards.
AATAAAAATTTGAAATATTTAATTAAATTGATTACTCAATTCATTAAAACACAAGCCATTAAAGATGAAAAAAATTTACAGACATAAAGCCAATCTTCATAAGACATTAATACAGTAGCCACACATCTCATAAATCATTATCATTTTTCTAATATAAAATAAGAAAGAAAGCAAAAGCATGGATTTATATTACATATTTAAATAAGAAAGAAAGCAAAAGCATGGATCTATATTTCATTAATTTTTATTCAACAAGTAAAATGAACTATCATTTGAGAATTGAAGAAACATTAGGAAATGCAAATTTCAGAAATGCCAATTTATAGGTACATAAAACGTTAATACATATTTTTTAAACGGCTAAATTTTTCCCCTTAAATACTTACATCTCTCAAGGATTGAACCTTAGTTTCCCCACAAGAGATAATTCCTCTTGACCACTAGGCTATAACCTAAGTGACATAGAACGTTAATACATATATCTGCCAAATATTTTAATGATTTATACAATTTAAATAAATGTCAGTTTCAGCCTATTTCATTATAGTCCAAATTTTACATTACCCATATTTTCTAACCACATATTTTGATCCATACATGTTTAATCATTGCATCGAGAAGTTATGTATACCACATTTACAAAACACACATTCTAACTTGATGTATACAAAAAACGCTCACCAATGCCTTTTACAAACATGTGGTAACCGTATAAAATGTAACAATTTTGGCATGCACGTATAAAACTTCCTGCCACAACGCGCGGGTGGCGTCAACTTGTATAATCACAAAAAGAAAAACGTTTTTGGTAGATTATCTCTAAATTCATTTTTTTCTTTTCTTTTAAAACCTCTAAATCCATTAATCACAAAAGAAACAATTATCAGTTTTTTTTTTGTTATGCGTCTTCTTTTATAAAACCCCTAAATTTATTTATAACATAAATAATTAACAAAATTATTAAATGTTAAAAATGAGATAAATTATAATATTCAAATAATAAATTTGTAAACCGTAAATAATAGGAATTTTATTTAATTAGATTGTGATGTGGTATTTTAATATTTAGGATATCCGTTTTGTTCGTTCGGTTCTCGATCTTTACTCGTGCGTTATTTTACAAGGAATCACAAACGCAACCACTGTGAGTGAATCTTACAAGTTCAATTCCGTGCAATTACCATTATGTGGAGTATCTATGTTATGTGTTGTTTGATTGTATATCATCTTGGTGCATTTCATTCATTTTGAACATCACATCATCATAGGCTCGTCGATTCCCCATTACCTATGGGCGGAACTTGACGTTGCCACCCATACGAGGTCAGCTCCGTTTGATTGAGCTTAGACCTTACAACACACCACAATATCGTGCAACATGCACATTCATATGAATCATTATATTTGGTTTCTTTATTGTTTGAGGTTGTGTTATGTGTTGTTTGGTTGTTTATCACTTGATGCATTTCATACATTTTGGATATCACATCATCATAGGCACGTCTGTTCCCCATTACCTATGAGCAGAACTTGACGTTGCCAACCATGCGAGGTCAGCTCCGTTTTATTGAGCTCAGACCTTGCAGCACACCATAATACCCTGCAACATACATTCATTAATTGGCACATCATAATACCGTGCAACATGCATACATTTATTGAATCATTTCAGTTGGTTTGTTTATTGTTTGAGATTGTGTTATGAGTTATGATATATGACATACAACGTATTTACTTACATTGGTTAACACACGTTTTTACAATAAATCAAACTTAAACACATTATTTCCCCAATAACAATAAGGTTCACTCGCCAACTTTTGTTGACCCAAAAACCATTTTTACACATGATACAGGTGAACAGGTACGAAGAGAAGATTGGACATAGGATGGGCCTTAGTTAACAAGAAATGGATTAGTGTAGTTTATGTTATGAAAAATGTTTTGTTTGTGTAATTGTGTATTTGAATTATTTGTTTCGTGAAACATTTGTTATGAATTAATGATTATTTAAAACATGCAATAGCAAGTCATAAGCTCTCGGATCAACCCAATCATGCCCCGATCACCTATTTCCGCTGCGGGTCGGGGTGTGACAACCTCTTCCATGAAATTTTGTGACAAGCCTATTTTGTCGAGCTGTGAAAGCTTCCAGAGCAGTGGCGGTGCCATTTAAAGACCACAAAAAGTTCATAACTTTCGACTTGAGCCAATAAGTCAAGAAAAGCAGGGGTGGTTTGGAAAACATGAATAAGGGTCAAGAAGGTTTCAAATAAAGAGCCCAACCTAGACAAAAACCAATTGAACTTGTCAATTTCATCCACAATTAATGGACTGCAGAAAGTTGATCACAAATGGCTTTAAAGTAGGATGTCGCCGAATATAATGCACTCGTTCAATTGATGGGCGTTGGAGAGCCCTAAAACCTTAGCAACAATTCCTCAGTTTGCGATGAATGAAACAGGATAATGGCGCATTGGTCGGTATCCAACCAGGCAGTGTATTCAGGGTTTTCGGAGTCTTTACCTTTGAGAGACACAGTGGCAACACGAGGTTGTAAAGAACCATCCACGTGACCTTTTAACTTTTGATAAGATAGAACGGGTAGTACCTAATTTTTCGAAAGAAGATTACTAGATGATGGAAGTTTAATGGTGATCATGTGAAGGATAGTTGCCATAAGAATGGTTCCATCATAGGAAGAGGCCATGGAGAAAGGTAGCGACGGATGATCAAATTAGGGTTAGAAAGTTTAGTGAGGAGGAAAGGAAGAAGGAAAAGGATCGATGATATAGTTTAGGCTTATACCATGTAATGAGGGAATTCTCTCTACCAAATTATGGGAGATTGTAATATTTTTATAATGAACAATGTACAAAGTACAAGAAGAAAGATATATAAATCCTATACGTTAACTAATTGACAAAAATAAGGGATATTATTGTGACTTTCTTTTTGTGAACAACAATTCTCGAGATTTTTTTGAGTAAATACCCCTAAACCTCTATTTTCCACTATTTGAATCACAACATTATGGTTGTAAGCACACACACCACCTGAATGTCCGTTGAGACTATTGTTATGATTTGGTGTGATCTCTAATAGCCATGTATATCTGAACGCATTCAAAGTTGTGGTTGTTTGAAGTTGGGACAATATACATCTCTTTTTTATTCATCCAACTGGTGCATAACTGCATATATGTAGCAAGGAGGGACACAGGGTTAAATGTGTGCTTTTGACGAAGTTCTCCCAATCATTGGCAAAGCTTTATTGGGGTAGAGGGATGCTACGACCCCTACCTATTTTTCGCTCGTAATGTTAATTTTCCTGATTTTTTTTTTAGCGTAAAATATTAGTTTTTTAAGAGTCCGACCCCACCGATTTGGATTTTGAGACGTTTAAGCTCCGCCACTGCTCCCAATACAATAAATCTTTTTTAAAACAGTAAATTACAAAAAAAAAAAAAAAATCGTCCTTTATGTATGTTACTTAATGTATGTTACTTAATGCAAACCGTGTGCTTTATCTTCAATAATTACAGAAAACGTACTTGATGTTTGCAAACTCTTGCAAATTATGTCCTTTAGCCATAACTCAGTTAATTTTTGTGGTTAAATCTGACCAAATAGACCCCACATGAGGGTATTTTGGTCATTTTACTCTCATGTGGGGTCCATTTGGTCAGATTTAACCATAAAAATACCCTCATGTAAGGTTCATTTGGTCAGATTTAACCACAAAAATTAACTGAGTTAGGGCTAAAAGACATAACTTGCAAGGGTTTGCAAACATCGAGTATTCTATAATTATTGAAGACAAATGACACAGTTTACAATAAGTGACATACATAAATGACGATTTTTGTAATTTACTCTTTTTAAAACCTTCTTTTAACACTTTATCACAATATAAAAATAGTATAAGAGTGAAGGGAAAATTATTTTTTGAGTCCCTATGTTTTAGAGGTTTTAAACACTTGAGTACAAAATCAAAATGTTTAACGCCCCGAGTCCCTGCAACCACTTTTCTTAACCATTTGAGTCCAAATTTTTAAAAACATCCACCAAGTCTGTTAACTATGAGGGTAATTTGGTTATTTACATACAAAGTACAAGTCTTATATGCACAAACTTTTAATATATATATATATATATATATATAGGATTAGGTTCAAACGTAAACAAAATCCCAAGAGTGAACTGCGTGAACTGATCTGGGCCCTTGATTTTTATGATCTTGAGATTAAAGTGAGTGGCATGATGGTAATTATTTGGTTAATTTTTTCCATTTAATTAAATACAAAAAGGGTATATGTGTAATTTCCAACTTAAATTGATTGCATAAATTTAGTTCTCTCTCACAAATCAAGTAATCATAATATTGAACCCTAGATCTAGAAAAAGTCGTTCTCTCTATCTTCATCTTCATCACCACCGTAAACCACCATATTCAACCCTAGATCAGGGTCCGCCGTAAACCAACAACCATCATCGCCGGCCACCTCCACCTACATCTTCATCTTCATCACCGCAGGCCACCACCACCACCATCTTCATGTTTTACCGGAATCCTAGCGGCGGTGACTGACGGCGAAGCCAAAAGTATCAACATCAACGGCAGCCAAAAGTATCTTCTGTCGGATGGATGTGCAAACAGCGGGATCAGCGGTAGTAGCATTCGGTGGCCCAGCGTTGGCCGTTGCCGGTGATGTTTCTTTAGTGTTCCTCAAAAGTTTTCTTTCGCATCAAGTCGGTGGTGGTAGTAATCTAATCAGCTACCTTTTGTTCCTGGTATTCTCTCTCTCCTATGATGTTTATGATCACACATTAACCAGCATATGGTTGCTTCTTTCAATTAGGTGCCACCCCTTTTTCAATCAATGTGGGTCCCTTAATTAGCTGGATGATAAAGGTAAACACTCGTTGTCTTTCTTCTTTTTTATGATTATCATTCCACTTCAGTTGATTTTATTATTGGCTTTTTTATATAATTAATTTTGTTTTATTTGGGGTTTGATTAGAGTTGATTAACAATTTAGCATATTCTATGATTTGGGTGTTGTTTGAAATTTGAATTTTAGATCTTGAGTTCTTGATCAGTTGATCTTGCCCAGAAGAAACCATAATCAAGTGTTAAAATTTGAATTTTAGATCCGAATCGAATAAAAAAACGATTCATCTTTGTTTCCTCGTCGGCATTGATCTTTGCCGGATCGAAGAAAAAACTATTCTAAATCCGATTTTATTTTGTTTTTCAGATCCACTGGCGGTTTTCCGGATGACTGAACGGAACGGTTATCCGCCGGGGGTCCAGAATATCCAAAATCGATCACCAACATAAAGTAAGTAACTCCAAAATTCGTAATTTTTTTTTTGTTTTACTGATCTGCTGGAATATTAGGGTTCCGATTTAAGTTCTTTGGAGTTCAATTTTTTTTTTATTTAGCTCTGTTTTTAATGTGATGTACACATGTGTATGGCTGATATCTCAGAATTTTTTGTATATTGAATGTGTAAAGTTGTTGATGTACACTTGTGAATTATGCAAAGTATTAGTTGCTGAGTTTTTTTGTTCAATTTTTTGATTTTTCTCTGTTTTAATGCGATGTAAACATGTGTATTCTGATTTTGCTCTGTTTTAACGCGATGTACACATGTGTATTCTGATTTTGCTCTGTTTTTAACGCGATGTACACATGTGTATTCTGATTTTTGCTTTTTTTAATGCAATGTACGCATGTGTATAGCGTCTGTTTTTGTGATATTCTCAGAATTTTTTGTGTATTGAATGTGTAAAGTTGTTGATGTACACTTGTGAATTATGCAAAGTATTAGTTACTGAGTTTTTTTGTGCTATTACAGGAGATGTCGTTAACGAGAAAAGTGGAGATGGAAGGTCGATAAGGATGTTTCACGTATGAGGTCGATAAGGATGATTCACGTATGTTTGTTTGCTTGGCCGATAAGGATGATTCAGCATATAATGTGGCGAATAGTTGTAAAAGACTATGTTTTTTGTTTTTCGATTATGTTGGGTTTATTGTTTTTACGAAATTGGAAGTTGTAATTGTATGTTTTTTTGCTTGGTTTGGAAAACATTATGGAACTTGTAATTTGTTAAATATAAAATAGTTTTACAGGTATTTGTTTATATGTATGTATTATGTAGCTAATTACACATATGTACGATGTTGAGTACACATGTGTACTATTCTATTTAAATCCAAGTACACAAGTGTATACCGTTGAAATATGAAGGTTACGTGGATCTTAAAAATCAAAATTTGAATTCTGGTGATGAAATCTGAAATAAAAATTAAAATTGAAATCTGGTGATTTGTTGTTTGTTTTGATAATTATCTTATTAATAAATAAAACATAATGTGGATAATATATTTAAAATAGGAAAGATGTAACTTAATTCAATTATTAAAATAATGATTTAAATCTAATTTTTTATATAATTACAATCCTACCCTTAACAACTAAAAAGGAAATCAATGGTCCAGATCTGTTCACACAGTTCACTCTTGGGAGGTTGTTCACGCTGGAACCCTACCCTATACATACATATATATATATATATATATATATATATATATATATATATATATATATATATATATATTACATATATATATAATAAAACACACACCAGTACACACACTTTCTCTCTTATCTTTACACACTCTTCTCTCTCTCTATCTCTCTCTATAAACACCACCGCACCGCCACCATCCTCACCACTGACACCACCACCGTGAATATTTGTTTTGCCTCTCTCTAAGATTCCTGTTGATGTTGTTTTGAAGTGCAGTTTGCATTTATCTTGGTTTCTATTAATCAGCAGGATTAGTACAGTTCTATTTTTATGGTTTTCTGTGTCATATTATAGAGATTGTTGTTATCTCCTAGGGTTGTTGATAATGGGAGGTGAAGAACCGTTGAATGAGTTTTCTACACTCGCAGAAGATCCTGTTATACGTGAGTATATTATTTTTTTGATTTCGTTAAAAGATCCTGTTATAGGTGAGTATAATACTTGTTGATTTTACTAATGATGATGTCCTTAATGGTAGAACAACCAACAGAAAATGAGAATGCGTTGGGCACAGTAGAACTTGAAGATGTTGCCAGTAATCCTGAAGGTGACAGTGGTGAGATGGTGGTGCGGGGGTGACAGTGGGGGTGCAGTGGTGGTGGTGATGGTGTTTTGTGGCGGGGGATGGAGGTGGTTTAGAGAGAGAAAGAAAGATGAGAGAGATGTAGAATTTAGAGAAAGAAAGAGATATAAGAGAGAGAAAGAAATCTAATAAAAAATAGTTTTTTCTTTTTTTAACTATAAGGATAATTTGGTAATTTAACTAACCAAAAATTCTAACAGTGTTATAAATTTGGACTCAAATAGTTAAGAAAAGTAGCTATAGGGACTCAAGGAGTTAAACATTTTAATTTTTAACTCAAGTGATTAAAACCACTAAAACAAACTCAAAAAGTAATTTTCCCAAGAGTGAATTAAAGAAACTGAAAAAAAAAATATTGTGATCTCTATTGCCAACACTCGATTATTGTAGATCAACCACTGCCAAAGCGCTTTGCTTTTAAACGAGAAAAAGAAAGTATCTAAAAAGCTTCTATCGAATTAATAACTTTTTAAAAAACCCTCATTAAAGGAGAGATGGTTAGTTAATTCTATTTGGGCCTGTCAATGGATTAAATATTGATCCATATCTAATTTGAACCATTTAAATCATTTAATGAATCATAAAAAATATCCATTGATCCATTAATTAATCCAATGGATCGATCCATTAGTAATTTTTTTTTTAAATAAACTTGAATCAATTCAAATTATTATTATTTTTTTTTCAGTAACTTTTTTTTTAAATGAATATCCAATACGATTACAAACTAATGGTAGGTAGACGAGCAACAAGCTGCGCCGCTACCCCTTTCTGAATAGCAAACCCTACCCTGCTAAACACAAAATTCTGCCCCTTAACATGTGCGGTGTTACTGCTTACCACCTGTTGAACCCGCTTTAGGAACCGCACCGCGTCAGGGTAGAAAAAGAAAATAATTTTAAATGGATCAATCACTATTTGAATCGATCCATATTAAAAAAAATATAACAAAAAAACTCTAAAACATACAAAACTAAAAAGAATTCTAAAAATTATAAGAAATAAAAAAAAATTCTAAAAATATAAATAATTCAAATATTCTAAAAAATAAAAAAATTCTAAAAACTCAATTAAATAAAAATTCTAAAATTCTAAAAAAAAATAAAAAAATTATAAAAAATCAAAAAAAAAATCTAAAAATTCTAAAAAGTCAACAGAATTCTTAAAAAAAATAAAAAAATAAGAATTTTTTAAAAACCATTTTTTAGATTGTTTAGAAGTGTTTTAGATTTTTTTTTATTTTTTTAATTTTTAATTTTTTAGAGTTTTTTTTATTTTTTTGGTGACTTTTTTATTTATTACAGTTTTTTAAGTTTTTTATTATTATATATATATTTTTAATTTGAATCGATCAGGATAGCGTGTCAAAAGAATGGTATATCATAGATGGAAACTTTATTCAACACAAATCGTTGTAACGAATACAAATGACTCAGAACTCACACAGAAAGATAAACCCTCACACGTAGACATCAACATGATGATCTGTGTCACTCCTCAACAATCTAAACAAACTATAGATGATCTCAAACACAGAAAGCTCAGATAACCCTAGAACGATGAAACGCTTAGAGAGAGAAAATATCTACTGAGATGTATGTAAAGAGTTATGATTGAACGAACTCACAAACTTAACACTCTCTTGTATTATATGACAACGAACAAACCCTTATGGGCCTTCAACTCCTCAGCATTCTGATCTTTACTTGAGCCCATCTACATACCTTCACTTGAGCCCATCTACATTATACCAGCCTAGGGTAACACCCTAGGCCCACCCTAGTGAATAATGAAATTGTAGTTACAAGGAAAGTTATAAAATGCAATTGATATTTATCTTTTTCACATAGTGATCCATCTATTTAAAACTATTTGGATATAAATTAGATCACGATCCATTATGTTGGATAATGGATCGGATCATGATTCATTTAATTTGGATCAATTAAAAGATCGGATCATGATCCAATCTATATCCATCCATTGACAGGCCTAATTCTATGTTTTACAATAGGTTGAACAAAATGTACGTGTAAATTTAAAAATAAGATTAGTGAGGGTCTGAGTTAGCCGTATAATAAAATAGTAGTATCTGAAAACCTAAAGCAATAAGTTATGGATGTGACAGGAAATGTGTCCCTTTTACATTTTCACGTCAGAATGGCTTGAGCAATAAATCGAGAAAACCTTACGTGAAACTCTTTAGTTAATGCCTATATAACATTTCTAAAAACTCTTGTAAAATCTTGTTGCACTTAAATAAAGCCATCCACAAACTCTTGTAACCTTACGTGAAACTCTTTAATTAATGCCTAACATTACGTATTTACTTACTTACGTGTGTGCTTATGTTTAAATATGTGTACCATGTATCTATCATCTGGTTATTCAGTGATCACATGCTTTTGATCTTGTAAGGACCCGATTCATAGTAGGATCACAATTTTAAGGCTAACCAATTTACCTACTCTAATGAAAACAATTTAGCTCCTTTTTTTTTTTACGTAAAGGCAACTAGACGTCTATATGCCTTGTTGCCCGCCATAAATCTTGCTATATCGATTCTCTTTCTTGAAAAAACGTCATTGCGAAGTTTCTATACTTAACTATTTGTAAGTGGGTCCAAAACTATATTTAGTTATTTATAAGGGAAATTATTTAAATGCCCTAACGTGACATATACATTTGATAACATAACAGAGAAATTAGATGGGGTTATAGTTAAGGACAATAATCCAGGGAATTTTTCAAATAATGACGACTAAGGCTGGAGGGTGTGGGGGCGCCACCCCCGCCAGCTAGGACACTATAGCGTCTCGGGGCGCTATCCACCCACACCCCGCAAGTTAACTGGGGGCGCCATAGATGGCTCGCCAGCATGGCAACGCCAAGGTTCAAAGGATCAGGTGGGGCTGACATGTGTTTGCACCAATCAAATCTTTTTTTTAATATGAGGCTCCATCCACACCATGCAAATTAAAGGGGCTCCATGGCTGAAGTGGATCCTACGTGGCGTTGACATAGCGCTGACGTAGATCCTAGTTGGATTGATAGCCCCAAGGGGTTCCAGCCACACCCTATAGCCTAATGAAAGTCAAAATTTTAAGAAATTCAGTCTATAATTAATTTAGTGAAACATAAAGAATAAAAGTTGTAATATCACAAAATTCAGTCTATAAAATGATAAAATGAAAATTTTATTAACCTGATAATATCACAACCAATTGCCAAAAATCGGTTGTTTAGATGAACCCGTTGCCACAAAGTTCATTTATTGAAACAATAACCTTTTAAAAATCCTCGATTATGTTAGAAAGGGATGTGTAGCTAATCGTATGTAGAAAACTAGAGGCCTGAAAGAGGTAGGACATGTGACCTTTTTACCAACATAATGGCTGGCTTGAGCAATTAATTGAGATATCCCGTAACGTTTTGTACACGAAACTCTATGATGAGTAGTTAATCCTAAGACGTTGTGTACTCTAGCGTGACCCAACGCGATGGACAATCATAGCGCCCCAAACCTTATAAAAAGTTCTCATCTATATTATTTTTATACCGCTCTCTCTGCCATCATTCTCTTCGCTCCATATTTTAGAAAAACTCAAGATTTTACTCTAGAAAATATGTATCCTTACAACCCGGGTTTCGTTCATCCTCTATCAAGCGACGACTAGAACCAAACGAACGCTCCTAGTAGGTCAGAAAATAGTAGGTCGGCAAAGAAGTAAAAAACCTCCGAGTCAGTTGAACCCGAAACGCCAACGTCTGGCTCGAAACATCAACTTAAACGATGTTAATGCGTTATTTCCGGGGGAGGAACGGACGGATGAGCGAGAGGCGGAGCTACCACGACCACCAGTAGAAGAAGCGGTGGAAACTCGAGGCGACCAGAGTCATCATCGGGGGGATCTGACTTGAATGAAGCGTTTTCCGAGATGAACCAACGCCTTCAAAACATACGCGACCTCGGGGCTCAACGTATACTAGAGAACCGGGAAGTAGTCGAGCTTATGAGTGATAGACTAGTTGAGAGTGACTTTGAGTTTTACTCAAAGCCGCACGACAACTTAATCGGAAAGGCGTTGGAAATGGCTCTAAAACGAAAAACGATTATCGAAAAAAATATAGACTTTGAGTTTTAGAGTGTTTTTTTTAATTTTATTGTAATGTTTTTTCTAATTTAAGAAAAGGTTATTTATTTTTTAATTTTATAAATTTAGAGATTAAATAAAAAATAAAAAATAATAATAATTGAGTAAGGTAGAAGATTATGGGACTTCATCCACTAAAAACACATATTACATAACCCTCACATTTTACGTTTTTTTACCACTTGTCATAAAACCTCTTAACCGTCTAATAGGGGTTATAACTACAAATAGCCTAACCATAAATTTAACGTGAATATATAACATGTCTGAAAAATAATTACTTTCGTCACTTTGTTTAGTATATTTTTTGCTGTTTTCCAAAAGTGCCATTCATAAATAATACTACCTTTTAACATTTAGCATTTGTTGAAAAAGTCTTTTTTTTTAAAGACAAATTTCTTTTATTTCACACCGTCTATAAGACTTGAACCAAGACCTCTCTCTCTCAAGGTCAGTGGTGTCTCTGAGAATTCACGTACCATATTCGAGTTCGAAAAATGTGCTCATATGCCCTTATTTGGGTTAAATTATAAAACATAAAAAGGATTTGATAATGAGCCTCTATATTGGATTTGGCATGTACTTACAATTTAAAAAAAAAAAACATATATATATCGATTTTTTTTTTAAATCGCGGGCCTTGTGCGGAAGTTCTCCCCGCACACCATAAGAGCCGCCCTCTCCAAAGTGTTTAAAAGTTTTACCTTTGCCAATGAACCACCACCCCATTGCTATTTGTCGAAAAGTCTTTATTCTGTTGCATGAAGGGATCGGTGTTCCCACACCTCCTGCATCCCTTTTCACCGCTTGACTTCTCACTTTTTCAATCGAGGAGTACTTCCCGATCCTCCAACCTATTCCCGATCTCACATGTGGAACGATTTGATGTGAGGTGGCCCTCCTTAGTCCTTCCTGATGGTGCTTTCTGGGTGGACCGTTCACCCTTACAATATATTAGAGAGGCCGGCATTGCATTGTGATTGTCAAATACTCAAATGTCAGCCGGCATTAATTGTATGAAGTCAAATAAAGAATCTTTGTTTATAATAAGGTTGTGCTATTGCAGAAAATTACAAGTAGAACTTCTTTTTCTTTTTTAATCGGGTTATATATTTGGGGAGGCATCTGACTTGAAGTTGACATACAAAAGTCCAATACAAATGCAAAATGTAATTACTCATAACTGGAAGGTAAGTATTGTATTTTCGTAAATGTTTAAGGGGCACATGTAATTTGTTTTTGTGTATATATGTGACCATCTTTGTCTAAGTTTGCATCATCTCTTGCAATGGGAAAAAACAGTGAAATTAAGCTTCTTGGAACCCCTCCAAGTCCTTTTGTGAACCGGGTTCAATTCGTTCTCAACCTCAAGTCTATTGAGTATGAGTACATAGACGAAAATCTCGCTTGCAAAAGTGAGCTTCTGTTGACATCCAACCCGGTTTATAAGAAAGTTCCGGTTCTTTTTCATGGAAACAAACCTCCCATTCCTGAGTCTCTTATCATAATCGAGTACCTCGATGAAATCTATCCTGATATCCATCCGATACTCCCCTCCGACCCTTTAGGTCGGGCCGATAACCATTTTTGGGCTAACTACATCGATAACAAGGTATGTGAAAGATTGCTTGATTTTATTTTGAAATATTGAATTTTAGTAATCTCAACTATTCGCCGTTGGCTGCCAAAAGTCTTAACTTTAAAAATAACCACTAGCAATCCTAATTTTTTAACATATTGGTCTCCAATGAAATCTGACTAACAGAACCCTAACGCTGTTAGTCTTCGGTCGCCGAAAAAACATTTTTTGGCCAGAATCCTCATTACAAATATGAGATGGTGGGTTCAAATCCTTGTAACTACAAGGTAAATGTGAAATAATTAAGGTCTTAAAAAATTGTCGTTTAAAAAAACAAAACAAAATGTCAGAAGGTATAACATAATACTAAGAAAAATAACTACTTTTATGATTATCTCTCAAAATTTAGTATATTTTCCCTTTTAGATATTTGTGTTTGTTCACATTTAGATAATAACTAGTTGACGCTTCGCCCGCTTTGTGGGGCGATGGTCGAATAATTATCAATCAATTAAAAAAGACTATTATAATTTTGGTAGGAAAAAAACAAAAACAATGGTAAGACCGTAAATTTGGCTCAGGGCAAAACTGTAATTTTTCAGAACTAATGAGCGAGTGTTAGGTATCTCATTGACATGGAAAAAAAATAAATCGAGTAAACCAATTAAAACAAAAAACCTTTATAGTTTTGGTAAAAAAAACTAAAACGATTGGAAAAACGTAATTTTTAACTGAGGGCGAAATCATATTTTTAATTTAGGGATAAAAGCGTAAATTAAATGAACCAATGGGGGAGTGCCAAGAAGCTGCCGGCATGATTGTAATTTTACACCAAGGGCAAAATTGTAATTTCACCAGGAAAACAAAAAAAAAAAACGATGGACAAAATGTAAACTTAAGTTGAGGGCAAAATCGTAACTTGGATGTGAAAAAAAAAAACTAATGGCAAAACTATAAATTTATACGGGGCAAGATCGTAATTTTGAACCGAGGGCAAAGTTGGAATTTTTAGCTGGGAGCAAAAGCGTAAATTTATTTTTAACTGGGGGTAAAAGCATAATTTTGAAATGATGGCAAAATCGTAATTTTAAAGGAAAAAACTAATGGCAAAACTGTAAATTAAAAAGGGGCAAAACCGTAATTTTGAACCGGGGGCAAAATTGAAATATTTAGCTGGGAGCAAAAGCGTAAATTTATTTTTTAGTGGGGTAAAAACATAATTTTGAAGTGATGGCAAAATAGTAATTTTAAAGCGGGATAAAATTGTAAATTTGTTGGGCCGCATTATTATCCTGCCGCCCATGTCAGCCAATAAAGGCCAACAACTATGGCCGCCGACATTGTATTTTGTAGATGTTGAAAATAATTTATTTTAATAATTCCAACTATTGTTCATTGGCCGACAACGTTCCCAACTTCAAAAATTCCCACTGTCGGTCCCATCTTTTCACATATTGGCCTTCAATGTACCCTGACTAACATAACGCTAATGTTGTTAGTCTCCGGAAACATGTTTTTGGCCGAAAAACTCCATTTTGACCGGAAAACTCAATTTTTTCGTCTCAAACCTCTTTGAAACCTTATTACGCACCTTTAGTAACATTTCTAGTAAAAAGCCCCAATTATTAAAGTCGCCGGAAAATCCTCTTTTTCGCTGGAAAACTTCTTTTTGGCCGGAAAACTCAACTTTTTAACCAGAAAACTTAAAGTTTTCATCCAAACCTGTTTATAACCATAGATCGGACCTTTAAGGAACCTTTTTCCAGCGACTGGAGACCAACGACGTTAGCGTTCTGTTAGTCAGGGTCCATTAAAGACCAATATGTGAAAAAATGAGACCGCCAGTGGGAATTTTCGAAGTTGAAACCGTTGCCGACTAATGGGCAATAGTTTGGATTATTAAAATCCATTTTTCCCATTTACATATATTTAAAAAATTTCTACAGTTTTTCTCGTTGTTTGAGGAGCTTAGGATAACACCGGGGAAAGAAGGGAAAGAAGCAATAAAGAAACAGATAACTGAAGGATCTGAACTGTTGGAAGAAACGTTTGTGAAGTTTAGTAATGGGAAAGCTTATTTTGGTGGAGATAATGTAGGATATCTGGATGTTGTTTTAGGATGTTTCCTCGGTTGGGCAAAGTTGCTTGAAAAACATAACGAATTCAAAATATTTGATGAAGTTAGAACCCCAAAACTGCTAGAATGGACAAACCGTATATGGTCGCATGAATCCCTTAAGGATGTGATCCCGGGGAGCGAAGCCCTAATGAACTTTTATATGATGCTGATGAAGTATAAACCACCAAGAGCAGCTTAAGTTTATCTCTATGTTTTATCCATCTATTATTAAAATAGTACCTATGTGCATCCTATTTAAGTTGGGTTTAAAGTCATTGTAAGTTGAGTTTAAAGTCATTTAAGTCGGGTTTAAAGTCATCGTGTGTTATCTTAGAGTAAGTAAAGATCACAATCGTGATTTTTACTGTTTACTCCATTTATCAATTATCAATGTTTTGACTTTGTGTTCACAATGCTATTGATGATGTCTTTTTAAAGCGACAGTCTCACATAAATCCCTATGCTTACGATTTCTCAGGGTTCAAATGCAATTTTGTTTGCGATTGGGGCTTTAGCCTAGTGGTAAAGAGAAAACTTACTAGATGTTTGAATAGGAGGAGATCGCGGATTCAATACTTGGGAAGTGTAACACTTAGCAATTCAAAAAAAAAAAAAAAAAAAAAACAGTTTTATTTAATATTTAAAAATTGGAATTTTGCATAGATTTTACGACTTACAAGGATGTTCGAGAGTGGATCACGATTTTGTTAATAATATTTTTCGTTCAAATCAGTTAGTTTTTGGATCTCGAATTTGTTAGGACTTTTTTGCGTTTAAATAAGTTGGTTTTTGGTTTGGATGATATAT
Source organism: Helianthus annuus (assembly GCF_002127325.2). Classification (NCBI taxonomy): domain Eukaryota; kingdom Viridiplantae; phylum Streptophyta; class Magnoliopsida; order Asterales; family Asteraceae; genus Helianthus; species Helianthus annuus. The sequence continues at coordinate 33,086,391 of NC_035449.2, read as the reverse complement.
TTTTTTTAGAGTAAACTGCCATTTTTGTTCCTATAGTTTAGTATTTTTTATAATTTCATCCATTTTTTAACATGGTCATCTCTAAGGATTCTATATTTTGCCATGTTCATCAACTCTCGATGTACGACATCTTAACGCATAGGGTACAACATATTATGAAGCGCAGGTCCGACCCTTCCTCGTAGCAACCTCCCCTACTTTTTTTTCTCACACCGATTTTTCTTTTGTATGTGGTTCCATCTCATCATGCATCTTTAATTATATAACTAAGTTTGTTGACGTCGCACGTTGTAGCAAAATGGAACAAATGATAACGTCAAACAAACGCTATTGTTTAAGGATTGTGATTAAATACAAATGGTAAAACAAATAAGAAAGGTATGAAAAATTATAGTTTATTGATAAAAGTTAGCGAACGTAAGCTATTAAAGAAATATAAGACTAAAAATAAAAGAAAATATGAATTTGAAAAGGATAAAAGAATAATTAAAGAAATATGAAATTAAATGATAAAGTACTATGTAAAACGAATTAAAATATAGGGTAAATTACTTTTTGAGCCCCTGTATTTTATGTATTTTAACTAGTTGAGTCCAAAAGCAAAAAGTTTAACGACCTGAGTCCCTATAAGCAATTTCTTTAACCATTTGAGTCCATTTTTTGGATGTCTGTTAACTGTGCTGTTAAGTCTCCTCACGTGCAGTCCACGTGAGGGGTAATTTCGTCCATTTAACTTCCCCTGCCTTAATTCCACCTTTATTAATGCCACCAACCTCAATTAAACCCTATTTTCACCCCCAAATCATTCACTCGCTCTCACAATTCCATCTGATAACTTCAAATCATCCCGTCGATCATCATCCACATGAACGAAGAACAATGGCGCATCTTCACGACATCTCAACGTGGTGTATCCGTGGTTATGGACAACATTTCGATCCATATGTGGAGTATGGTAAGTAACTAAATCTCATCTCTGTTTTAACATGAATCCTTTTACAGTAATCTCAACTCTGTTTTACTTCATTTCAGTTGGTGAGCCTACAATGTTCAACATTCACATCTTCTATGGTGGGGAGTTTGTTGTTAAACCTGTATTGAAGTATGTTAAAGGTAAAAGCAACCATATTGATTACATAGATGCTGATGAATTCTCAGTTATTGAGTTTAACACGATGTTTAAGATGCTGCATTATCCGGAGGATGAAGTTGTGTATTACCATTATAGGATTCCGGATAAAAGTTTGGTTGAAGGGATTAGGGCTTTAGGGACTGATCGGGATGTGATAGATATGTGTCAATATGTTGGTAGGATTAGAGAGATTGAGGTTTATGTTGAACATTGGATCACAAAACTTGATACATATTTCCTGTCACCACCTAAATCAACATCAAATGTGGTAATTGAAGAAATTGCTGAAGATGCACCATCAGTTGGGAATGTTCCTGTTAGAGCTAGAGCTAAACGTAGACATTGTGTTAGAAGACTTGCAATTGGGTGGTTGGATGATAGTGGCCAATCAGGTGTGAATGATGTGAATGAATCAGGTGTCAATGATGTAAATGAATCAGGTGTGAATGATGTAAATGAATTAGGTGTGAATGACTTAGAAGGTGGTATTAACTTAGGAGATGACGGTGTAAATGACATAGAAGATGGAATTGACTTAGGTGTGAATGACTTAGAAGGTGGTATTAACTTAGGAGATGATGGTGTAAATGACATAGAAGTGCAGGATACTGTAAATGCAAGTGCAGAAGATAGTGAACAACATGAACAGGATAATCAAAATGGTAAAGATACTGAACAAGTAGATGTGCAGGATACTGTAAATGCAAGTGCTGATACTGATTCATCATCTTTGAAGTTTACTGATGATGAAGAGGATTCCGATGATCCGGATTACAGGATGGAACATGAGCCACCTAATACGGATGAGGATGATGACCAAAGAGAGCATGAAGGTAAAAAGGTTGGTAAAAACAATAATGATGATGGTGATGAGTTAGATTACAATATTGATAAACACAATATGATTCAAGAACTTGAAGTGGATATGGATACATTTAGAGCAGCTGTTGAAACAGAAGGTAATGACCAAGAAAATCAAGATGATGAAGACAATCAGAATGATGAAGAAGAAAATGCAGAGGAAACCACTGAGATTGACCTTGAAGACTTTGCAAGTGCTGATGAAAATGACCCTCCCTTAAAGAAGGGCCTGAAGAAGATGAGAAAGAGGAGAAAGGGGGTCAGGGATGGAAGAGGGCCATTCTATGTTGGGCAGTTATTTACTAATAAAGAAGACTTGAAGCAGATGATTAAAAAACATGCATTGGACTCAAGAAGGCAGTTGGTAATAAGAAGGAATGATAATAGAAGATTTAGGGTGGTTTGTCATGGTGTGAATCCTGATTTACAAGGCATGCAACCACCAGAAGGGCAGTTTGGGGATTTTGCAAATATGAGTGGGCCCAGCACTGGCAAAGATATTCCCATTGGCAGAGCATAGGTTCTGTTTACGACACATCCACGAGAATATGAAACCAAGATGGAGTGGCAATTTATTCAAAGAAATGTTATGGGATGCTGCATGTGCTACCACAAAGCCACAGTTTAACAGAAAGATGAATGCCATAAGACTGCTTGACAATGACTTGTTTGTCTGGTTAAGCCAGATTCCACCAACATCCTGGGCAAGATCACATTTCACAGGTTTGGTTTGTTTCATTACACATTAACAGTTTTTTTGTTTTGTTTTAAATATTCAATGTTCTGTTTGAATGTTCTGTTTGACAGGTAGGGCCAAGACTGATGTCTTATTGAATAACATGTGTGAGTCATTCAACAACCAGCTTGTAAAGGGGAGGGACAAACCAATAATCACCTGTCTTGAGTTTATCAGAGAATATCTGATGAAAAAAATTGTTGTGGTTCACAAAGTAATAGCTAAAATTAATGGACCTTTGACTCCATATGCTACAAGAGTGTTTGATGAAATCAAGGCTGATGCAAGTCAGTATTCAGTGATGATGGCTGGTAGGGGTAGATTCCAGGTTACTGGTGGATATGCTGATCAGTGCAAGGTAGATGTTAATGAGAGAACCTGCACATGCAGAAAGTGGCAGTTAACAGGTATGCCATGTAAACATGGTGTAGCTGCCATATGGGATATGGCAAGGAATGGTATGAATGTAGGTGTTTTAGAGTCATCGGTTGATTAGGTTTATTGGCTTCAAACCTGGAAGGATGTTTACATGCACACAATTGAACCTATCAGTGGGAGAGAGTACTGGACACCTTCACAATGCCCAACAACCCTTATCCCTCCAATTCATCATACTCCAGTTGGAAGGCCCAAGAAGAAAAGGAAGAATTCAGAGGTGGAGATTTCTGAGCTTATGAGAGACAAGAAGGGGAAAATGACAAGGCAAGGAGTGCCTAAAACTTGCAAGAAATGTGGGAATGTTGGGCATAATAAAAGGAGCTGCAAGGGTCAGGGTGCAACTCAAGCTTAGAGTCAAACAACAGCTCAACCTCAGGGTCAAACTGCAGGTCAAGGTCAGACTCAAACAACCAATGCTGGAAGAGGTGGGAGGGGTGGAACAGGGGCCAAGGCTGGAAGAGGTGGCAGGGGTGGAAGAGGAGCCAAGGCTGGTAGAGGTGGCAGGGGTGGAAGAGGAGCCAAGGCTAGTCAAACTGCTTCACAAAGTGCTGATCTTTAGACTGTTACCTTGTTAGACATATGATGCTTTTGTTATGTAGTGTTTGAAGTGTCTTTTGGTTTAGTATGTAATGTTATGCAAACGTTGGTAACTTAACTAAGATATTGTACTTTTGGATGCTACTTTATGTAATGTTTGAATGTTTGAAGTGTCTTTTGGTTTGGTAATGTGTGTTTTTGTTTAGGTCATCAGTTTTGTTTCCAGGTAATGTGTCTTATTGTTTAGGTCATGTTTTGTTTAGGCCATGTCTTGTTTAGGCCATGTCTGTTTTTTCCAGTAATGTTTTTTACTTTGGTACTTGGTTTAGTAATGGAAAAAGTCCGATAGGCAAAACGTTAGTTGTCCGATAGGCAAAACGTTAGATGTCCGATAGACAAACACAAAGTAACTTGTTTTGATTAGCGTTATACTAAACACAAGACAAAACGTAAGTTGTCCGATAGCGAAAACGTAACTTGTGGATAGGCGAAACATAACTTCTTTTCATTAGCATCATATTGGGTACAAAAGACATCCCCACTAACCATTTACAATAATTTTGACAAAAAAAAGTCAATGGGGTAAGAAGGGTACAACTTTCATCCCAACACCATATACATTACACACAAAACCCAGGTAACCCCTAACACTATCTTCAACCTTTTTTCTTGCCATTTCTTCATGACTGTTAAAGGATCTTAGTAATCCAGGTATGATTTCCGTTGCTCGTGCACATAGTGGAGGTTCAGCCCAGCTTACGAACCCACAGTTACTTCCCTGCAACACATAAAACACAAGAATTAGGGTTCTTTACCTGTGGATCTTTATATGAAATCAACTACCTCTCTTGCACAACAATGGAATCGCCTCCCTGGATTTGTTGCAGTTCACGAGGTTCGAATGATAGTTGCAGAGCCACATGCGCATACAACCTGATTGATCATGATGAAGATCTAGGGTTTTAATTTTGGAGAAGAAGATGAAAGGGAGAGATCATGTTTGAAGAATTAGGGTTTTTTGGAAGAAGATGAAAGGGAACATTTATAAAGACAGGCAGGGGAAGTTAAATGGACGAAAATACCCCTCACGTGGACTGCACGTGGGGGGACTTAACGGCACAGTTAACAGACATCCAAAAAATGGACTCAAATGGTTAAAGAAATTGCTTATAGGGACTCAGGTCGTTAAACTTTTTGCTTTTGGACTCAACTAGTTAAAACACATAAAACACAAGGACTCAAAAAGTAATTTACCCTAAAATATAAATGGCCATGTACTATTTAAGTATTTATGGCCTTTATAACAATTATATCAATATATATATGTAACGTTTTTTTTTTCTCTCGTTACTATATTTACCTCTAAAAAAAAGTTCGTAGTATCTTCTTCTACTGATTAATAGATATAAACCATGTGTTCTTATATTGTTAAGAATGGATATGGCGAGTATTAGTACTGTACTGGAACCATAACAATTTGAATCGGTGCCAAATTAAATTTATGTTGCGTCCCTACCATAACGCGCGGGCTAAATCTTGTAGTTATATTACAAATAGGAATGAAAAAGCTACTCTTCATATAAAACAAATTATAATAAATTTTAGAGTAAATTACAAAAATCGTCCTTTATGTATGTCACTTATTGCAAACTGTGTCCTTTGTCTTCATTAATTACAGAAAACGTACTCGATGTTTGCAAACCCTTGCAAGTTATGTCCTTTAACTCGGTTAATTTTTTGTGGTTAAATCTGACCAAATGGACTCCACATGAGGGTATTTTGGTCATTTTACTCTTATGTGGGGTCCATTTGGTCAGATTTAACCGCAAATATACCCTCATATGGGGTCCATTTGGTCAGATTTAACCACAAAAATTAACTGAGTTAGGACTAAAGGACATAACTTGCAAGGGTTTGCAAACATCGAGTACGTTTTCTGTAATTATTGAAGATAAAAGATACAGTTTACAATAAATGACATACATAAAAGACGATTTTTGTAATTTACTCTAAATTTTATATTGAATATATAAAAAAATATAACAACGTATTTACATTTATTAAAAATAGTTAATATCAAAACTTAGGTGCAGAAATAAAATGCATTTTAAATACATGATAAGAAAGAAAGCTCTTTCTTGTTTGTTTATTTGTTTGTTAGGAAAAACATACTTTTTAGGAACTAAGCTATATATCTCAGTCATCAACTACGACTATCTTCACTGCCCCTGAAATGACATTGTCCAAGCCTATTTTTTAGGATCAAAACGCATCGAAGCGCATCACGCATTTTAAAAACCAAGCTCTGAATCACTTGGGCTTTAGTTGTAATAAAGAGACATAATCAGGTTGTAAAGTGTAACAATATGGTTAAGTTCATATTTCACACACTAATATAACTCTTTTAACCGTATTTGCCCCTTGCTTTAGCGTCCATGTTTTCTAAGTCAAATTATGATTATGAATACAATGATAAAAGCAAATGTTGAGGTTTACATAGACAGCAAATTGTGGAGACTATCATATGAGCCCAATTTCATCTTTTTGGACACACGATATCACTTCAACAGCCAAATGCTAGTGCTTACTCTAATTCAGACACAATATCATCATCATCATCATCGAGGCTCTCAAGTGAACCTAGTTTCAACAACATCGAGCACTTATCGAGGCAAGGTATCAGCTTTAGAAAACAGACCATTTAACCTATAATGGTAACTAGATACATTCAACCATCCTTGCACAGATGGATGGATCTATACGCATCATCAATTCATCATAGCCCAAAATAAAATTTAAAAACAATATCGAGACTGAGATTCGCCCTTGACACCTACATATGTTAGGGTTTACAAACAATATCGTTGACGTCAATGTTTTCAGAACCGGACCGGACGTCGAACCGGTTTGGTCACTGGTCCGACAGGTTCAACTGGTTCGACCGGATGTAAGAACCGGCTGGTGTCTTGAAATTAATAGGGTGAAATTTGAAAAACAAATGCCGAAATCCGATTCACTCATTTAATAACCCGGTTCAACCGGTCGGTTTTCCGGTCCGACCGTCGGTTCACCGGTTCGATGTAAATCCGGTCCAATATACTGAATTGGACTGGTCAGACCTCTGGTTCCCGGTCCAACCGGTCGGTCCGATCCGGTTTTTAAAACATTGGTTGACGTAAAGGACTGCCGGCAACGCCAGCACAACCCCCGTAACACCCCCTCCAATATTTCAATCTCAATTTTCTTTCTCTAAGAAATCGAACAATTCTCTCTCTAATGGAGTGAAATGTGCGAGTGTATGGCTGAAATGAAAAGGGGGGAAAAGTAAAGGAAGCAATCTACAGTGGTGAAAAACTAAAAGTTACAATAGTAACTGATGTAAACCCCTGTTATCTATACTATCTATTAAAGGAGCTTAGAAACTGATGTAATTTTGCCTACGTGTCAAGTTCTCAGCTATGCCACATAGTCCAAAGTGATGTCATAATTCGTGATTTATAAAATGTTAATAAATCACAATTTAAAATGGCAAAATCTAAAAATCATCTCAATAAAAAGCGGGTGTTTTAAATTTCAAATTCAAATTTCAAATTCAAAAAACTTATTATAATCTCTCTCAAAATAAATGTCTTCAAAATCTAAAAATCATCTCTCTCAGATGCTCTCTTTCTCTCTCACTAGATCGTGATTCAACTAGATGCAGATTATACTACGGTAAACCCTTTCTCAGATGCTCTCTAAAAATCATCTCTCTCAGATGCTCTCTTTCTCATGTAAACCCTAATTTTCGTTTTGTAGGTTTTGAACAAGATAAAGGTTTGGACTACGGTATTCAACTCCGGTTCCGATTCAGATAATGGTGATTCAACTCCGGTTCCGATTCAGGTTTGGACTACATACCTTTCACCTTCATCTCATCCAATCTTCATCTCGACAAGCATAAACAACTGGAACGAGGGTTTCAAACGAGAAAATGACAACAAAAGGGGGACTTTGTACGCCGCCCTCACCGGCCACCTCACCGATTCCGATTCAGGTTTGGACTACATACCTCACAACAGAACCATCTACGCCGCCCTCACCGGCCGCCGGTCCGTAGCTCCTCGGTCACTCCTCTGTCGCCTGAATCGCCTGTCACTCCTCTGGTTTTGAGTTGCCCATCAAATCTGCACAGGTAAACAATGATTTCGAAATTTTTATCCACCTTTTTTATTTAAGGCTTCTATTTGGTGCCCTAGATGGTTCCAATTGTAGAGGTGGTGATGAAGCCTTTCTTTATCTACTCAATAATCATGAAATTTTATATAACTTTATATCACTGTTCTTCTTAATTTTTATTTTTGTGTGTTCAGGACTGATGGTGCCTTTATCACTGGTTATAATGACGGTTATGTCACCATATGGAATGTTCAAAGTAAAAAAAGAGTTTTTGAGGTAATTTTCATTATCCGATGATACGTTCTTATGAACTAAAGTTAAAGTTTTAGTGGCACTAAAGGAGCTCTAAATAATTAAATATGCAATTTTAAAATGTTTTTCAAAGGATTTGACACAATTTTGATCTTGCTGTTATGTCAGATGCCAAAATTTGAAAACAGTATTGCTTCATTAGCATACAACTGTGGTGGACAACTTCTGTCTGTTGCTTCAAGCTATACATACCAAGAAGCGAATGAATTGTAAGCATATTTTGAGAATTTTGAATATGTTGGGGTTTAATGGGTTAAACTAGGTTTAATTATATGCTGGAGTTAGTGGCTTTTTGGTTGAAAAGTTAAGTTGACTATACTAAAGAATATGTTTTGACATTTTTTTTTGTTATGTTATTAGTTGATATATACTTGATTGAACCTATGTGGAGCATTGTTTTTGCCACCAATTATGTTTTAACTTTGGTTTATTGATGTAGATCTCGTCGTTTCGAGAGAGCAGATCGGATAGTAGACGGTTTTACATATTTACGGCTACCAAAACGCTTCACTTAATGGGTTAAAGTAGGTTTAATTATATGCTGAACTTAGTGGTTTAAAATGATTAAAGATCATAAATTTTTAGTTGAAAAGTTGAGTAGACTATACTAAAGAATCTGTTTTGACATTTTTTTTGTTATGTTATTAGTTGAACATATGTTTTACTTTTGGTCAACTTTTAAAAAGAAAGATAAGGTATGTTTTTCAAAATGTCCAATCAGGGCCGGCTTCATAGGCTTGGTAACCTAGGCACGAGCCTAGGGTCACCAAAAAATTAGAGCCTCCGAATTTTTAGAAAGTTTTTATATTTAGTTATATGTATTAGGCCCAAATTAATACGTTTATTTCAAAACTAAACAGGTTTTTCATTGAAAAAATCCAAAATAATTATTGTTTGGCAAAAAAAGGCCAAGTTTCAAAGCTCATTTCGCTTTGATTTCCAACTATTACAACACAACCACCATCGACCTAATCATCATTATTTAGCGGCCTAAAGCCCAAAAATACAACCGCAATCATCGTTCCCATTTCCCATAGCAACCTGCTTTCAATTTCTAGGCTATCGGCTTTCACTAGCCGAAAAAAGTAAGGGCAATCACCCATGGCGTCAGGATTGGAGGAGAGTCTGTCAGCGAAATTAGGGCCCTCACTTTATAGTTCGCTTAGAGTCTCCAAAAACATAGGAACGGCCCTGTGTCCAATAGAAACCTCTGTTGGGCTCAACAGACGTTTGAATAACTCAATCAGTGGTTTGAACATCTGTTTTACTTTTGGTCAACTTTGAAAAAGAAAGATAAGGTCTGTAGAGGTGTTTTACATGATAGTTGCGACGGTGAAGAATCTCTTGATTAATAAGTGAGTTTTTGTTTTAAACTAATTAGATCTTTATGATATTTGTATAGATTTTTAGGTTTTGAATGACATTTTATTGAATCTGTTTTAAACTGGAGGATCCTCATCTGTCAATTATTTCTTCAGTCATGGGAGGACCTGGATACGCAGGACATGTATAGCTTTGTCTATCTGTATTTCATCTGTCAGTTATTTTTTTTTTGTATAATTTGGTTTAGCATTAATTTTGTTCATTGGTGATGTTTACTAATCTATACTTGATTTGATTTATTTTGATTAAATGATGGTTGGGCGTTTACAGTCGAGCACAAGTTCATACCTTATTTTGATGCTGCTACAAAGGTATGCTCTTATGGAGATTGGATCTTAATGGATTAATTTGTGTTTATAGGTTAATTTGCGATATTCGATAACTGTACTGAAAGCCGAATAAAACAAGAATATGGGTTTGTTAATTTTTGGTTTCAGTTTTAGTTTTTGTTGTTAATGAATCTAATTTTGTATTTTCCTATTCTCAACTCCTAAATGTTCCAACAAATTATATTAATGTTCCAACATTGTAATCTTTGTAATGTAATCGAACAAGGCACGAGGATGTAATCGGTATCGATGGTATGGTAAGCTTTATATATCATGATAGCAGGCTTGTGTTGTTGACTATCTGACTTCTTCACTATAGACCTTTGACTTCTCATATTTTTTGTTTATCAGGGCTTTGATGATAAACTACCTGCAGAAAATCTTTTTCACCTTCAGATACAATCTTCTTAAAACGCAGTTAGCTCCCTTCTGCCTTTGCACTCGAGGGCCAATCTCCGTCCGGCCCGAGGAAACCTTTGCACGCCTCCGTTACCTTTTGGGAATGGGAGCGTATGGATTGATTCGGATTAATATGGAATTATTACCACACGCTCATTCTATATTTTCAATGCACGAGATCTTGTAGCACTTACCAATGAGGCCCTATCGATTAGTATTACACAGACGGTATGTCGTAATCTTCTCCCTTTTCTATCAATTTCGCACAATTTCTATTTCTCGATTTTGATTTGTTTATGTGTATATATATCATGATTTGTTCTAGAATCAGAAGATTTGTGAGAAGCCATTTTTTGTTCTCTCCTTTTGTTCAGGTATTCAATCATTAAAGTATCATACTCTGATTTCTATTAATTTGTTCACATGATTTTGTTCTTTTAAGTTCAATCGATTACTTCTAATGATAATTATGATTAACAAATTCCTTTCTTTCCTTAAGATTCTTTCCATGGTGATGTTGGAGTTGAAAATGAAGTTGACTCAAACACTGAGTCTTAATTCAGTGGCCACTCTGATGAAGTGTGTGAGCTTTTGTATTTAGTTTAATGTTTTGATCCTAAACATAATACATTTGTTACTTATAACTGTTTCTATCAGGATGATGCTAAGGATGCATCTGAGACAAAAGCTATTGTGGAACCAACTTCAAAAGCATAGGAGGGGAGTGGTGATGAGGGCTCAGAGGATAGTTCTAAAGAGGAGCATATTCCTTCTCCACGAAGAAAATGGCCGTTTGTCAGCGGAAGGTTGGTGTTTAGTGTTCGACTGTAATCTTTGCTATATTCGACTTATTTTTAGTTCAGATCAACAATTTCTTATCATTACTATTATTGTTTTTGTTGTTTATAGCGACTGGCCAGATTCTGGTGTGATATGATGGTGGTGACTGATTGTTCAAGAGAATGACGGTGGAGATGTTGTAAGTTGTTTGCACACGAGTCGTAAATAATAATATTTTTATTTTATCATCCGAGTCGTCCGTAACGAGTGTCGAGTCTGGATAATCATGATGGATCAAATCATCATGATCTCAAACAACGGCTGATGGTAATTATGTTGAATATTGTGAATGAAGGTTGTTGATTTTTATTAGGTTATTTAGAAACTGAATTTGAAATGTTGTTGATTCTAGGGTTACTGAGAACAATGAATTAATTGTTCTGTTAAAAAATTGGGATGTTTAAGAGGATTGCCTATGATAAATAGTTACATAAATTAATAAAATTGATTAGTGGTTGGTGCGATGAGTTTTTTAATAGATCAGTTGCTTTTGTTTCTTTTTAGGTATTGGTTTCTCCGTTTTTCAGGTTATGTGGTGCTAAAACACTATGATAATTGCAGAATTTTGAAATTGGTGGCGACCGTGAAAGAATGCCAAAACTGATCAGTCGTTCTTTTGGAATCCTCAAATGTTTGGTTTTAAAATCATTAGTATGACTATGCTCTGGAAGGAAAATAGAAAAATGTTGGAGAGAAAGGTACCGAGTAAATGTCAACCGAGTCTTCAACATCACCACTGACATAACAAATATCGTCTGCACACTACCTGCCAAATCCACCTCAGCTGCAACTCAAGCAACTCCAATTCCCAACACATCAGTTGTGCAACTAAAGACGAACATGCATTAGCAAATCGACAACTTTTCCAAACACAAGGTATGTACTTATTTTGTTCACTAAATATCATGTGACAAGGCTAAACATAAGGATTACCTCTTTCCTAAATGAAAAAGCTAATTTTTATTTAAAAAACTGAAAAGGCTAAACTGAGTATAGTGGTCGACTTGCCCAAATCGGTTGTTTTGGCATCTAATAGTTGGATTTTAGTAGGGTGAGCATTGGGGTAAAACCGGAACCTCATGATGTTCATGTTGTTGATGTTGATTTTGTTAGAGATGATGCACCGATCAGTGAGATTACAGATTCAGGTATTCATCTATAACTATGTGTTCATAATTTTTATACGATTTGTAATGCAAACTGTGTGATTGTTTAAATCTGTTTGCCCTGTTTCTCATAATACACATGAGCTGTGCATTTTCAATCTATTATATTCCAGATTTTCATATTCATGTTCTTAAATATTTTCGTTTTGCAAGTTTAGTTAGATATTTAAAAAAAAGAACCCCAAAAGAATCTGATACTTTTAGTTGCAACAAGTTGATGCAATTACAAGTCGGAAGGATGGGCAGAAAGGCGAAGCTGATGCTTGATATACTTTGGGTTAAATCTCTTGAAGCTCATGTTTAACGTCCAAAACTGAATCATTTTTATTGAAAGGATGACAAGAAGGGTGGATAAACTACTAAAGACATGAGGCTCTTTGTCTCTTACCTGGTATGAGTCCTCTTCGTGAGTTTTTTTTTTTTTTTTTTTTTTTTTTTTTTTTTTTTTTTGTAGAAACCAAATAATTAAAGATAAGCTGCATAATATATAATGATAAGTATTGTGAGTCAGATGTAACCGGAAATGTTTGTTAAATTACAAGACTATGCTAGACATATCCTTCTAGGTACTCATGATATGTGTGTGAGATGAATAAAGTAATTAGAAATAAAAAAACATTAAAACAGTTAAAAGATGAAAAGCGAAAATGTTTGTGTGATCTATGCATAACTATTGTTTTTGTGTAGGGGCTGTTTTTAACAGGCTCGATGATGGTTTCTACCATAGTAAACAAGTTTCATTCTTTACTTTTGCCATATGTTATTAGCATAAGTCACCAACTTTTTTAATATGGTTTTCGGAAAATGGGCTGTAAAATATGTCATTATGTACTCTATACGCATATATATAATTATATATTAGTTGTAATTTTAATCTTTATACGATATATGGAGTTATATTATATAAAGCGATTTTTATTGTTATAAAAAGTTGTTGTTTTGTAGGTTTTGGAGAAGTTGTATAAAGCTATATGGGGTTTAGAGGGTGGAGTGGGTAGCATTATCATGTCTCCAACGCGGGAGTTAGCCGACCAGCTTGGAAACTTCGTGGATTTAGTGTAGGTCTTGTGTATCGTTCTGCAACTCAAAAGACCGTTGATGGTCCATCACGAAGGGCTGCCAAGGTATAACGCTTATAACTTGTGTGATAAAGATTATAAATTGGGCGATTAGGAAAAGTCAAAACGAACTAATTTTCTCCAGCAAACGAGTGAAACCGGATCGCTGGCCGTGATCATGTCCACGACCTACTTTTGAATCAAACATTGGTCAAAAAATTTGTATATAGAAAGGGAACAATGGTGCAACTCTTATCTTTAAACAGTATGATGTAATATATATTTGGGAGTGAAAATAGCTTGTGATATACGCTTGTCAGAGCCGGCCCTTAAGGAGGGTGGGGAGGACAACCGAACAGGGCCCGTGATTTCGTAGGGCCCGTAATTTTTAAAAAAGAATCCGATATTATATATGTAAAAAAAATTTTAATAGGGTATAACCAAAAAAATATTAACATAGGCCCACTTAAAAAATCCTATTGTTTAAACTATTTAGCCCATTAGGTTAGCGAGCCCAATACCCAAATATTATCTAAAAAAACTAATTAAGAAAATAAAGTGGCAGTGGGTGGCAATCAGGATTCCGGAAAAGAAACGTCGGAACTGAGGATTGAGGAAGAACAGAAACGTCGGAACTGGCCCAGTTGCACAACCGATCGGCGATCATCATTCATCATCAGCAGACAGCAGGCCTTCGATTTCATCATTTCAGTCACAACAAGCAGGTCAGCAGTAGTGCAGTACGCACGGCCTTCGTTTTATCGTTTATGTTGTCGATTGTCGAACATATGGAATTCATTTATTCGGTTATATGTCGAATTCATTTATTCACAGCAGGATTGATTTTCATCTTTTCGATTTCCATTATATATGTTGAATTTCAGTTATGTCGATTTCGGATTTCAGTTCATTTATGTTGTTGTCGAATTTCACTATTTCAGTTACGTCAATTTCGGATTTCAGTTCATATATGTCGAATTTCAGTTATGTCGATTTATTTAGTTAACTTATGTCGATTTCGGATTTCAGTTCATTTATGTTGTTGTCGAACATTATTTAGGCGTTAATGACTTAATGGCTCCTAAACAACCATCCGGATGGCAAAAGCGTCAAAAGAGGAAACGACAAGATGAATTGGTGAAGTCACAAAAGGGTGCTATGCAAAAATTTTTGACGCCTAATCCGCCTATTGTTGATGTGGAAAAACCACAAGAGCATGTTGAAGTAGAACGGGAACACGATGAAGTAGAACAAGAGCAAGAACGTGTGGAAGTAGAAGACGAAGAACATGTTGAAAAGCAACAAGAACAAGAACATGTTGAAGAGCAACAACAAGAAGAGCATGTTGATTATATATTTGATCCAAGAAGGTGGGAAGGACTAAATGCGGATGAGATTAAACTATTGGTCGCGAAAGGTCCTAAAAGAGATACTAGTATTGAATTTGGTCCATATGATAAATTTAATAGATGATTTTCAGCCACTATTTATACAAGAACATTATCAAACTTGGAGAAGTGTGATAGAGAATGGCTAGTATATTCGAAAGAGCTAGATAAGATGTTTTGTTTTTGTTGCAAAGTGTTTAGAAATGGGGCGCCAAAAGGTAGATTGGGAGGTGTAGGTTTTGATGATTGGCACCATGCTACCGGTAGAGTGAAAGAACATGAAGTTTCTTTAGATCATCTCATAAATATGAAAAAGTGGTTTGATTTGCGTAAAAGATTGAAGTCGGACGACACAATTGATAAATTTCAACATGAGCAATTCAAGAAGGAAGCGGATTATTGGAAACAAGTCCTTTTTAGAATCATTGCGCTAATCAAGTTTCTTGTTAAGCATAATTTAGCATTTCGTGGAAATAAAGAAAAGTTGTATGAAAAAGGTAATTGAAATTGTTTTGTTTTGTTTTAGTTCCATTTATTCTTACTTAATTTTTTGTTGATTGTATTTAACAGGTAATGGAAATTTCTTGGGTCTAGTTGAGATGTTGGAAGAGTTTGATCCGGTTATCAAAGAGCATGTTCGGCGGATCACTAGTGACGATATTCATGTGCATTATCTTGGACACAAGATCCAAAATGAGATAATACTTATGCTTACTGATGAAATTAAAAAAGAACTCATTAAGAACATAAAAGAAGCAAAGTACTACTCAATCATACTGGATTGTACCCCCGATTCTAGTCACAAAGAACAGATGACTATAATAGTGAGGTATGTAAAGTTCTCATCTAATTCTGTTATTGTTGAGGAGTCATTTTTGGGGTTTTTGAATGCTAATGATACCACTGGGAAGGGACAATTTGATGTAACTTATGCGGAGTTACAAAATCTTGGTCTTGAAATTGATGACATGCGTGGCCAAGGATATGACAATGGGGCAAATATGAAAGGTTCACTTCAAGGAGTCCAAACGAGATTTTTAAAAGAAAATCCAAGAGCATTTTACACTCCTTGTGGTAGCCATTCACTTAACCTTACATTATGTGATATGGCTTATAGTTGTGTTAAAGGAAAGAGTTTTTTTGGACACGTCCAACGGATTTATACGATTTTTGCAAATTCTATCAATCGTTGGTAAATTTTGAAAGATAATGTGAAAAACTGGAGTCTAAAGTCATTGTCTCAAACTCGTTGGGAAAGTCGTTTTGAGAGTGTTAAGGCAATCAAATTGCAACTTGATGATGTGCGGGAAGCTTTGCTTGAAGTTGGAGAGACAGATAGTGATGCTACAATTGCAGAGGAAGCATTAGCTTTAGCAGAAAATCAACTTAGTGGATTTGATTTTTTGGTATCAATTGTCATTTGGTATGAAGTGTTAAACCGGGTGAATATTGTGAGCAAAAAATTACAAGCAAAGGATATGCATCTTGAAATTGCTATTCAAGAAATAAACAATTTGATTGAGTACTTTAAGGATTATAGAGAAACCGGTTTTCCTAAAGCGGTTGAAGAAGCTACGGAGATTGCTAGTGAAATGGAAATTGATCCCATATTTAAAGAAAAACGTAAGATTAAAAGGAAAAAAAGAAAAGATGAGACTTCTAGTAGTGAAGAAGTTGCATTTACAGTAGAAGAGAATTTCAGAGTAAACTTTTTCTTATATATTGTGGATCAAGCTATTGCTTCTTTAGAGAAAAGATTTGAACAATTTAAATGGTACGAGGGTTTATTTGGTTTTTTTGTTTCCACGTACATTGAGGATTATTAAAGATGAAGATCTTAAGTCGTCTTGTCATCGTCTTGAAAATGCACTCAGGTTTAAAGAAAAATCGGATATTGATGGCGAGGCACTTTATACAGAGCTTAATTTATTTCGTGACTCACTAACCAATAAATTTAGCAGTCCTGTAGATGTTTTGGAGTATATGAAAGAAGACGGTTATTCCCCAGAAGCATGCAATGCATATAGGATATTGTTGACTATTCCAGTCACCGTGGCATCTGCAGAAAGAAGTTTTTCGAAGTTGAAGTTATTGAAATCTTACCTATGATCTTCAATGTCCCAAGAAAGACTTAGTGGGTTGGCGATGATTGCTATCGAGAACGAAGTCTTAAATGATATAAACTGTGAAGAGTTGATTCACCAATTTGCTATCAAGAATGCAAGGAGAGCTTCACGAATCATTGGTTAGCTATTAGCTTATTAGTTTTTACGGTATGTCATTCATTCGAATACTATATTTTGTATTTTGTTAATTGCATTGTTTATCGAATGCTATATTTTTGTCAACCGTTCAAAGTTGTATGAAAAAAACTAGTTTAAATTTTTTATTTAGTTAAAACCTAAGGGCACGTTTTTCGAGCTCGAACAGGGTACATGAATTCTCAGGGCCGGTCCTGATGCTTGTGATATATCTCTCCTTTTGTTCAGGTATTCAATCATTAAAGTATCATACTCTGATTTCTATTGATTTGTTCACACGATTTTGTTCTTTTAAGTTCAATCGATTACTTCCAATGATAATTATTGTTTTGGTCAAAAATCAGACAAGGATAATGCAACCAAACTCTCTGTTACGGGGTATGATGCTTGAATTGGTAAACAACAATGAGGATCACTCAGAAATGAATTGCACAAGTGACACAAAGATTTATACGAGGAAAAAGCCCTTGATCAATGAATGATCTCCGGCATAAAAAACCTCGGGTGATGGAAACTACCGATCACCAACTCAAATTAAACAATAATTCTTTTACAACTTCGGATGATAGCGAGCTAAGTACAAGGATCACTATAGTATATCGTGTAAAAATGTATGAAAAATGCTAAGTGTTTCGCCGAGAGCTGGTGAGTGCAGTTGTACGAGTGTGTGTAGCCAAAAATAGCCAAGTGTTCTAAAAATAGCTCGCTATCCCCTTTAAAAATAGTAAATATCTAGCCTAACTAACTGTCCGCATTTCGTGCCCTCTTCCCACGTTCTCCATAACGTTCACAATGGCCAAGCACGTGCAGAATTGAAGGGAATATGCTCCAGGAATATCGCCATGACCAAGTCCCAGCCGGTACTCCTGCAAAACAATACCAAATTCAAAGTGAACAACCTTTAGTATAAGGATCCTTAGGATGATCCATGATCCTGATCCTGAAGCACTTCTGAGGATCACTATCTGTCACAGAAGTAAGGATCACCAAACAGGATAACACTTGAGGATCACAGGTCATTAGGAAATCCTCCCATAACAATTGCCCCCAAAATATAAGGAGTGATTATATAAAATAAATGAGTTATATTTTGTTGATCTTATCCGCAACTAGCTAACGGATAAGTAGCCGTTAAACATGGACTAGCCGTTGCATATCTGACGTCACAGAAGTGACTACCCTGCAAGATCATGATTATAAATAGGAGTTAGAGATAGGATCAATTTGCATTTAAATCTAAGAGAAACTCCCTTTAAATTCTCATCCGAAGATCAATCAGGTATTCTCTTTTCCTCTTCTTCCTTCTCTTACTCTGTTTTACTTCTTTTACCATCATCTCGTCGAAAATGATGATCCGGAACTCTCCCGCTAAGGATCACCAGAAGAACAGCCCTCTGAAAAGTCAAGGGATCATCAAGGATTCAGCGACTGAGAGGTGTTGCTTTACTGATCCACAAGTAGATAGGATCCGGCACTGCTTTCCGGCGAACACCTTCTTTAAACCTTTCGATCCTACTGTTCTGAGTGACTACATCTCTGAGACTTGGGTAGCTTTCCCAGTCACTTCTTTTATGATAGGATATACGTATCCTTTCCCAGAATTCACCCAATCTTTTTTCTCCCTCACCGGCATCTCCTATATCCAAGCTATGCCTATGATCTGGAGGGTGTTATATACCCTTGAAAGGATCATCGAGCAGGAAGGGATTGACCTAGGAATGTCGGAGTTGGCTGAGATGTATGATCTCACAACGTTTGGATCCCACCGATATTTGTTCAAACGAAAACCTGGTGAAGAACACCCAATTTTTAAAGCCACCAAGAACGACACCAACTGGAAACGGCGTTTCTTCTTCGTCAAAAGAGATTCTATCCCCAATGGAAATGATCTACCAAGGAAATGGGCCACCCATGGTAGGATAGAGGATCCTGAGAAGGATCACCAGACAGTCTTCTTTTTGTATAAGGATCACTGACACCCTTCTGTTTTTGTTGTACAGCTGTCACTATTTCACACCTCATACCATCTCCTGTCACTGAGGTAAGACTCGCTGCTTTTAGAAGACTCGGTCCTGAAACAAGATCATTCAAGACAATCACCCAGGATTCACAAGAGGTATCCTCAGGCTCAGTCACCATGTCAAGTAAGTATCCTGTTTTTACATAGTTAAAGATTTAAATAAATAGTTGAATAGAAATAGGATAAGGATACTTATCTTGTTTTAAATGTGTAGGTGCTGGAAAATCATCCAAGACTGCCTCCAAGTTTAGCCTTGCTGATCTTGACACCATGAGATCCACCAAGAAAAAGGCCACTGCAAGCCCTAGCGTCTCGATCCCCAAGGCACCCAGCAAAGGAAGGGGTGGTAAGAAGAGGAAGAACCCTGAAGTTGAGGATCTACAAGGCCTGCCATTGATCCGCCACCAGTTCCTCGAATACTTCAATGACGTAAGGATCACTGATTCTGTTTATATATCCTACTTGTTTGAGGATCACCTGATCTTGAACTGCCTTGTCTTTTTTGCAGAAATTTGCTGAGATTGAAGATTATGTGGGGAATGTTGAGGAGCAGGACAGGAAGATTGCTGACCTCCAACAAGTTGCACTGCTCAAGGACCTTAAGATTGACGACCTCCAAAAAGACCTCCAAAATGCCAAAAATGAGACGACCAAGGTGCTAATCAATGCTGATTACGAGAAGCATGAGATCACCCAGGATGCTAAAGTCTCTGCTGCCATAGCGATGTATAAGACCAACTTGCAGATGGCCTTGGAAGCTCAGGATCCCTACTTCGATAGGAGCACCTGGGATGTGGAAGGCTGGAAGGCAAGGTTGGCTGAGCTGGATGACGAGGAGGAGGCTGAGGAGATCCTGACGATCGAGGCTGGAGGCAGTGGCAAGGATCATGGTGGTGAAGCTAGTGGAGCTGGGAATGGTGATGCAGGGAAGGTGTAGGCTGCATGATTGGGCAATGATGGACACTTCTAGACATAGCCGGAGCCCAATTTTTAGGTTTGGTGGTAGTTTTGTTAAACAATGGTTGGTTTGTACTTAAACAATAGTTTTAGGGTTAAGGATCTAGGATCCTTTGGACAATAGGTAGGATTACAAATGGTGGAGGGATCCTCTGTTAGGGGGATGAAGCCATTGTGATCCTGCCGCCTTTAATTTCCTGCACTTGCTATAACCGCATAAACAATGGACACCCGTTGCCAACCCATGTGGACGGGCCACGTTTTGCTGGTAGAAACGTGGGTTGGCAATTTTGACAACTTTTGACGGTTAAACTTTTGTTAATAAAATAACTTTAATCTTTTTTGGCTTATCTTGTGTTGGTATCCTTATACATCCTTTTAATTCTCAATTGTTTTGATATACACTTGTCTAAATAAGAAAAGTTGAACAAATTAGATAGAAAATATTTAGGATATGATCCAGGATCAAATATCCTATAGTTGAAAAATTCCAAAAAGTAGTATATTTTAAGGATCATAAGTTCAGTTGTCAAAGTACAAGG
This sequence comes from Helianthus annuus, assembly GCF_002127325.2. Classification (NCBI taxonomy): domain Eukaryota; kingdom Viridiplantae; phylum Streptophyta; class Magnoliopsida; order Asterales; family Asteraceae; genus Helianthus; species Helianthus annuus. The sequence continues at coordinate 33,065,874 of NC_035449.2, read as the reverse complement.
GTTATTCAAATAATCAATGAATAAAATCAAAATAGTTAAGGATCATACCTGAGGATCCACGTTAGGATCCTAACCATTGATACTATAACCAGGATAACCATAAGACAAACCTTAGTAAGAAGTAAGGATCAAGGATCCTTGGTTGTTTAACTTCAAAGACCTGAAATAGAACATAACTTGGGACTAAGCCAATATAAGATAAAAGTTAACAATTGGGGACAAACCCAAAGGATAACTGGGGACAAGCCCAAGGATAACTGGGGACAAGCCCAAGGATAACTGGGGACAAGCCCAAGGATAACTGGGGACAAGCCCAAGGATCGTGTGTAAACTGGAGTATGGCCCTAACTGGCGACTATCCAAACTTAGTGGCATGAAAATGCCAAAACCTTGGCTAACGTGAAAACGTTAGGAACCTTAGGAATGGATGTATGGTACGTCTACCATTATACGTAGGATCCTAGGTGTAGCCAGTACAATGGAATTATCAGCCCCTAAAGCGAGTACTGGTCCCACTGCCATGAACTATACCAGGATCATCATGCGCTACTGGCGGAACTAGGGTCAAGCCCAAATAACTGGGGTCAAACCCAAGTAACTGGTTGCTTTTGTGGATAACCATCCTTTTGCTAAGGATACCTGAACCTTCAAAACTCAGAATCACCTGAAAGGTGGATAGAGGATACAAGATCCTTATCCTTATGTGAGAAAGTAAGGAAATGAAATAGTTTGAGATTAGAATGTTACCAAAGTAAGGATCATCTGTGCTCTAAGGATCCTTCAAGGATACTTATGATGTGAGGATCACGGGTTCTGCTCACATGAAGTATTTCTTCAAATGGACAGCATTCCAGGCTCTAGGTAGCAAATCACCTTCCATTGTTAGCAATCGATATGCCCCCTTTCCTGCCTCAGCTTCAATCAAGTAAGGTCCTTCCCATTTTGGTGCCAACTTTCCATCAGCAGGATTGGTGGTATTTTGAAATGCTTTCCTTAACACCATATCACCAATTTGGAACTTTCTGATCCTGACATTTTTGTTGTAAGCACCAGCCATTCTTTGTTGATAACTGGCCATCCTTATCCTAGCCAGATCCCTTATTTCTTCTATAGTATCCAGGTCTTGAACCAAGTTCTCATCATTTTCCTTAGGATCACGAATACTTGTTCTAGCAGTTGGGACCACCATGTCTGTAGGAATCACTGATTCTGCCCCAAATACCAAAGAGAATGGAGTTTGGCCTGTAGCATTCTTGGGGGTTGTCCTATCAGCCCAAAGCACATAAGGTAGTTCTTCTGCCCATTTCCCTTTCTTGGATCCAAGCTTCTTCTTCAAATTGTTGATGATGATCTTATTGGATGATTCTGCTTGACCATTAGCTTGTGGGTGGACTGGTGTTGATGTTATCATCTTAATCCCCCAGCTGTCACAAAAGTTAGTAGTTCTGCCCCCAATAAATTGGGAACCATTATCACATATAATTTCAGAAGGAATACCAAATCTAGTTATAATATTTCTTTTAATGAAGGATATAACTTCCTTTTCTCTGACTTGGGCAAAAGCTTCAGCCTCTATCCACTTGGAGAAGTAATCAGTCATAGCAAGCATGAACACTTTTCCACCAGGTGCCTTAGGGAGCTTACCAACTATATCCATACCCCATCTCATAAATGGCCAAGAGGAGGATATATGATGCAAAAATTCAGCTGGTTGATGAAGGATATTGATGTGTCTCTGACAAGGATCACATTTCTTAGCATACTCCACAGCATCTCTCTTCATAGTTGGCCAATAATATCCTGTCCTCAGGATCCTTGAGAATAATGCCTTGCCCCCAGTGTGATTTCCATAATCTCCTTCATGGAAGTCTTTTAAAACTTCTTGGATTTCAGGATCCTCAATGCATCTTAAATATGGTCCTGCAAGAGATCGTTTATACAACATGTTATTTAAAACTGTGAATTGAGATACCTTAATTTTGAAGGCCCTATGGTTTTCTCCTGTAGGAATCTCTCCATGTTGTAAGTATCTCATGATTGGGAGGATCCATGATCCTGATTGAGTATCCTCACTAGGGATAATTGCAAAATCCTCTCCTATCTCCATAGCCACATGATCCTCGATGGCAGGAGCCAGGATATGGATAATGGGGATACTTATATCCTCCGGGATCTTCAAAGATGATCCTAGATTAGCCAACGCATCAGCTTCTGTATTTTCTTCCCTTGGTACCTGTGTCAAACTAAAGGAAACAAAAGAGAGTGTCAATTCTTTGACTATCTCCAAATATTTGGTTAGCATTTCACCTTTAACCGCATAGGATCCATTAAAGTGATTAGTGAGTAATAATGAATCTACATGTACCTCAAGATACCTAATCCTCATATGCTTAGCGATTTGCAAACCAGCTATCAAGGCTTCATATTCAGCCTCATTGTTAGTAGTTTGGAACTCACAAGCTATAGAGTGGGGTATTATGTCCCCCTGTGGCGATTTTAGTAGTATTCCAAGCCCTGTTCCTTTGACATTTGAGGATCCATCAGCATAGAGTATCCAAGGATCCTTGGTCTCTTCTAGCTGCTGGACTTCTAATTCAGCTTCCTTTTTCAAATCACTATTGAAATCTGCCACAAAGTCAGCTAATGCTTGGGATTTAATGGCTGTCCTGGGCTCATATCTTATATCATATGCACTAAGCTTCACTGCCCACTTAGCCATCCTTCCTGACATTTCAGGTTTTCTGAGGACATTCTTAATTGGAAAATTAGTTTTAACAATAATAGCATGAGTTTCAAAATAATGTCTCAATTTAGTTGTTAGTGCACTTACGTCTGTCGACTACGTCTTTCATCGAGTCTTAATGTTGTATAGGTTAGATGTGACACAAAGCCCTAGAAAGATGAGTTTGTATAAGGTTCGCTTATGTGTGACAAGCTAGATTCGCTTATGTGTCACAAGTCAGGTTCGCTTGTATGTCATAGATCTAGGTCAGGTTCGCTTGTTTGATTTTGTCAGGTTCGCTTTTATGGATGTTTGCAGGTTCGCTTATTCTGACTTGACCGTATAAGCGAATCTCCATCATCTATATATAGGGGTCTTTAAAGCGAACCTGTAACACATAGTTGAATGTGTTTTTCTTCCGGTGAGCCACGAAGTGCTGCCGAAGTGCTGTCAGACATTGTAATTGCTTTCAATATCAATACAACAGCAAGTTTAAAGTGAATCCAGCTGAAATAGCACCAAATCATTAGTTTCCACCTCTTGATTTGGATAGGAATTCTTCTGATCGACTCAAACAGGGCCGAACGCGATCCTTCAAGTGGTATCAGAGCTCAGGAGGAGGAGTTCTTGCCATTTTAGCTATTTTCATCTATTCTTCTACATTTTCTTCACATTTTCAAAATTTTTCACGGTAAAAGCGGCTCAAAATCACACACTGCACTTGGAATCATGGACTAGTAAACCCTTGAACTTTTCAGATATAAAATCAATCTAGAAGTTAAGATTTTAGGGGGTTCGTTCGTACGTACTTGTTTGAACAGTGACATCAGCAAGTTAATTGGTTCGCTTTTAGTGACAGATTCTGAGTGGGTTCGCTCAAAATTACAAGACAGATTCGCTTTTAGTAACAGTTTTTGAGTAGGTTCGCTCCAAAACTACCTGCTAGATCCGCTTCAAGTGACAGGTCCGCTTGAACAAACAGCTTCGCTCAAGAGATCCGCTCAACTGGTCTATTCATTGATCTGTTCATCTGGTTCGCTCATTGGTCAACATATCTGGTCCACTTATTGTGACAGTGATAGTTTCGCTTTTACGACACTTGGTTGGTTCGCTTTTCTGGACAGTTGGTGGTTCGCTTATTTGAACAGTTTGTATAAGTTTGAAAGTTTTGTGAACCTTGGATAATTGAGCAATGGACACTGAATTCTATAACGCTTTTGCAACCCCGATTTCAATGACTCAAAGTGCTTTGATTGAAAATGAAACCGGAACATCTCAGAAACCGCCTAAACTCATGGATATTGATGATTATAACGTGTGGTCTGAATGTTTTGGAAATTGGGTCGAGGCTTATCATCTTGATGCGTGGGAACACACTGAGGAACAATATGTTAGGCCCACAAAAAACAACGTTGCAAATGGTGCTCTGTTAACACTTAGAGAGATGAGTACTGAAGATAAAAAGAAATATCGAGATGATAAATTGATGGTGAGTCTGCTTCAGCAAGCGATAAAAGAAGATATCTTAATACTGCTTCAACATGATGGAACTGCGTATTCAATTTGGACAGAATTGGAAGCAAAGTTTACGGGAAGTGATGATATGCTCAAGAATAAGATGTCTCTCATGAAGAAAGAATTTGACTTATTCCGGGGATTGAGAAATGAAAATACCAAGCAGATAATTGATAGATATTGTAACTTGGTGAGAAACATGTCAAAACTTGGAGTTAAGAAAGATACTGATGAATTAATTGAAAAACTTGCAGATGCACTTCCACATGAAACATGGGGAACGTTTCTGATGATGCTGAGATCCAACAGAAAAGACTACAAGAACATGACACTGGGAGATTTCATAAAGCACCTGGAAGCTCAAGAGATGGAGCAGAGAAAGATTGCCAGGATGAAGAATTATGATGGAGAACAGGATATCAGCTTGTACTACAAGAGTGGTGCTACTGGATCAACAAATTATTCTCCAAAAATTGAAACTGCTTTCAGTGTTAAAGATTCTTCAGAAAAGAAATAATCTCAAGGATCAAGCAGCAGCACAAGATTTTCATCCTTTGATCCAAACATTTCTGTAACAAAGAATGGTAGAAAACTTCAGTGCAACATCGTGCTTAGTCTTGAAAATGATCAAGATTACACTGAAGAGATTGCTAAAAATCAAATGTCTTTATTGGGAATGGTTCTTGAGTCTTATAGTAGTTTTGTGGCCGGAAAGATTGGTAATCCAATGCTCACGAAAGAGGATTACGGTCAAATAGATGCTGAGGAAATGGAATTGATGGACATTAAATGGTGTATGGCTAGCGTGCTGAGACGAGCTGAAAAGTTTAAACAAATTATGGGAAGAGATGATTTGTGTGATGCAAATGTTTCAACTTTAGGCTTTGATAAATCTAAAGTTACGTGTTTTCGTTGCAGGGAAAAGGGGCATTTCAAGAGGGAGTGCAAAAATTGTGAAGCTACTGGAGCCCAAAATCCTTTTGGTAACAACGATTATCACAAAAAGGCGATTTATCACCAAGTCACACCACCAGCACAGCATCAGGCACAAACTGCTCATGGAAGAGATGTGATAGATGGTTCAAAAAGAGCATGTCTAGGCAAATATGAAAATTTTACATGGGATAAGTATCTTCCAACAAACAGCAAAGTGTGTCTAGCAGAACAAGATGACGAAAAATTGGCCGAAGGTTTCAATTGGGATTATTTTTTCCCAGATAAAGATCTCATGGCCGAAGAAATGTCCAAAAATACTTTAAATGCTTTCTTTGCTAATGCTTATGATTTGAAATGTGTAGAACGAAACAGGAAAGTCATGGAAGCTGCTGAAGCAAGACAAAGGAACTGAAGAAGAATGTTGTTCCAAAGAAGAATGAAAATAGAACCTGTTTTCAGTGCAAGATTGCTGGTCATGTGGCGACGGATTGTCCAAAGACATTCAAGCCTAAACAGGAAGTCTCTGGTAAAATGAAAGAGAAAGTTGTCGAGAAAACTGAACTGTCAACCCGGAAGTTTAATGGCTTTGAAAATTCTACTTTTGAGAAAGGAGAATGTTCAAAGAGTGCTTCAAGAAGAAAAGATAATGTGCCAAATCAAAAATGGGTTGTGAAAGGTTCAGGTAACAATTCTGGTGATGAATCTGATTCCATAAAATCAGAGGAGCCACGTGTTGAGAAAAATATTGAAAGGAAAGTTCCAATCATGAACGATGAAAATTTTCCACCATTGCGTGCTGAAAATTTTATGAAGAAAGTTGGAAAAGTTGAAATTTCAAATCAATTTTATTCTGACAAGAAGAAATTTGATGTTGAAAAAACTTTCAACGGAAATGTAAAACGTATCTTTGGACAAATGGTCAACGGTAAGGCCAAAAGCATCAAAGATTTTTATGCTTCCAAAGGACATGTTTACAAGTCTGTTGAAAGAAAAGATGAAGAAGTTGTTACACCCAAGGAAGGTCAGGCTTGGTGGATATATTTTTCAAAGAATAAAAACCTGACTTGCCGGAGATCCCAAGTTAGTAATCGTGGATCATGAATCGGCATCGTTCTAAATCTGTGTTTGAGGTTTTGCAGGACTTGCCGGAACTCCCAGGTTTGTAAGCGAGGAGTAGGAATCGGCACCTTGAGAATTCAACCAACAGATGGTAATTGGTTGAAAAACAGGTTTGAAGATTTGTTTGTGCATATCTGCATATGGTAAATCAAGGACATTAATTTGTACTTGAATTTCTCCTACAAGTGGTTGAAAGTCAATGTGATGATTTGATCGCCATAACCTACAGTTGGTAAAATCCATCAAACTTATTTTCCGGAAAAACCATTTTGATTAAAACAAACATGAGTGTTTTGAAATCATTATGGGAAAATAGTTTGTTGTGAGGGGGAGTTCTGATTGTTTAAGCCAAACGGATGGAGAATTGAAGTGTTTCGATATCAGTTGTCATGTTCTGTACAGTTTGTTTTCAAATTCCTTTAGATGTATTTGAATTTTAGGGGGAGTAAGAAATTTTTAGAAAATCCAAAAACATCAGAAAATTTGAAAAAGCCAAAACATGATAAAACTAAAATGAGTTTTTGTTGCATAAAAGAGGAAATGATAGTACATCAGTGGACTATCACAGCACACTAAAGAATTGTAAAGTTAAAAGTGATAAACAATCTTACTGCGGATGTGTCAGTAGGTTTTCGCACAATTAGTAAGTTGAAACGAGATATAAACCTAAAATCGAACTAGCTTAATTCGTGGGTAACTATTCTTGAATATATGGGTAACCCCCGAAATCTTGTTTGAAAGGTCCCGTATTCTGAGATACTAGGTCTTTATACTCAGTGATATCTGGGGTATTATTCTGGGACTTCTGCTGTATGGAAATACTGACCTAGTCCCCGAATAATACTTTCTGCAAAAAGCTTTGAAATATAAGCTCGCCCTCAGCAATCTGATTAAACAATAAAATTGATAATCTTTGCTGTTGTAACAAAAGATCCTCTAAAGGGGACCCACCTAAAGTCGAAGCCGTCATCTCTCTGCGTATACGGAAGTATCGACCTGAGCTCTCACGGCCCTCGCACATTACCCCTTTACAGATATCATTTGTGGTATACTCACCTGTAAGACTGAATATTGGGATCTGGATACAGGAGTATATTCAAGTGGAGTGATACACAATTAAGTTTTAGTTTCTAAAACATTAATATCGTATCTCGAATCAATTGAAGTCTGTGTGAAAATTTCAGTGGACAAACATATTGACAATCTAGGTAAATTGTTTAGAACTTAATATGTACTCAAGCTTAACGGTGTTGGTGATGTGTCTCAAAAACTGATATGATCCTCTTGCACGAATTCACAAAAAATATTGTTTGTAAATATTTAATTTTTACATTTTCTTAATGTGTTCAAGAGGTTTCGGAAAATTCAAAAAGATTTTCGACAACTGGTGTTGAGAAGCTGATTTTCGAAATTCAAAGTGCTAAACTTGAAGAACAGGTTTGGAGAGTGTTTGTGATGATTGTTAAGATTGTTTGAAAAGTGTCAGTGAAAGATCTTGAATGTAAAATCATTTCTATAGTTATCAACAAAGTTTCTAAATTGTTGGAATATTTTAATATTTGAAGAAACTTATGTTTGGATAGAGATTGTGCAGGTGAATATTTGTCAGATAATAATCCTGAGAGAGAATGGAGTCAGGTATCGATCTTGAAACTGATGGAAGTTGTGCACAATCTGAGAATGAAGCTGTGAATTCCAGACTACGATCTCAGTTGTTTGAGAGGGGGAGTCTGAAGACACCGTGTCAACATTCGAGAGAGAGGAGTTTGTTGATGATGAAGAAAGAGAACGAGGATTCTTGAAATGACAGATATTTCAGAGGAAGATCGAAGACTGATAAAGGCTGTAGATTGACATTTGTGAAGACTCGAAGACTCCGTCAACATCCGAGGGGGAGTTTGTTAGTGCACTTACGTCTGTCGACTACGTCTTTCATCGAGTCTTAATGTTGTATAGGTTAGATGTGACACAAAGCCCTAGAAAGATGAGTTTGGATAAGGTTCGCTTATGTGTCACAAGCTAGATTCGCTTATGTGTCACAAGTCAGGTTCGCTTGTATGTCATAGATCTAGGTCAGGTTCGCTTGTTTGATTTTATCAGGTTCGCTTTTATGGATGTTTGCAGGTTCGCTTATTCTGACTTGACCGTATAAGCGAATCTCCATCATCTATATATAGGGGTCTTTAAAGCGAACCTGTAACACATAGTTGAAGGTGTTTTTCTTCCGGTGAGCCACAAAGTGCTGCCGAAGTGCTGTCAGACATTGTAATTGCTTTCAGTATCAATACAACAGCAAGTTTAAAGTGAATCCAGCTGAAATAGCACCAAATCATTAGTTTCCGCCTCTTGATTTGGATAGGAATTCTTCTGATCGACTCAAACAGGGCCGAACGCGATCCTTCATTAGTAGATGCCATAATTAATGCAAGAATAAGTTTTTCTAGGTATGAATACCTGGATTCAGCATCAAGTAAACTCTTACTTACATAATAGACAGGATGTTGTGTACCTTCGTGATCCTTAACAAGGACGGCACTTACTGCTTTTGAGGATACCGCAAGATACAAGGATAACACATCTCCTTTTTCTGGTTTCATCAAGGCTGGGGCCGAGGATAGGTAATCCTTAAGAGCTCTTAGGGCACTTTCATGCTTCTCAGTCCACTCGAATTTCTTGTTCTTCCTTAGGATATCATAGAACTCCTTACACTTTTCTAAGGATTTTGATATGAATCTGTTTAAGGCTGCAATCCTTCCTGTTAATCTTTAAACATCCTTAGCATTGGCAGGGGACTTGATGTTCACTATAGCTTTGATTTGTTCTGGACTGGCTTCAATACCTCTCTTTGTCACCATATATCCTAAGAATTTACCTGCTTTAACACCAAAGTGACATTTTGAAGGATTAAGTTTCATGTTATATTTGTCAAGGATATCGAATGCTTCCTCCAAGTCCCTTAGGTGATCCTCAGCCTTCTTGGATTTTATCACCATATCATCTATATAGACTTCCATAGTATATCCAATCTGATCCTTGAACATCATATTCACTAGCCTTTGATAAGTTGCACCTGCATTTCTTAGTCCAAATGGCATAGCTGTTAGGGCTGGATTTTTATGACCTATGATCCTTACATGTGATCCTTATATGTGATCCTAACCAGTGATCCTTGTTTCTCTGGCTGATAGTGATCCTCAGAAGAATTCCAGGATCAGGATCACGGAGTATCCTAGGGATCCTCATACTAACGATTGTTCTCTTTGGATTTAATGTTGTCTTGCAGGAATTTCGAGTAGGATCCGCTCTTAGCAACGTAAACAAGGAACTCGTCTTTACAACTTTGGCATAAGCACAACCAAAGATGGACGTTGTGGACGATATGGAAACTCAGCATAATTTAAGGGCGATAATTTAGGCTAGATTTACTTCTATTCCTAAAGGGGTAACGAGCTAATAGTTAGGTTATTTACCTAAAATACGACCACTCACACTTGTATAAATAGCACTCTTCCACATTCGGAAGACACAACACATTTCTCACACGCTTTGACACACGATACTATAGTGATCCTTGTACTTAACTCGTTACCATCCGAAGTTGTAACCTTTATTTATGATATTGAAGTTTGGTGATCGGTAGTTTCCATCACCCGAGGTTTTTTATGCCGGAGATCATTCATTGATCAAGGCCTTTTTCCTCGTATAAATCCTTGTGTCACTTGTGCATTTTACGTTTAAGTGATCCTTCACTTTGTTCATCATACCAAGCATCATTCCCCATTTACATAAAGTTTGGTTGCATTATCTTTAAGTGATTTTTGACCAAAACAGTTTGGCGCCCACCGTGGGGCAATTGGTGCTTCATTCATAAAAAAGTTTTTCTGTTGGTGATCATTCCGGAGTGTTGCATGGCTTCGTCGTTGAAGAATACCTCCACAGCGATGTCGGCAGTCAATTCATCTACTGGCATTCCACCTTTGCCTCCACCACCAGCTGGATCTCAGAAAAATGCTGAGAAGAGACCAACTTCTATCTCCTCTAAACCATCATCTTCTGTTCTAACTTCTTCTGTTCCCAGTACTAGTGATATATTTACTTTGATTTTGCAGATGAGGGATCGTATGCAGCAGCAGGATGAAACTAATGACAGGATCCTCAGAGAAATCGGAGATCTCAAAAGCAAAAGAAAACGGCAGAGGATCACTCCCCACTGATGCCCAAATCTTTGAATTTTGATACTCCAATGATTACTTCTCAGCCATCAGAGGTCCCAGACATTCAAAATATGGGTGGATCAAGAGGAGTGCATTTCGGCCCAGCAACAATGACTCAGGCATCGGGATCATATTTCCAACCGGCGGGATCCTACACCCGTCATTTGGGATCCTTCATGAGCTTAGGATCCTCCTTTGTTCCAGGATCATCCCAGGTTCAAGGATCCTCCTTTGTTCCAGGATCATCCCAGGTTCAAGGATCCTCCTTTGTTCCAGGATCATCCCATGTTCAAGGATCCCCCTTCGTCCCAGGATCATCCCAGGTTCAAGGATCCCTACAGATACCAGGATCCTTGAAGAATTTGCAAACAGGAAGTTTAGATGTCCATCAAGGAGATTTTATTCCAATGCAGACCATTGTTTCCACTGGTCCATCCATTATCCCAGAATCCCAGCAATATGGATTCACACCCAATGTTCCTAACTTGAATCCGATGGGAGGTAACACTTTTAATAATTCTCTTACCACTAACCATGGATTCATACAGGATACAGGTATCAATCATGCTATGGCCAGAGAACTACAAAAACTGAAGGATATGATATCAAGTGTTCCAGGGGTAATCAAACCTATCCCGGAGATTGCAGATGGGAGCCATAAGGTATCTCGTTTTGCACCACCAATTTGTGATGCTGAGGTACCCAAAAGGTTCCATATCCCTACTATGAAGCTGTATGATGGTACAACGGATCCTGAGGAACACATAGCTCAATACAGGGAGAGGATGGAGATCAATCCAATTCCAGAAAAGTTAAAGGAAGCATGCTTATGCAAAGGATTTGGATCCACTCTTACTGGATCAACTCTTAAATGGCTGCTAAGTCTTCCCCCTTACTCTATTACTTCATTTGCTAATTTAGTTAATTTATTCAATAATCAATTCTCTTGTAGTAGAAAATTTGAAAGATTGACTAGTGATTTATATAGGGTAACTCAGGGTCATAATGAATCATTAAGGGATTACATAACCAAGTTTAGTAAAGAATCCTTGGACATTCCTAACTTGGATATGGCCACAGCTGTTGAGGCCTTCAAGATGGGATTGCTTAAGGATTCATTGTTCTATGATGATCTTGTTATGACACCATGCAGGAACCTAGATGAAGTAAGAACTCGAGCACTCAGGTTCATCCGGCTAGAGGATGACAAGAGGATCCAGGAGAGACAAGCAGGATCCTCAAAACAAGAAAAGCAAGGATCCTCTTTCAAAAGCAACAGATTCAAATCCTACAATAGGAATTGTTAGGGCTGGATTTTTATAACACATGATCCTTACATGTGATCCTAACCAGTGATCCTTGTTTCTTTGGCAGATAGTGATCCTCAGCAGAGTTCCAGGATCAGGATCACGGACCATCATAGGGATCCTCATGCTAACAGTTGTTTTCATTGAATTTAATGTTATCTTGCAGGAATGTCTAGCAGGATCCGCTCTTAGCATCGCAAACAAGGGACGCGTCTTTACAACTTTGGCATATGCTTAATCAGAGATGAACGTTGTAGAAGATATGGAAACTCGGCATGATTTAAGGGCGATAATTTAGGCTAGATTTACTTTTATTTCTAAAGGGGTAATGAGCTGATTGTTAGTCTATTTACCTAAAATAGGTCACTCACACTTGTATATATAACACTCTTCCCCATTCGGAAGACACACAACATATTTCTCACACGCTTAGACACTCGATACTATAGTGATCCTTGTACTCAGCTCATTATCATCCGAAGTTGTAACCAATTTTTGTTATATTGAAGTTTGGTGATCGGTAGTTGCCATCACCCGAGGTTTTTTATGCCGGAGATCATTCATTGATCAAGGGCTTTTTTCCTCGTATAAATCCTTGTGTCACTTGCATATTTCTCACTAAAGTGATCCTTTACTTTTTCAACAAACCAAGCATCATTCCCCGTTTACCTAGAGTTTGGTTGCATTATCCTTGTGTGATTTTTGACCAAAACAGTTTGGCGCCCACCGTGGGGCAATTGGTGCTTCATTTATAAGAAAACTTTCTGTTCGAAATCATTTCAAAGAATTACATGGCTTCATCATTGAAGAATACATCCACGGCGATGTCTGCAGTCACCTCGTCTCAGAACACTCTGCCTTTGCCTCCACCACCGGCAGGATCTCAAAAAAATGCTGAGAAGAGACCAACTCCTACTTTCTCTAAACCTCCATCTTCTTCTGCTATGAATTCTTCTGCTCCCAGTACTAGTGATGTATTTACTTTGATTTTGCAGATGAAGGATCGTATGCAGCAGCAGGATGAAACTAATGACAGGATCCTCAGGGAAATCGGAGATCTCAAAAGACAAAAGAAAGCGGCAGAGGATCATTCCCCACTGATGCCCAAATCCTTAAGTTTTGATACTCCGATGATCACTTCTCAGCCATCAGGAGTCCCAGACGTTCAAATTGTGGGAGGATCAAAAGGATTGCACCTCGGATCGGCAATAATGACTCAGGCATCGGGCTCACATTTTCAGCCGGCAGGATCCTATCCTCAGCATATGGGATCCTTCGTGAATTCAGGAGCCTATCCAGGAGCACAGCAGTTTCAAGGATCCTACTTTGTTCCAGGATCATCCCAGGTTCAAGGATCCTTCTTTGTTCCAGGATCATCCCAGGTTCAAGGATCCTCCTTTGTTCCGGGATCGTCTCAGATACCAGGATCCTCCCAGATGCCAGGATCCCTAAAGAGTTTGCAAACAGGAAATCTAGATGTCCATTAAGGGGATTTCATTCCAATGCAGACCATTGCCTCCACTGGTCCCTCCATCATCCCAGAATCCCAGCCATATGGATTCACACCCAGTATTCCTAACCTGAACCCAATGGGAGGTAACACCTTAAATAATTATCTTACCACTAACCATGGATTCGTGCAGGATACAGGTATCAATCATGCTATGGCCAGGGAGTTGCAGAAGCTGAAGGATATGATCTCAAGTGTTCCAGGGGTAGTCAAGCCTATCCCGGAGATTGCAGATGGAAGCCATAAGGTATCTCGTTTTGCACCACCAATTTTAAATAATGTATTATATAAGCGATCTCTTGTAGGACCATATTTAAGATGTATCGAGGATCCCGAAATTCAAGAAGTGTTGAGAGACTTCTGTTAGGGCTGGATTTTTATAACACATGATCCTTACATGTGATCCTAACCAGTGATCCTTGTTTCTTTGGCAGATAGTGATCCTCAGCAGAGTTCCAGGATCAGGATCAAGGACCATCATAGGGATCCTCATGCTAACAGTTGTTTTCATTGAATTTAATGTTATCTTGCAGGAATGTCTAGCAGGATCCGCTCTTAGCATCGCAAACAAGGGACGCGTCTTTACAACTTTGGCATATGCTTAATCAGAGATGAACGTTGTAGAGGATATGGAAACTCGGCATGATTTAAGGGCGATAATTTAGGCTAGATTTACTTTTATTTCTAAAGGGGTAATGAGCTGATTGTTAGTCTATTTACCTAAAATAGGTCACTCACACTTGTATATATAACACTCTTCCCCATTCGGAAGACACACAACACATTTCTCACACGCTTAGACACTCGATACTATAGTGATCCTTGTACTCAGCTCATTATCATCCGAAGTTGTAACCAATTTTTGTTATATTGAAGTTTGGTGATCGGTAGTTGCCATCACCCGAGGTTTTTTATGCCGGAGATCATTCATTGATCAAGGGCTTTTTCCTCGTATAAATCCTTGTGTCACTTGCATATTTCTCACTAAAGTGATCCTTTACTTTTTCAACAAACCAAGCATCATTCCCCGTTTACCTAGAGTTTGGTTGCATTATCCTTGTGTGATTTTTGACCAAAACAGTTTGGCGCCCACCGTGGGGCAATTGGTGCTTCATTCATAAGAAAACTTTCTGTTCGAAATCATTTCAAAGAATTACATGGCTTCATCATTGAAGAATACATCCACGGCGATGTCTGCAGTCACCTCGTCTCAGAACACTCTGCCTTTGCCTCCACCACCGGCAGGATCTCAAAAAAAATGCTGAGAAGAGACCAACTCCTACTTTCTCTAAACCTCCATCTTCTTCTGCTATGAATTCTTCTGCTCCCAGTACTAGTGATGTATTTACTTTGATTTTGCAGATGAAGGATCGTATGCAGCAGCAGGATGAAACTAATGACAGGATCCTCAGGGAAATCGGAGATCTCAAAAGACGAAAGAAAGCGGCAGAGGATCATTCCCCACTGATGCCCAAATCTTTAAGTTTTGATACTCCGATGATCACTTCTCAGCCATCAGGAGTCCCAGACGTTCAAATTGTGGGAGGATCAAAAGGATTGCACCTCGGATCGGCAATAATGACTCAGGCATCAGGCTCACATTTTCAGCCGGCAGGATCCTATCCTCAGCATATGGGATCCTTCGTGAATTCAGGAGCCTATCCAGGAGCACAGCAGTTTCAAGGATCCTACTTTGTTCCAGGATCATCCCAGGTTCAAGGATCCTTCTTTGTTCCAGGATCATCCCAGGTTCAAGGATCCTCCTTTGTTCCAGGATCGTCTCAGATACCAGGATCCTCCCAGATGCCAGGATCCCTAAAGAGTTTGCAAACAGGAAATCTAGATGTCCATCAAGGGGATTTCATTCCAATGCAGACCATTACCTCCACTGGTCCCTCCATCATCCCAGAATCCCAGCCATATGGATTCACACCCAGTATTCCTAACCTGAACCCAATGGGAGGTAACACCTTAAATAATTATCTTACCACTAACCATGGATTCGTGCAGGATACAGGTATCAATCATGCTATGGCCAGGGAATTGCAGAAGCTGAAGGATATGATCTCAAGTGTTCCAGGGGTAGTCAAGCCTATCCCAGAGATTGCAGATGGAAGCCATAAGGTATCTCGTTTTGCACCACCAATTTGTGATGCAGAGGTACCCAAAAGGTTCCATATCCCTACTATGAAGCTGTATGATGGTACAACGGATTCTGAGGAGCACATAGCACAATACAGGGAGAGGATGGAGATCAATCCAATCCCAGAAAGGTTAAAGGAAGCATGCCTATGTAAAGGATTTGGATCCACTCTTACTGGATCAGCTCTTAAATGGCTGCTAAGTCTTCCCCCTTACTCTATCACTTCATTTGCTAATTTAGTTAATCTATTCAATAATCAATTCTCTTGTAGTAGAAAATTTGAAAGATTAACTAGTGATTTATACAGGGTAACTCAAAGTCATAATGAATCATTAAGGGATTATATAACTAAATTCAGTAAAGAATCCTTGGACATTCCCAACTTGGATATGGCCACGGCTGTTGAGGCCTTCAAAATGGGACTGCTTAAGGATTCATTGTTCTATGATGATCTTGTTATGACACCGTGCAGGAACCTAGATGAGGTAAGAACTCGGGCACTCAGGTTCATCCGGCTAGAGGATGACAAGAGGATCCAGGAGAGACAAGTAGGATCCTCAAAACAGGAGAAGCAAGGATCCTCCTTCAAGAGCAATAAATTCAAATCCTACCATAGAAATGACAACCAGAACGTGCATGCTGTTGACCAAGAAGAGGATGATGAGGATTATCCTCCGATTTCTGAATATTGTTTTTCTGTTGACAATCATGAACTAATCCTTGCAATGTAGAATCTAGGAGAAAAAGCCAGGTGGCCCAGAAAGAATGATAAACCATCCGGGACTAAAGACAAGTCAAAGTGGTGTGCATACCACGAGGATTTCGGGCATCTAATTGAAGAGTGCATCGCATTAAAAAAGGAAATTGGATATCTGCTAAGCAAGGGGCATCTAAAAGAGTTGTTGGGAAGAAAAAAGCAAAGGACTCAGGATCCTGAAAGGATCCCTGAAAAGGCTCCAGCCCCTCCGGCGAATGCACAAGTGATCAACTTTATTTCCGGAGGATCAGACATCTGTGGTACATCCTTCTCAGCGGCTAAAAGGCATGCAAAGGAAGCAAAAATGGATAATGGAGAAAAACCTATCCGAACATCAAGTATCTCGGAAGGAAATACGATAACATTTGATGAGGATGACCGCATTAACATCCAGGATCCTCATCATGATAGTTTAGTTATTACTCTATTTATTTCTAACCATTTTGTCCGCAGGATCCTTATCGACGGAGGAAGCTCAGTAAACATTATCCAGCTTGATGTTCTAAAGAAGATGGGTATCCCAGAATCAGACATCACACCAAGATCCTCCGTACTTGTGGGATTCAGTGGAGAAACTAAGAAAACTCTGGGGGACATCAAACTCCCAATCTACGTGGAAGGTTTACATAATTATAAAAAATTTTGTGTTATTGACTGTTTATCTTGTTGTAATGTTATCCTTGGCAGGCCCTGGATACATGATATGAAAGCAGTCCCATCCACCTACCATCAATGTGTGAAACTCCCTAGCCCATGGGGGATAATCAAGATCGACAGTGATCAGCAGGAGGCCAAGGATTGTTATACCTCATCCATGAAACTAACCTCGAAGCCAAGGGAGCAATAGCAATTACAGTATCCTCCAAGGAATGTCTTGGAGGCAAGGGAACAGGATGTGGACGAAATCCTTCTGGATCCTAATGATCCTGAATCAAAAATCTATATCGGATCAGGGATCCTTGGCAAGATGAAAGAAGACATAATATCCTTCCTCAAAAGAAGAAAATCTACCTTTGCATGGAAACATGAAGATATGACAGGTATATCTAAGGATATTATCACTCATAAACTTGGCATTGACAGGTCGATCAAACCAATCCACCAAAAAAGGAGGAAGTTTGCACCAGAAAGGAATGCCATTATCCAGGAAGAAGTAGAAAGACTACTTCGAGCAGGTATGATCAGAGAGGTAAAATATCCAAAATGGTTAGCCAATGTGGTTGTTGTCCAAAAGAAAAACGGAAAGTGGAGGGTATGTGTCGATTTCACTGATCTGAATAAGGCATGTCCCAAGGATCCTTTCCCATTACCCCACATTGACTCCATGGTGGATGCAACGGCGGGGCATGAACTGTTAACCTTTATGGATGCATCATCTGGATTCCAACAAATTCAGATGGAGCTATCTGACCAAGAGGATACGGCCTTTATGACCCCAACCGGTTTATATTGCTATATTGCTTTGCCTTTTGGACTAAGAAATGCAGGTGCAACATATCAAAGGCTGGTGAATATGATGTTCAAAGATCAAATTGGACAGACTATGGAAGTGTACATAGACGATATGGTAGTAAAATCAATGAAAGCTGAGGATCACCTAAGGGACTTGGAGGAAGCATTTGATATCCTTGATAATTATAACATGAAGCTTAATCCTTCGAAATGTCACTTTGGTGTTAAAGCAGGTAAATTTCTAGGATATATGGTAACTCAGAGGGGCATTGAAGCAAGCCCGGAACAAATTAAAGCATTGGTGAATATCAAATCCCCTGCCAATGCTAAGGATGTGCAAAGGCTAACAGGCAGGATAGCAGCTCTAAACAGGTTCAATTCAAAATCCTCAGAAAGATGTAAAGAATTTTATGATATCCTAAGGAAAAACAAGAGATTTGAATGGACTGAAAAGCACGAGAATGCTTTGAAAGCCCTCAAAGAATATATGTCCTCAGCTCCAGCATTAATGAAACCCGGAAAAGGAGATGTGTTATCCTTATATATGGCGGTATCCTCAACCGCTGTAAGTGCAGTCCTTGTTAAGGATCACGAAGGTACACAACATCCTATCTACTATGTAAGTAAAAGTTTATTTGATGCCGAATCCAGGTACTCACACCTTGAAAAACTTATTCTTGCATTAATTATGGCATCTACTAAGCTAAGACATTATTTTGAAACCCATACTATTGTTGTTAGAACTAATTTTCCAATCAAGAATGTCCTCAGGAAACCAGAGATGTCCGGAAGGATGGCTAAGTGGGCAGTAAAGCTTAGTGCCCATGATATAAGATATGAGCCTAGAACAGCCATTAAATCCCAAGCACTAGCAGACTTTGTGGCTGATTTCAGTAGTGATCTACAAAAGGAAGCAGAATTAGAGGTCCAGCAGCTAGATGAAACCAAGGATCCTTGGATACTACACACTGATGGATCCTCAAATGCTAAAGGCACGTGGCTCGACATACTACTAAAATCGCCACAGGGGGACATAATACCCCACTCCATAGCTTGTGAGTTCCAAGCAACTAACAATGAGGCTGAATATGAAGCCTTAATTGCTGGCTTGCAAATTGCTAAGGATATGGGGATCAGATATCTTAAAGTATACGTAGACTCATTACTGATCACTAATCACTTTAATGGATCCTATGCTGTTAATGGTGAAAAACTAACCAAATATTTAGAGATAGTCAAAGAATTGGCACTCTCCTTTGTTTCTTTCAGTTTAACACAGGTACCAAGGGAGGAAAATACAGAAGCTAATGCATTGGCCAATCTAGGATCATCCTTGAAGATCCAAGAGGATATAAGTATCCCCATCATCCATATCCTGGCTCCTGCTATTGAAAATCAGGTGGCCATGAAAATAGAAGAGGATACTGCAGTGATTCCTAGTGAGGAAACTCAATCTCACTCAGGATCATGGATCTCACCAATCATGAGATACTTACAACACGGGGAGATTCCTATGGGAGAAAATCCTAGAGCTTTCAGGATTAAGGTATCTCAATTCACAATCTTAAATAATGTATTATATAAGCGATCTCTTGCAGGACCATATTTAAGATGTATCGAGGATCCCGAAATTCAAGAAGTGTTGAGAGACTTCCATGAAGGAGATTGTGGAAACCACACTGGGGGCAGGGCATTGTTCTCAAGGATCCTTAGAACAGGATACTACTGGCCAACTATGAAAAGGGATGCTGTAGAATATGCTAAAAAGTGTGATCCTTGTCAAAGACACAACAATATCCTTCATCAGCCAGCTGAATTTCTACATCCTATACCATCCTCTTGGCCATTCATGAGATGGGGAATGGATATAGTCGGCAAGCTCCCTAAAGCACCTGGTGGAAAAGTATTTATGCTTGCCATGACCGACTACTTCTCCAAGTGGATAGAAGCTGAAGCTTTTGCTCAAGTCAGAGAAAAGGAAGTTATATCCTTTATTAAGAGAAACATTATAACCAGATTTGGCATTCCCTCTGAAATTGTATGTGATAATGGTTCCCAATTCATTGGGAGCAGAACCACTAACTTTTGTGACAGTTGGGGAATTAAGATGATAACATCAACACCAGTCCATCCACAAGCCAATGGTCAAGCAGAATCATCCAACAAGATCATCATCAACAACCTGAAGAAGAAATTAGGATCCAAGAAGGGGAAATGGGCAGAGGAATTGCCTTATGTGTTGTGGGCTGATAGGACAACTCCCAAGAATGCCACTGGTCAAACACCCTTCTCTTTAGTATTTGGGACAGAAGCAGTGATCCCAACAGAAATGGTGGTTCCAACTGCTAGAACAAGTACTCGTGATCCTGAAGAGAATGCTGCAAACCTAGCTCAAGACTTGGATACTATTGAGGAAATCAGGGATCTGGCTAGGATAAGGATGGCAAGCTACCAACAAAGAATGGCTGGTGCCTACAACAAAAATGTCAGGATAATGAAGTTCCAAGTCGGGGATATGGTGTTCAGAAAAGCATTCCAAAATACCATCAATCCTGCTGATGGAAAATTGGCACCAAAATGGGAAGGCCCTTACTTGATTGAAGCCGAAGCAGGAAAGGGGGCATACAGATTGCTAACCATGGAAGGAAATTTGTTACCAAGAGCCTGGAATGCTATTCACTTAAAGAAATATTTCATGTGAACAGGATCCTTCAAGCATATGATCCTTACAATGAAAGCATCATCGAAGGATCCCGGCGATATCAGTGATCCTTACTCTGGTAAAGTCCTTATCTCAAAACTTTTCCATTTTCTTATTTTTACCTAAGGATAAGGATCACGTATCCTTCATCCTCCTCTCACGAGAATTTGAGTTCTGATAGTACAGGTATCCTCAGCATGTTATTGATAGTCTTCAAAAGCACCTCAGATCCTTGGGTTCAACCCCAGTTATCCTTGGGCTTGTCCCCAGTTTTCGCCTGTAGCGCACGATGATCCTGGTATAGTTCACGTCTTTAGGACCAGTACCCACTTTAGGGGCTGACAACCTCATCATACTGGCTATATCTAGGATCCTACGTATAATGGTAGACGTACCATACATCCGTTCCTAAGGTTTCTAACGTTTTCACGTTAGCTAAGGTTTTGACATTTTCATGTCACCAAGTTTGGATAGTCGCCAGTAAGGGCCATACTCCATTTTACATACGATCCTTGGGCTTGTCCCCAGTTATCCTTTGGGCTTGTCCCTAGTGATCCTTTGGGCTTGTCCCCAGTTATCCTTTGGGCATGTCCCCAGTTACTAACTTATCTTTTATATTGGCTTAGTCCCAAGTTATATTCCATTTTTTCAGGTTTTCGAAGTTAAACAATTAAGGATCCTTAATCCTTATTATCCAATAAAGTTTTACTTATGGTTATCCTGATTAAAGGTTAGGACCCTAACTTGGATCCTCAGGTATGATCCTTAACTATTTTTAATTTCACTCATTATTCATTTGAATAACCCTTAGACTTTGACAACTAAACCTATGATCCTCGATCATAAACTATTTTTGAAAATTTTTCGATTACAGGATATTTGATCCAGGATCATATCCTAAAATGATTGAACATGATTTGCTTAACAATTGGAAAATAAAAGGATAAACAAAGGATAACAACACGAGATAAGCCAGAAAGATTAGAGTTATTTTATTAACAAAGGATTTTAAACCCTTTCAAAAGTTGTCAAAATTGCCAACCCACGTTTCTACCAGCAAAACCTGGCCCGTCCACATGGGTTGGCAAAGGGTGCCCATTGTTTGTGCGGTCATAGCATGCAGGTAAATAAAAAGCAGCAGGATCACAAAGGCTTCATCCCCCAAACAGAGGATCCCTCCACCATTTGCGATCCTACCTATTGTCCAAAGGATCCAGGATCCTTAACCCTAAAAACTATTGTTTAAGTTACAGACCATAAATTGTTTCAAAACATCAACAACCACAAAAACCACTACCAAATTCAAAAAATTGGGCTCCGGCCAAGTCTCGAAATATCCATCATCGCCCAATCCTGCAGCTCAAACCTTCGATGCACCATCACCACCAGCTCCACTTGCTTCTCCACCCTGATCCTTGCCAGCATCACCACCTTCAAGCATAGGGATCTCCTCGGCCTCATCATCATCCTCCAACTCTGCCAGCCTTGCCTTCCAGCCCTCCACATCCCATGTGCTCTTGTCAAAGGCAGGATCCTGAGCCTCCGCAGCCATCTGCAATTGGATCTTATACATAGCTATTGCGGCAGAGACCTTGGCATCCTGGGTGATCTCCTGCTTCTCACAATCCATGTTGATCAGCATTTGAGCAGCTTCATCCTTGGTAGCCCGGAGTTCCTTCTCAAGATCAGCTATCTTGAGATCCTTCAGCACGCCCATTTGTTGGAGGTCGGCGATTTGGCGGTCCTGATCCTCAACATGGCCTAGGTAGGTCTTTATTTCAGCAAGTTTCTGCAGAAAGGGAAAGAGGTAAGTTCAGGACCAGGTGATCCTCAAACAAGCAGGATATACGAGCAGAATACACAAGCAAGAGCAATGATCCTTACTTCATTAACATAATCAAGAAACTGTTGGCGGAGCAGGGGAAATCCTTGAAGATCCTCAGAAGCCTTTCTCTTCTTTCCCTTACCCCTAATAGGTGCTTTAGGGGCTGAAGCAGATGGACTAGCAGCAGGGGTCTTCTTCCTTGTAGACTTGACATTAGCAAGATCATCAATACCAAACTTGGAGGCAGACTTGACAGATTTCCCAGCGCCTACACAATCAAAATAAGATAAGTACTCTAACTAATTTAAAAATCTTACATAGAACTACTTTTTAAATGAGGATACTTACTTGACATTGTGGCAGATGCGGAGGATACTTCCTGTGAATCTTGAATGGCAACTTGAAAACTTCTGGTCTCAGGATCAAGCTTTTTGAAGGCTAGAACTCTCTCTCTTGCAGCAGGAGTCAACTTGAGATGAGCAACAGATATGGCTGCACAAAAAACAGAATATTAGTGATCCTCGCCTTAAGGAACAAGTCTGATGGTGATCCTTCCAGGATCCTCTATCCTACCATGAGTAGCCCACTCCTTGGGCAGATCCTTCCCCTTAGGGATGGTATCCCTCCTAACAAAGAAGAATCGTCGCTTCCAATTCATGTCATTTTTGGTGACCTTAAGAACAGGGTGATCCTCTCCGGCTTTCCGTTTGAGCAAATATCGACAGGATCCAAACGTTGTGAGATCATACAGCTCAGCCAGCTCCGCCATCCCTAAGTCAATCCCCTCCTGCTCAATGATCCTTTCAAGGGTATACAAAACCCTCCAGATCATCGGCATGGCTTGGATGTAAGATATGCCGGTCAGGGAAAAGAAAGATTGGGTGAAAGCTGGAAAGGGATACGTATAGCCTATGGTGAACGGAGTAACAGGAAAAGCTACCCAAGTATCGGAGACAAAGTCACTTAAAGCAGTGGGAGTGAAAGATTTAAAGATAGCATTCGCCGGAAAACAATGACGAATTCTATCAATATGAACATCGGTGAAACAACACCTCTCATGGGGAGAATCCTTGATGATCCCTTGACCCTTCAAGGGACTGTTCTTTTTAGGATCCTTATGAGGGGAGTTGCGTAGCAGCATGCTTGCAGAATGTTGAAGAAAAACAAAGAAGCAGAAAAACAGAGTAAGAGAAGGAAGAAGGAAGAAGAGAGATACCTGATTGATCTTCGGACGAGATTATAAAGGGAGTTTCTTTGATTTTAAATGCGAATTGATCCTATCTCTATCTCCTATTTATAATGATGATCTGCAGGGCTGTCACTTCTGTGACGTAAGAATCACAACGGCTAGTCCGACTCCAACGGCTAGTTATCCGATTAGCTCGTTACAGATAAGATCAAGCAAAATATAACTCATTTATTTACAATATCACTCCTTATATTTTGGGGGCAATTGTTAGGGCTGGATTTTTATAACACATAATCCTTACATGTGATCCTAACCAGTGATCCTTGTTTCTTTGGCAGATAGTGATCCTCAGCAGAGTTCCAGGATCAGGATCACGGACCATCATAGGGATCCTCATGCTAACAGTTGTTTTCATTGAATTTAATGTTATCTTGCAGGAATGTCTAGCAGGATCCGCTCTTAGCATCGCAAACAAGGGACGCGTCTTTACAACTTTGGCATATGCTTAATCAGAGATGAACGTTGTAGAGGATATGGAAACTCGGCATGATTTAAGGGCGATAATTTAGGCTAGATTTACTTTTATTTCTAAAGGGGTAATGAGCTGATTGTTAGTCTATTTACCTAAAATAGGTCACTCACACTTGTATATATAACACTCTTCCCCATTCGGAAGACACACAACACATTTCTCACACGCTTAGACACTCGATACTATAGTGATCCTTGTACTCAGCTCATTATCATCCGAAGTTGTAACCAATTTTTGTTATATTGAAGTTTGGTGATCGGTAGTTGCCATCACCCGAGGTTTTTTATGCCGAAGATCATTCATTGATCAAGGGCTTTTTTCCTCGTATAAATCCTTGTGTCACTTGCATATTTCTCACTAAAGTGATCCTTTACTTTTTCAACAAACCAAGCATCATTCCCCGTTTACCTAGAGTTTGGTTGCATTATCCTTGTGTGATTTTTGACCAAAACAGGAATGACAACCAGAACGTGCATGCCGTTGACCAAGAAGAGGATGATGAGGATTATCCTCCGATTTCTGAATATTGTTTTTCCGTTGATAATCATGAACTAATCCTTGCAATGCAGAATCTAGGAGAAAAAGCCAGATGGCCCAGAAAAAATGACAAACCAACTGAAACTAAAGACAAATTGAAGTGGTGTGCATACCACGAGGATTTTGGGCACTTAACCAAAGAATGCATCGCGTTAAGAAAGGAAATTGGATATCTGCTAAGAAAGGGGCATCTAAAAGAGTTGTTGGGAAGAAAAAAGCAAAGGACTCAGGATCCTGAGAGGATCCCTGAGAAAGCTCCAGCTCCTCCGGCAGATGCACAAGTAATCAACTTTATTTCTGGAGGATAAGACATATGTGGTACATCCTTCTCGGCAGCTAAAAGGCATGCAAAGGAAGCTAAAATGGATAACAGAGAAAGACCTATTCGAACATCAAGTGTCTCGGAAGGAAAAGTTATAACCTTCGATGAGGATGATAGAATTCACATCCAGGATCCTCATCATGATAGTCTAGTCATCACTCTCTTTATCTCTAACCATTTTGTCCGCAGGATCCTTATTGATGGAGGAAGCTCAGTAAATATTATCCAGCTTGATGTTCTGAAGAAGATGGGTATCCCTGAATCAGATATCACACCAAGATCCTCCGTACTTGTGGGATTCAGTGGCGAAACTAAGAAAACCCTGGGGGACATCAAACTCCCAATTTATGTGGAAGGATTACATAATTATCAAAAATTTTGTGTTATTGACTGTTTGTCTTGTTGTAATGTTATCCTTGGCAGACCCTGGATACATGATATGAAGGCAGTCCCATCCACCTACCATCAATGTGTGAAGCTCCCTAGCCCATGGGGAATAATCAAGATCGACAGTGATCAGCAGGAGGCTAAGGATTGTTACACCTCGTCAATGAAACCAGCCTCGAAGCCAAGGGAGCAATAGCAATTACAGTATCCTCCAAGGAATGTCTTGGAGGCGAGAGAACAGGATGTGGACGAAATCCTTTTGGATCCTAATGATCCTGAATCAAAAATCTATATAGGATCAGGGATCCTTGGCAAGATGAAAGAAGACCTAGTATCCTTCCTCAAAAGAAGAAAGTCTACCTTTGCATGGAAACATGAGGATATGACAGGTATATCTAAGGATATTATAACTCATAAACTTGGCATTGACAGGTCAATCAAACCAATCCATCAAAAAAGGAGGAAGTTTGCAGCGGAAAGAAATGCCATTATCCAGGAAGAGGTAGAAAGATTACTTCGAGCAGGTATGATTAGAGAGGTAAAGTATCCAAAATGGCTAGCCAATGTGGTCGTTGTTCAAAAGAAAAACGGAAAGTGGAGGGTATGTGTCGATTTCACTGATTTGAATAAGGCATGTCCCAAGGATCCTTTCCCATTACCCCACATTGACTCCATGGTGGATGCAACGGTGGGGCATGAACTGTTAACCTTTATGGATGCATCATCTGGATTCCAACAAATTCAGATGGAGCCATCTGACCAAGAGGATACGGCTTTTATGACCCCAACCGGTTTATATTGTTATATTGCTATGCCTTTTGGATTAAGAAATGCAGGTGCAACATATCAAAGGCTGGTGAATATGATGTTCAAAGATCAAATTGGACAAACTATGGAAGTATACATAGACGATATGGTCGTAAAATCAAAGAAAGCTAAGGATCACCTAAGGGACTTGGAGGAAGCATTCGATATCCTTGATAATTATAACATGAAGCTTAATCCTTCAAAATGTCACTTTGGTGTTAAAGCAGGCAAATTTTTAGGATATATGGTAACCCAGAGGGGCATTGAAGCAAGCCCGGAACAAATCAAAGCATTGGTGAATATCAAATCCCCCACCAACGCTAAGGATGTGCAAAGGCTAACAGGCAGGATAGCAGCTCTAAACAGATTCATATCCAAATCCTCAGAAAGATGTAAAGAATTCTATGATATCCTAAGAAAGAATAAAAAATTCGAGTGGACTGAAAAGCATGAGAATGCTTTACAAGCCCTAAAAGAATACATGTCCTCAGCACCAGCATTGATGAAACCAGAAAAAGGAGATGTATTATCCTTATACCTTGCGGTATCCTCAAAAGCAGTAAGTGCAGTCCTTGTTAAGGATCATGAAGGTACACAATATCCTGTCTATTATGTAAGTAAGAGTTTACTTGATGCTGAATCCAGGTATTCACACCTTGAAAAACTTATTCTTGCACTAATTATGGCATCTACTAAACTAAGACATTATTTTGAAACACATGTTATTGTTGTTAGAACTAATTTCCCAATTAAGAATGTCCTCAGGAAACCAGAGATGTCCGGAAGAATGGCTAAGTGGGCAGTAAAGCTTAGTGCCCATGATATAAGATATGAGCCCAGAACAGCCATCAAATCCCAAGCATTAGCAGACTTTGTGGCTGATTTCAGTAGTGATCTACAAAAGGAAGCCAAATTGGAGGTCCAGCAGCTGGATGAGACCAAGGATCCTTGGATACTACATACTGATGGATCCTCAAATGTCAAAGGCACAGGGCTTGGTATACTACTAAAATCGCCACAGGGGGACATAATACCCCATTCCATAGCTTGTGAATTCCAAGCCACTAATAATGAGGCTGAATATGAAGCCTTAATCGCTGGCTTACAAATTGCTAAGCATATGGGGATCAGGTATCTTGAGGTATACGTGGATTCATTGTTAATCGCTAATCACTTTAATGGATCCTATGCTGTGAAAGGTGAAAAACTAACCAAATATCTAGAGATAGTCAAAGAATTGGCACTCTCCTTTGTTTCTTTCAGTTTGTCACAGGTACCAAGGGAGGAAAATACAGAAGCTGATGCATTGGCCAATCTAGGATCATCTTTGAAGATCCCAGAGGATATAAGTATCCCCATCATCCATATCCTGGCTCCTGCTATTGAAAAACAGGTGGCCATGGAAATAGAAGAGGATACTGCAATGATCCCTAGCGAGGATACTCAATCTTATTCAGGATCATGGATCTCACCAATCATGAGATACTTACAACACGGGGAGATTCCTATGGGAGAAAATCCTAGGGCTTTCAGGATTAAGGTATCTCAATTCACAATCTTAAATAATGTGCTATATAAGCGATCTCTTGCAGGACCATATTTAAGATGTATTGAGGATCCTGAAATTCAAGAAGTGTTAAAAGACTTCCATGAAGGAGATTGTGGAAACCACACTGGGGGCAGGGCATTGTTCTCAAGGATCCTTAGGACAGGATACTACTGGCCAACTATGAAGAGGGATGGTGTGGAGTATGCTAAGAAGTGTGATCCTTGTCAAAGACACAGCAATATCCTTCATCAGCCGGCTGAATTTCTACATCCTATACCATCCTCTTGGCCATTCATGAGATGGGGGATGGATATAGTTGGCAAGCTCCCTAAGGCACCCGGTGGAAAAGTATTCATGCTTGCCATGACTGACTACTTCTCCAAGTGGATAGAGGCCGAAGCCTTTGCCCAAGTCAGAGAAAAGGAAGTGATATCCTTTATTAAAAGAAACATTATAACTAGATATGGCATTCCTTCTGAAATTATATGTGATAATGGTTCCCAATTTATTGGGAGCAGGACTACTAACTTTTGTGACAGTTGGGGGATTAAGATGATAACATCAACACCAGTCCACCCACAAGCCAATGGCCAAGCAGAATCATCCAACAAGATCATCATCAACAATCTGAAGAAGAAACTTGGATCCAAGAAGGGGAAATGGGCAGAGGAATTGCCTTATGTGCTTTGGGCTAACAGGACAACTCCCAAGAATGCTACTGGTCAAACACCCTTCTCTTTGGTGTTTGGGGCAGAAGCAGTGATCCCAACAGAAATGGTGGTTCCAACTGCTAGAACAAGTACTCGTGATCCTGAAGAGAATGCTGCAAACTTGGCTCAGGATTTGGATACTATTGAAGAAATCAGGGATCTAGCTAGGATAAGGATGGCTAGCTACCAACAAAGAATGGCTGGTGCTTACAACAAAAATGTCAGAATAAGGAAATTCCAAGTGGGGGATATGGTATTGAGAAAAGCATTCCAAAATACCATCAATCCTGCTGACGGGAAATTAGCACCAAAGTGGGAAGGCCCTTACTTGATTGAAGCTGAAGCAGGAAAGGGGGCATATAGATTGCTAACCATGGAAGGAAATTTGTTACCTAGAGCCTGGAATGCTGTTCACTTAAAGAAATATTTCATGTGAACAGGATCCTCCTGGCACATATGATCCTTACATTGAAAGCATCCTCGAAGGATCCCGATGATGTCAACGATCCTTACTCTGGTAATATCCTAATCCTAAACTATTCCATTTTCTTATTTTTACCAAAGGATAAGGATCATGTATCCTTCATCCTCCTCTCACGAGAATTTGAGTTCTGATAGTCCAGGTATCCTCAGCATATTATTGATAGTCTTCAAAAGCATCTCAGATCCTTGGGTTCAACCCCAGTTATCCTTGGGCTTGTCCCCAGTTTTCACCTGTAGCGCACGATGATCCTGGTATAGTTCATGTCTTTGGGACCAGTACCCACTCCAGGGGCTGATAACCTCATCGTACTGGCTATGCCTAGGATCCTACGTATAATGGTAGACATACCATACATCCGTTCCTAAGGTTCCTAACGTTTTCACGTTAGCTAAGGTTTTGGCATTTTCATGTCACTAAATATGGATAGTCGCCAGTAAGGGCCATACTCCAGTTTACATACGATCCTTGGGCTTGTCCCCAGTTATCCTTCGGGCTTGTCCCCAGTTATCCTTGGGCTTGTCCCCAGTTATCCTTTGGGCTTGTCCCCAGTTACTAACTTATCTTTTATATCGGCTTAGTCCCAAGTTATATTCCATTTTTTCAGGTTCTCGAAGTTAAACAATTAAGGATCCTTAATCCTTATTATCCATTAAAGTTTTACTTATGGTTATCCTGATTAAAGGTTAGGATCCTAATTTGGATCCTCAGGTATGATCCTTAACTATTTTTAATTTCATTCATTATTCATTTGAATAACCCTTAAACCTTGACAACTGAACCTATGATCCTTAAAATAAACTACTTTGAAAATTTTCGATTATAGGATATTTGATCCAGGATCATATCCTAAATTTCTTAAACATAATTTGCTCAACTTTTCTTACTCAAACAAACATGTATCAAAACAATTGGAAATAAAAAGGATAATAACACAAGATAAGCGACAAAAGTTTAAGATTTTATTTATTAACAAAAGGATTAACCCTTCAAAGGTTGTCAAAATTACCTACCCCAAGCATCTACCAGCAATACGTGGCCCGTCCGCTGGGGTAGGTAAAGGGTGTCCATGATAATAGGTTCAAAAGTAATGCAGGGATATAAAGGCGGCAGGATCACAATGGCTTCATCCCCCAAACAGAGGATCCCTCTACCATTTGCAATCCTACCTATTGTCTAAAGGATCCTGGATCCTTAATCCTAAAACTATTGTTCAAAGTTACAGACCATCATCGTTTAAAAACATCACAACCACCAAACAAAAAAAATTGGGCTCCGGCTATGTCTAGAAGTTTCCTTCATCGCCCAATCCTGCAGCTTAATCCTTGGCTGCACCATCACCACCAGCTCCACTAGCCTCCCCAGCATGATCCTTACCTTCAAGCATCGGTATCTCCTCAGCCTCCTCATCATCCTCCAACTCTGCCAGCCTCGCCTTCCAGCCCTCCACATCCCATGTGCTCTTGTCGAAGGAAGGATCCTGAGCCTCCGCAGCCATCTGCAGCTGGATCTTATACATGGTTATCGCAGCAGAGACCTTGGCATCCTGGGTGATATCGTGCTTCTCATAATCAAAGTTGATCAACATTTTGGCAGCTTCATCCTTGGTAGCCCGGAGCTCCTTCTCAAGATCAGCAATCTTGAGATCCTTCAGCACACCCATCTGTTGGAGGTCAGCAATTTGGCGATCTTGATCCTCGACGTGGCCAACATAAGTCTCTATTTCAGCAAATTTCTGCAAGGAAAGCAAGGCATAACGTCAGAAACAAGTGATCCTCAAAACTGTCAGGATAACAAACAGGGGCAGTGATCCTTACCTCGTTGAAGTAGTCCAGAAACTGTTGGCGGAGCAGGGGCAGGCCTTGTAGATCCTCAGAGGCCTTTCTCTTCTTTCCTTTACCCCTAATAGGTGCTTTAGGGGCTGAAGCAGTTGGGCTGGCAGCATGAGTCTTCTTCCTTGCAGATTTGACATTAGCAAGATCATCAATGCCAAACTTTGAGGCAGACTTAGAAGATTTTCCAGTACCTACACAACCGAAATAAGATAAGTTTTCTAATTAAACTTGAAAATCCTACATAGAATTACTTTCTAAATAAGGATACTTACTTGACATTGTGACAGAGGCAGAGGATACTTCTTGGGAATCCTGGGTAGCAACCTGGAAAGTTCTTGTCTCCAGATCAAGCTTCTTGAAGGCCAAAAGTCTCTCCTTTGCAGCAGGTGTCAACCTCAGACGAGAGATGGAGATAGCTGCACAATAAACAAGAAAATATTAGTGATCCTCATCCTAAGGAACAAATCTTATGGTGATCCTTCCAGGATCCTCTATCCTACCATGAGTAGCCCACTCTTTGGGCAAATCCTTCCCATCAGGGATGGTATCTCTCCTAACAAAAAAGAATCGACGCTTCCAGTTTGTGTCGTTCTTGGTGACCTTGAAGACAGGATGATCCTCTCCAGCTTTTCGCTTAAACAGATAACGATGGGGTCCGAAAGTGGTAAGATCATACATCTCAGCCAGCTCCGCCATACCGAGGTCAATCCCTTCTTGTTCAATGATCATCTCAAGGGTATACAACACCCTCCAGATCATGGGCATAGCCTGGATATAGCAGATGCCGGTGAGAGAGAAGAAGGATTGAGTAAACTGTGGAAAAGGATACGAATATCCTATCAAGAACGGAGTAACAGGAAAGGCTACCCAAGAATCAGAGATAAAATCACTCAAAGCGGTAGAAGTAAAAGACTTGAAGATGGTGTTCGCCGGAAAACAATGACGGATTTTGTCGACCTGAGGATCCGTAAAACAGCACCTCTCGGCGGGAGAATCTTTGATGATCCCTTGACCCTTCAAGGGACTGTTCTTCTCAGGATCCTTATGCGAAGAGTTCCGGAGCAACATCTTTGCAAAATGATGGAAAGAGAATAGAAAAACAGAGTAAGAGAAGGAAGAAAGAGGAAAAGAGATACCTGATTGATCTTCGGACGAGAATATAAAGGGAGTCTCTCTTGAATTTAAATGCAAATTGATCCTATCTCTAACTCCTATTTATAATGATGATTTGCAGGGCTGTCACTTCTGTGACGTAAGGGTCTGCAACGGTTAGTCCGTCTCTAACGGCTAGTTATCCGTTAACTTGTTGCGGATAAGATCAAACAAAATACAACTCGTTTATTTACAAATATTACTCCTTATATTTTGGGGGCAATTGTTAGGGCTGGATTTTTATGACCTATGATCCTTACATGTGATCCTTATATGTGATCCTAACCAGTGATCCTTGTTTCTCTGGCAGATAGTGATCCTCAGAAGAATTCCAGGATCAGGATCACGGAGTATCCTAGGGATCCTCATACTAACGATTCTTTTCTTTGGATTTAATGTTGTCTTGCAGGAATTTCAAGTAGGATCCGCTCTTAGCAACGTAAACAAGGAACTCGTCTTTACAACTTTGGCATAAGCACAATCAAAGATGGACGTTGTGGACGATATGGAAACTCAGCATAATTTAAGGGCGATAATTTAGGCTAGATTTACTTCTATTCCTAAAGGGGTAATGAGCTAATAGTTAGGTTATTTACCTAAAATACGACCACTCACACTTGTATAAATAGCACTCTTCCATATTCGGAAGACACAACACATTTCTCACACGCTTTGACACACGATACTATAGTGATCCTTGTACTTAACTCGTTACCATCCAAAGTTGTAACCTTTATTTGTGATATTGAAGTTTGGTGATCGGTAGTTTCCATCACCCGAGGTTTTTTATGCCGGAGATCATTCATTGATCAAGGGCTTTTTCCTCGTATAAATCCTTGTGTCACTTGTGCATTTTACGTTTAAGTGATCCTTCACTTTGTTCATCATACCAAGCATCATTCCCCGTTTACATAAAGTTTGGTTGCATTATCTTTAAGTGATTTTTGACCAAAACAATAGCGACATAACAATATATACCAGTTGGAGTCATAAAGGCTGTATCCTCTTGATCAGATGGTTCCATCTGAATTTGTTGAAATCCAGATGAAGCATCCATAAAAGTTAACAGTTCATGACCCGCGGTTGCATCCACCATGGAGTCAATGTGGGGTAATGGGAAAGGATCCTTGGGACATGCCTTATTTAAATCAGTGAAATCGACACATACCCTCCACTTTCCGTTTTTCTTTTGAACAACAACCACATTGGCCAACCATCTTGAATACTTGACCTCTCTAATCATACCTGCTCGAAGTAATTTTTCTACCTCCTCCTGGATAATGGCATTTCTTTCTGGTGCAAACTTCCTCCTCTTTTGATAGATTGGTTTGAAGGACCTGTCAATGCCAAGTTTGTGAGTAATTACATCTTTAGATATACCTGTCATGTCTTCGTGTTTTCATGCAAAGGTAGTTTTTCTCCTTTTGAGGAAGGATATGAGGTCTTCTCTCATTTCGCCAAGGATCCCTGATCCTATATAAACTTTGGATTCAGGATCACCAGGATCCATAAGGATTTCTACTACATCCTGCTCTCTTGCCTCCAAGACATCCCTTGGAGGATGCTTTAATTACTATTGCTCCCTTGATTTTGAGGTTGGTTTCATTGATGAGGTGTAGCAGTTCTTAGCTTCCTGCTGATCACTATCAATCTTCACTATGCCCCAAGGACTAGGAAGCTTCACACATTAATGATAGGTGGATGGGACTACCTTCATATCATGTATCCAAGGCCTGCTAAGGATAACATTACAACAAGATAAACAGTCAATAACACAAAATTTTTGGTAAGAATGCAGCCCTTCGATATAAATTGGGAGTTTAATGTCCCCCAGAGTATTCTTAGTCTCTCCACTGAATCCCACGAGCACAGAGGATCTTGGTACGATATCGGATTCAGGGATATTCATCTTCTTAAGGACATCAAGCTGGATGATATTCACAGAGCTTCTTCCGTCTATAAGGATCCTGCGAACAAAATGGTTAGAAATAAAAAGAGTGATAACCAAACCATCGTGATGAGGATCCTGAATGTCAACACGATCATCCTCATCAAAAGTTATGACTTTTCCTTCAGAGACACTGGATGTTCGAATGGGTCTATCTCCATTATCCATTTTGGTTTCCTTTGCATGCCTTTTAGCTGCAGAGAAGGATGTTCCACAAATGTCTGATCCTCCATAAATAAAGTTTATAACTTGTGCATCCGCTGGAGGGGCTGGAGCTTTCTCTGGGATCCTTTCAGGATCCTGAGTCCTTGACTTCTTTCTCCCCAATAACTCTTTCAAGTGCCCCTTGCTCAACAAGTATCCAATTTCTTTTCTCAGTGCAATGCATTCTTCTGTGAGATGCCCAAAGTCTTCATGGTATGCACACCACTTTGACTTATCTTTAGTCACAGCTGGCCTCTCATTTTTCCTGGGCCATCTAGCTTTATCACCTAAATTCTGCATCGCAAGGATTAGTTCATTGTTATCAACAGAAAAACAATATTCAGAAATTGGAGGATCTGAACTTGTTGTTCTTGAACGAGGATCCTTGCTTCTCTTGCTTTGAGGATCCTGCTAGCCTCTCCTGGATCCTCTTGTCATCCTCTAGCCGGATGAACCTAAGTACCCGAGTTCTTACCTCATCTAGGTTCCTGCATGGTGTCATAACAAGATCATCATAGAATAGTGAATCCCTAAGCAATCCCATTTTAAAGGCTTCAACAGCCGTAGCTATATCCAGGTTAGGAATATCTAAGGATTCTTTGCTAAATTTAGTGATATAATCCCTTAAGGATTCATTATGACCCTGGGTTATCCTATACAGATCACTAGTTAAACGCTCAAATTTTCTACTACAAGAAAACTGGTTATTAAATAGGTTAACTAGATTAGCAAACGAGGTAATAGAGTAAGGGGGAAGACTTAGCAGCCATTTAAGAGCCGATCCAGTAAGAGTGGATCCAAATCCCTTGCATAGACATGCTTCCTTTAACCTTTCCGGGATGGGATTGATTTCCATCCTTTCCCTGTATTGTGCTATGTGTTCTTCAGGATCTGTTGAACCATCATACAACTTCATGGTCGGCACGTGGAACCTCTTGGGTATCTCAGCATCACAGATTGGTGGTGCAAAACGAGATATCTTATGGCTCCCATCTGCAATCTCCGGAATAGGCTTGACCACTCCTGGGACACTTGATATCATATCCTTTAACTTTTGCAATTCTCTAGCCATGGCATGATTGATACCTGTATCCTGCATAAGGCTATGGTTAGTAGTATGAGAATTATTGAAAGTGTTACCTCCCACTGGGTTCAAATTAGGAAGAGCGGACGTGAATCCATATTGCTGAGACTCCGGAATGATCGAAGGACCAGTAGAAGCAATGGTCTGCATTGGAATAAAATCTCCTTGATGGATATCTGAACTCCCTGACTGCAAACTCCTTAAGGATCCCGGAATCTGGAAGGATCCATGACTCTGAGAGGATCCTTGAACCTGCGGGGAACCTGGGACATCAGAGGATCCTTGAACCTGAGAGGATCCTGGAACATAGGAGGATCCTTGAACCTGGGAGGATCCTTGAACCTGGGAGGATCCTGGGACATAAGAGGATCCTTGAACCTACGAGGATCCTTAAAATGGCCAGAACCCTTGAATCTGCTGCGCTCCTGAGTATCCTCCTGAGCTTGCGAAGGATCCTATATGCTGAGGATGGGATCCTGCTGGTTGGAAGTATGAACCTGAAGCCTGAGTCATTGCTGATGATCCGTAATGCACTCCTTTTGGTCCTCCCACATATTGAACATCTGGAACCACTGAAGGCTGAGAAGTTATAACCGGAGTATCGAAATTCAAATATCTGGGCATCAGTGGGGAATGATCCTCTGCCGATCTCTTCTGTTTCTTTATGTCTCCAATTTCTCTAAGAATCCTTTCATTGGTCTTATCCTGCTGCTGTATATGCTCCTTCATCTGCAAAATTAGAGTAAACAAGTCACTAGTAGTAGGAGTATAAGAAGCAGAAGAAGCTGGAGGTTTTGAGAAAATGGGAGTTGGTTTCTTCTCAGCATTTTTCTGAGGTCCAGAAGGTGGTGGGAGCAAAGGTGGAATGCCCTGAGATGAATTGACTGCAGACATCGCAGTAGAAGTGTTCTTTGATGATGAAGCCATTTGCTTGAATGTAATGAACCGAAATGATCACAACTAGAAGAATTTCTTAGGAATGAAGCACCAATTGCCCCACGGTGGGCGCCAAACTGTTTTGGTCAAAAATCAGACAAGGATAATGCAACCAAACTCTCTGTTACGGGGTATGATGCTTGAATTGGTAAACAACAATGAGGATCACTCAGAAATGAATTGCACAAGTGACACAAAGATTTATACGAGGAAAAAGCCCTTGATCAATGAATGATCTCCAGCATAAAAAACCTCGGGTGATGGAAACTACCGATCACCAACTCAAATTAAACAATAATTCTTTTACAACTTCTGATGATAGCGAGCTAAGTACAAGGATCACTATAGTGTATCGTGTAAAAATGTATGAAAAATGCTAAGTGTTTCGCCGAGAGCTAGTGAGTGCAGTTGTACGAGTGTGTGTAGCCAAAAATAGCCAAGTGTTCTAAAAATAGCTCGCTATCCCTTTTAAAAATAGTAAATATCTAGCCTAACTAACTGTCCGCATTTCGTGCCCTCTTCCCACGTTCTCCATAACGTTCACAATGGCCAAGCACGTGCAGAATTGAAGGGAATATGCTCCAGGAATATCGCTATGACCAAGTCCAAGCCGGTACTCCTGCAAAACAATACCAAATTCAAAGTGAACAACCGTTAGTATAAGGATCCTTAGAATGATCCATGATCCTGATCCTGAAGCACTTCTGAGGATCACTATCTGTCACAGAAGTAAGGATCACCAAACAGGATAACACTTGAGGATCACAGGTCATTAGGAAATCCTCCCATAACAATTATGATTTACAAATTCCTTTCTTTCCTTAAGATGCTTTCCATGGTGTTGTTGGAGTTGAAAATGAAG
The DNA here is from genome assembly GCF_002127325.2 of Helianthus annuus. Lineage (NCBI taxonomy): Eukaryota > Viridiplantae > Streptophyta > Magnoliopsida > Asterales > Asteraceae > Helianthus > Helianthus annuus. The sequence continues at coordinate 33,029,138 of NC_035449.2, read as the reverse complement.
TTGACTCAAACACTGAGTCTTAATTCAGTGGCCACTCGGATGAAGTGTGTGAGCTTTTGTATTTGGTTTAACGTTTTGATCCTAAACATAATACATTTGTTACTTATAATTGTTTCTATCAGGATGATGCTAAGGATGCATCTGAGACAAAAGCTGTTGTGGAACCAACTTAGCTTATTTCTATATCAAACATGTACACTGACACATACTGTCATTAACATTGTTTATAAAGATATGTAACTAAATGCAAAGAATTTAAATGATATATAATAATAATAATAATAATAATAATAATAGTAATAATAATAATAATAATAATAATAATAATAATAATAATGTATATTAAAGTAATACCCAAATCTTCCTATACTAATAAACAAAAATCTTTTTGTACACGTGTCACTCTCTGGTGCCTCCTCTCTTTTAATAATAGTATTACATATTAATTTTTATACACAAAATATAATAATATAATATTTTTAATATAGTTAGAGATAAACGTATAAATTCAAATTTAATTAATAATTATCTATAACAAATATAAATGTATCAAATAATATAATAAGTATAATATTATTTAATATATATAGAGATCAAACGTATAATTTCAAATTTAATTAATAGTAAATTACTTTTTGAGTCCCTATGTTTTAGTGGTTTTAACCATTTGAATCCAAAATCAAAAAGTTTAACGTCCTAAGTCTCTAACCACTCATTCGCACCCCTGTAAAAAAATTCAAAAAACCTTTTGTAAGGCCAAGTTCTCTAAGTTCTCACAACTTGTCGAAATTTTCATTTTACCCTAACCATATATATTTGTTAAGATAAAATATATTATTTGATATAAACAATAATTACTAATAAAGTATCAAATCACATGTACAAGTACTTAAAGTATATAACTTAGAAGACTAAAATTACAAGCGGATTATCTAAATAAAATACCAAATTATCTTTAAAGCGAACACTAAATGGTTTTTAAAAGACATATTTTTTTTGCTATTAAGTATATAACATTATATTTACTTAAGCCATGTAATACACGTGTTCAATAGTTATATACTATAAAATTACAAGCGGATTATCTAAATAAAATACCAAATTATCTTTAAAGCGAACACTAAATGGTTTTTAAAAGACATATTTTTTTTGCTATTAAGTATATAACATTATATTTACTTAAGCCATGTAATACACGTGTTCAATATTTTCTTCCAGTTTTAAATTTATGTTACTATCAATATGTTTTCATATTAAAAAATGGTCCACCTTCCTAATATCATCATGCTAAATAAAGACATTATATAATATTATAAAAATTTTAATTTGAATATTTAAATGTCAACTACTAATTAAAAAAGTTGTTGTAGACGCTCAAATTTATAGTTTAAAAAACTTTAGTCCTACTTTTTTAAACGTATACTTTATTTTTAATATGATTTTTTTAATATGTAATATTTTCTATATAATGATGATATTCGTATCTTGTCTCATGATCCATATATCTAAAAGTAGTATTTATGTCAAAGTATTTATTATATCATTAATATACATAGTAGAATTTAATTACAATTCATTTACCATAATCTCATAACTTATAATTATTTTTAAAAGTACTTACAATTTTATGATCATTATTTTTTTATTTTTCAGTTTTACTTCTTTCGAAGACATAATAAAATGGATTGTAGTATCTCAAAAAAGAAGTGAAAACTTAGAAAATTATTTTGAATAGCGAAAATATAACTGTTCTTTTGTTTTACTATTTTATCTAAATAAGTCATTTCATTAATAAAAATTATATACAAGTTTATAATTTACATTTTTTCGTCATTTAACCCGTGTAATACACGGGGTTGTAAGCTAGTGTATATAAAAGAAATACCTAAATCCATAAATAATAAGAAAGCACGTGTCATTTTTTATGGCTATTATAAAAAAATATATATAATTTTCAAAGAAGGGGATTGGGGTGATGATTCATTTGCCCAAAAAAACTATTTACTTATTCACGTTATTATATATATATACATATATATATATGGGTTGGTTAACGTACAATTTATGTTAACGTACGTTCCGTACGAGATTGAGTTAAAACATGATAACTACATTTTTCACATGAAATTTTTTTTATAACATACTATTTCTTCATTTGTACAACATGCTATTTTTTCATTTCAACATGCGACTTTTTAGTTATAAAGTTTATAACGTGCGAACTTGAAATCTCGTACACTCGTACGATAAGACATACTATACATTACACTTTTACTATATATATATATATATATATAGGGTCGGGATTTAGAGAAAACGGTAGAAAGTGTGAGAACGGTGAGAACGATTATCGATCGTCCGATCAAAACAATCTATGGACTAGATTGGCACGGTGGCGTTTTCGTAAATAACATCAATTTTATTACGTGGACGCGCTTCATTAAGGGTAAAAGGGTCTTTTGACTTCTCCACACAAAACGCCATCTCATGAAATAAAACTCCAAAAACAAAAATCCCAGACCATTCCCAGTAAAAACGCCATTATATATAAAAGCCAAACTTAATTAGAGTAAAATCCCGCCTAAAAAACCGCCAAAAAAAATCCTATATATACAACATCTCAAACATTCAATTAAAAACACACACAAAAACCCAAACGCCATATTTCATATATCCCATTAGCCTTAGAAACGCCAAAAAACCCAAACATCAAATACCTTCTAACCCAAAGCGTTTTTTTGAAATTCAGTTTGGTTGTCTGTAAGATTTCGCTCAATGAAATGGACAAAATCCTTAAGTGAGGATGTTGTCCATTTCATTGAGTAAAATCTTATTGACTAATCCTCAACTTCCATCCAATTTATAACGCCAAAACATACAAAAACATTATTGAGCTTTGTTGTCAATAAAGTTTAGCTGTATGGGGTGGACAACATTGTCAGTTATCTTTCTTAACAGAGTATTAACAATGTTGTCCATCTCATACAGCAAAACATTATTGATTTTAGCATGATCAAATTTTGAGGTTTAAGGTGCTCTTATTTCGTGGCGTTCTATTTATCGGTAAAACGCCAAAAAAGTTAAAAAATCAAACATCGTTCATTGTGAAATTCAAGATTGTTGGCTGAAAAGGTCTAAACTCAATAACATTTTGCTGCATGAGATGGACAAATCTTCAAGAAAAAGATGCTGATGTCAGACTGTGTGCTTCCAAACAGCGACACATAAAACTACTTGAAAAACAAAAAAACAAAATGAATCATACGAAGGTCGAACCAGCCAATTAACATGATTCAAAAAAGAAGAAAGAGACTGCTGACAGTGAAGATTTGGAAGATCAATTGTTTATGTATTCTTTTTTTTTTAATTTTCCTTTTCAGTTGATTGTTATATAATAAAAACGCCATATATAATAAAAATGCCAAAACAGCCAAAATGCTTGTTTAAACGATATCATCCCGTTAAACGCCACCAAAAAACTCCCAAACTATAATAAAATTACTTTGAAAAAGTATTATAAAAAAACCCAAAAAAATAAAAAATAAAAAGCAAACTTGAAAATGTAACTAGAAACAAAAAATACAAATCAGTAATACTGAAGATAGGGAAAATTTATTATATTAGAATCTAAAACGCCAAACTTGAAAGATGGGACGTGTTACAGACTTCAGAGATAAAGCTTATAAAAAAAACAATAATTACAAACAGTAACTGAAAAGACGAATACTTTATTATAATAATGCACCGCCTAACTTAGGCGCCAAAAAGACATCCTATAAAATGATACGTCTAAGCAACTTCCATTTGATCAAACAAAAAAAACAAACGCCAATACTACTAAATACCACTCACTGAAAAACGTCAAAAAAAATCAAAGATGGCTAATATGCTTTCTTGGATATTCATAATTGTTCTTCGTGAAGTTTCACTGAATGAATTATTATCAGAAGGGAGTAACTCAGAAAGATTTTGCTGCATGAGATGGACAAAAATTCAAGAAAAAAATACTGATGTCAGTCATATGGCATTTTGTATTTTTTGTTCTTGAAGAAAGTTCGGATGACGAGAAGAGATCAATGACAATGAAGAGTGGGTTGATTATAAAGATGAAGATCAAGACAAATAAAAAGCGAAAAACCCACTCACACGACATAGATCTCTGTCGCCAGACATTCACAAAAAAAAGCCATATCAACAGACGAGCAGGCAAAAAAATCAAACCAATGGTTTTGTTAAGTTTTACATAAAACGCCATATATTTGGTGACAGTTCTAGTACTATTAAAGAAGAGATAGACTGATGACAGTGAAGATTGGGAAGAGAGATCCGATTAGGATTTTTAATTTATTTTCTGCGCTTGTATATTTTTTTCCTGTGGTTGAAATATAATATAACAATAGTAAAACGCCAAGATAACACAAACGCCAAAATGTTTATAAAAAATAATAGAACAATGGGCCGTCTTGTTTAAAACGCCTTGGAAAACGCCATTTAAATAGATAAGGGCATACGATTTGAATAAACGCCAAAATGTTAATACAATGAAACCATTAAACGCCACTAAATATTGAATTTGGTTAACGCTAAAAATCTTAAAAACCAACAATATTGGGAAAAGCAAAATTAGAAAGCAGAAGATGAAAGGACAAAAAAGCCCCTCCGCCCTTTCTAAGCGGCGTGACACGTGTTGGGCCAGGAAGCGTTCTCACCGTTCTCACACTTTTGAGCGTTTTCTCCTGATCCCGTTTCTATATATATATATAGAGAGTAGGGTTCCTGCGGAAAGTGTGTTTTTCCTAGAAAGTCTAGGAAGCAATAAGAGCGCGACATGTGGCATTGAAGGATTTTAACTAAAAGGGCAATTGTGTAATTTGAATATTATTTTAATTATGGATTATTTTGTTAGGATAACTAACTAACCAAAAAATTATGAAAACTAAATATTCCATTTAAATCAAATTGACAGTTTCAATTTAAATCATATAAGACGATGTGTTTCTTGACAATGTGTTTTAACAGCAAGCAGATTTCTTGACGCTGTGTTTTAACAGCAAGCAGATTTTTTGACGCTGTGTTTTAACAGCAAGCAGATTGCTGGAGGATTCTTGACACTGTGTTTTAACAGCAAGCAGATTGCTGGAGGATTCTTGACACTGTGTTTTAACAGCAAGCTGATTTCTTGACATTGTGTTTTAACAGCAAGCAGATTTCCTTGACACTGTGTTTTAACAGCAAGCAGATTTCTTGACGCTGTGTTTTAACAGCAAGCAGATTGCTGGAGGATTCTTGACACTGTGTTTTAACAGCAAGCAGATTGCTGGAGGATTCTTGACACTGTGTTTTAACAGCAAGCATATTTCTTAACATTGTGTTTTAACAGCAAGCAGATTGCTGGACACACTGTCAGTGTCTTCGTCTTCAACACAACCCAGTGTCTTCGTCTTCAACACACTGTCATTATCAACATTAAAATGGTAAAACACATAAACCTTAAAACACACTGCCATCATCAACATATTCAGATGTCATTTTAAAACACAATTACATCTGTAGGTATTGCCATCAAGACATCTCTAGGTAACCCCAATTACATCTAGAGCCCACTCTAAGATGTCAAGCATTGAGGTCCATTGACTAAAAATAAGAACCCGATTCAATCATAGATAAAAAAAAAATTGAAACAAGTATGAAAAACAACCGATAGGGAAACATCACCGGCCGACCAACGATTCCGACTACTGTTTGATCGGCTTATACCTCGAAGGAACCGATATATGACCAATCGGAGAAGAATATTTGCAGGAAATATGGCTGGTTCTTCTTTGGTTGCGGTTAGGGAGAGAGAGAGAGAGAAAGAGGGGAAATCCCATGATTTTAGGGATTGGTTATTGTTATGGCAGTTTCTTGATTGATTTAAAACACTTCCAATTACCAAAATACCCTCACTATATTAAAAGTCTCTAATTATATAACTCAGATATTACGAAAATGCCATCCATTTGATCTAAGCCATTAAAAACACCAATCGGAGGGCCCAGATCGCTTCCTAGACTTTCTAGGAAAAACACACTTTCCGCAGAACTCCTACTCATGTATATATGTATAAAACATAAATAAAAATATTATTTTTCGGGTATACATACGTGTACACCAGTATCTGTTATTAGGTAAAGGGGTCGGGTATATCATCAAATCTCATACTCGGTCTCATACCCGATTATCCGACCTCATACCCGTCCTAAGGGTGGTCGGGTGGTCTTGCGATAGCCACTCGTGATGAGTGACGAGTGATAGCACACTGCCGCAAGTGTGCTATCACTTGTGGATAGGAGGAAACTCGTGATGTACATCGCAAGTGGATAGGAGTGTGTGATGGTGGAATTGTTTGAGGAATATAGCATATCCAGGCGGGGCTCACAATTAAATAAAAAAACAAAATTTTACATATAAATACACTAAATCTTTACCCACTTTATACACTCCAATTCACATCTCAACTCTAAAAATCCTCTACCCTTTTGATATTTTATAGTTTTAGAAAAATACATATCGGGGATATAGAAAAAATGTTTGGAAATTTTTCGCTCGACTCGTTTGGTTCGTCGGAATCTACGGGTTGTGTTTTGGACTTTTTTGAAAAGTTGCTTGGGCTGGCGGAGCTTGAAGATACGCGACACTCGAAGAAAAAATTGTTCGTTGTGATCGGGAAGAGTTATTTTTAAACATTGTGGGAGACACCCAATTTCTTGATTTCGACGAAGAGTAGCTTTTTATTTTAGTATTTTAAGTATCGATACTTATTTTTTTTGTTGGTTGTATCTTTTTTAATTTAATGCATTTTATAAATGTTGGTTTTTATTTGTTTAATTTTAATAACTTATTTGTTTAATTAAAAAAAAATTAAAAAAGTGAGTGATGAGTGATGCCACCCCTTATGTAATAGAGTGAATTGTGATGGATTGTGATTTGGTGAGGTGTCAATTGGTGGTTGAGTGTGGTGTGTGATGGATTTTGATGAGTGATGACCACCTCTTCCACCCTAATGCCCTAATGCTGATTGGACCGCCACAAGACGAATCATGCCCAAGGAAGAGGCATTATCTTCCCCACTAACCACTACACATGGTATAAATATTTTGGGTTTCAGGTTTATCAATCAGGTTGGGTTGAATTGACATTCGTAGATAGGTCATGTAGGCGATATTGTTAATTTAGTATAATAAAAAAACCAAAGAAAATAATTTCCTTATCAAAACTCAATAGGGCTGGCAATTCTGACACGAACACGATAACACGACACGAACTTTCACAAAGTTATCATGTTTCGTGTTTAACCTTAACAGGTTTCGTGTCTAAGACAGGTCGACACGATAAGACCTTTACAGGTTTCGTGTCTAAACCGGTTAAAACCCGTTAACCTGTTAAGACCCGTTAAGTACATGTTAATAACTAAAATTAAAAAAATATTATATGTGGGTGTGGACATGGGGTCCTCAGTCATGGGACCCGGGATAAATTATACACAAACACACGCGGTTCTTTTTCCACAACCCAAATCCTAATTTTTAAATCTCTCTCACAAACACCACCATTCTCAATTCAGTTCACAGCTTCCCCAATTCGATCGTGTTCGTGTGTTAAACAGGTTGTGTTCGTGTCTAAACAGGTCGTGTGCATGTCTTAAACATGTCGTGTTCGTGTCTTAACAGGTCGTGTTCGTGTCTTAAACAAGTCGTATGATACGTTGGTAATTTTTTCGTGTTTTAACAGGTCGTTTCATGTAACCTGTTTATTAACAGGTTCATGTTCGTGTTTCGAAAATATGACACGATAAGATTTCGTGTCGTGTTCGTGTTTACGTGTTTTGGGTTCGTGTCTTATCGTATTCGTTTCTTAACAGATCGGGTTAACCTGTTATGCCAACCATACAACTCAATTTAAATAATGATGACACCTCAGTAATTACTTCACCTAAGCCATTTTTAAATAATGTGTAACATCAAAATCAATGTAACATCAAAATCAAAACAATTAATAAATAAAGCTGTCACATAGCGACTTTAACATTTTCAAGAAGCAGCGTACGAAAAAAGTTACATTTAAGGAGATTTTCATAATCATAAACTTTCATTAGGGTATACGGTGTGGTCGGTAAAGGGGCGCGGCAAAGTCGGTTTGCCGAGCAGCAACACCGCCGCCAACCCCTTTACCGATCGGTGTGGTAAATGGAGCGGCAACCGCTTGCCGACGCGGGGAAGAAGAGAGAGAGTGAGGGAGCAGAAGAGAGAGAGGGAGTGTATGAGAGAGAGGGTGTTGTGGGGTGGGGTCCATGCCATCTCTCAACCAATCACACCTTTTTCCTTTTTTTTAAAAAAAAAAGTTTACCACTTCACCAAGTGTTTAAACCATTGCCAACACTTTTCACCAAAGTTTAAACACTTTTCACTGATTGACGTGGCACACTCTCATTGGTTGATTTTTTAGTTTGCCACTCCAAAGTGTTTAACCACTCCTTACACCCTTAGGGTATACGGGGTGCCTTTGGCAACTCCCTTCGGCAACATGCATGCCGCACGGCATGTCCACCACCAACAACAGTTTGCCAATCGGGGATGATGATGATGATTTGGTTCAATTCGGGGAGAAGTTGCCGAGCGGCAAAGAAGAGGAAGAGGGAGAAGTTGTGTGGCCCATACCCAAATCAACCAATCATCTTTTTTTTTGTTTTTTTTTTAAATGGGTTGTCTAATCTCATTTTAGCCATATACCCCTTACACCCTTATCACAATAGCATCTTATCAAGGAGGGGCAGATCTAGTGTGTGTGGTGGGTTTCAACCGAAACCAATAAACCTTCTTTGTACAATACACATAATAGAAATCTCAACAACATCAAGAATTTTTTGACATCGACCCTTATGAAAGCTTTTTGTAACCAATGACACCAAAAAAAATTAATTTATAATGTTTTTTTACCTTTACAAATTGTACTTGTAAGAAAATAAATAAACAAAATGTTAATCTCATTTAACTTAACAAATATAATCTATTTGATTATTAAACCAATGGGAGAGGATCATAAAAAACTAAATATAAATGAGAAAACTAAAAAACACATCAATTTTTTTACAATTTTTTATTAAAAATCATTATTTTTAATGTATAAAAAACATTTTTTTTCAAAAAAAAAGTATTGCATATGTGCATTGTATGTATATGTTCCACATGCAATTTAGCCTTAAGGTTTAGGTTTTAGGTATAGTTTAGCTTTTAAAGTTTGGTTTTTTGGGTGTTTAGGTTTATGGTTTAATTTTTAGGTGTGTGTGTGTGGGGGGGGGGGGGTGGAGGGTGGGTGGGTTTAAGTTTTTGGGGGTTGGCGATATGGGGGTGGGTTAGGGAGTTTAGGTTTTTTCGTATTAATGCACATGTGTAAGAGTAATTATTTATTTTTTTGAAAAAAGCTTTTTATTCATTAAAACTAGCAAAATTTTGCAGAAAAATTTAAAAAATAATAAAAATTTTGGTTTGTTTTTTAGGTTTTTTTTTTTTTTTTTTGTAGTTTTTTTAGTTTTCTCATTTATACTAGTTTTTTCGATTCATCTCCTTAAACCAATTACCCAATCATAATCTCTCTTTAAGCGCACCCGAATATAAAAAGCCCGTTTCTCATTTACCCAATTGCTTAACTTGATTTTCAATTCGGGGTTTCATATGGATGTAAATTAAGTTTCGTAAGTTATCTTATGCAAGTTTTTTTGTTCTCTCAATCAAATGTATAATCGTGTTGGGTTGTTTCATAATTTGTGGGCGGATTTCTTTAAGCAGTTCGATAATTGCGTAATCTAAATACTCAGGTTTCCTGTCAACCTTCACTTAGCTTTGCTATACTTTAAAAGTTCTTATTGGTATTATTCTCGGGTATGTTGAGTTTCTAGTTGAATAACAAGCTAGATACCATAACCTTAACCTTAAGTGTTGTTTTGTTAGTTTATTACTTAATTGTTAAGTGTTAACTTGTTAGTTGTTAATTTTATGCAATATGAAATAAACGAATGTATAATGTGAAGTTAAGAACCAAATAAACTAGTTAAGGGCCCATATCTTGCTAAAACAGCCCCGGACAGCCACTTTAAGGGCCTGTATCTGGCAGCCCGACGGGTTGACGGTGAAACTGGCAGAGTCCAGACGACAACCTCACGTGGGACTCCTAAAGCGATAAATGAAACGGGCCGGGTTACACCGTTATGGCACGTTTTTTCAGTCTCAAAGACCCGGTACCGTGCACTTTTTTTGCTAAAACAGCTCCGGATAGCCACTTTAAGGGCCCGTATCTAGCGGCACGACAGGCTGAAAGGGAAACTGGCTAGGTCTAGACGACAAGCTCACGTGGGACTCCTAAGGCGATAAATGAAACGGACCGGGTTACACCGTTATGGCCTATTTTTTCAGTCTCAAAGAACCGGTATCGTGCACTATTTTACCTAAAACAGTTTTACACCGTTGTAACCAACTTAACATAAACTTAAAAATAACAACATAGCAACATAACAACTGATGTGGGGTAAAATACACATATTTGTCCCGTGTAAATTGTATAATTTATGTATAGGTTTTATTTGATTTTTTAGTTTTAGTATTATATTATATTATTTTGTATTTTGGTAGGTCCTGGTGCAAATAGAGCGAAAAAAAAGTAATATGGAAATAACCAGTCAATTGGGCAGAGTGAGGCGTCAGTAACCGAAATAAAATTGCCGTATTTTTCTTGAGTGAACAGAGCCCTCTATCTCTATAGAATAAGATGTTGCTCACATATATTATATTTTAATAAAAAAAGGCTACATAATATTATTAAGTTGGACGTGGACGCCACTTTTGGGGGCAAGGGATTTAATATTATTAACAAGACAGGTGGCCATATATATCATGGTTGAAAAGAAAGCTGTTGCCATACATACTATTTAATAATAGTTTGCAGCTAATACTTTTGAAGAGCTAAAAGCGGCATGTTATCTTTATTGGAGAAGACTATTGCGGCAAATAAATATTGTAAGGGAGATCGATCAAGTTGGGCCTTTGACATATTTTATATGTTATTATAAGATCATAATAAATCCTAATTCAACTTGGACATGAGATAATGGGCTGGGGACAAGCATGTGCACGTGAATTATTCAGCCATATACATCCAGATATTCCTTGGAGGACACACATCAGCCGATCATATAGGGTGAGTTCCCGAGTTAAAAATCTCTCCCCTCCCCTCCATGTCTTTCCAAATTGGAAAGACTATTATCAGGCAAAAAAAACCCCATTTTCTCTCCCCTCCCCTCCCCCTGTTAAGTGGATCTCTGGAACACAGCGATAGATATTTCGACCATTATTATCACGGGTGTGTATATTTTACTTCACATCTTGACGCAAATAATTTGAGACGACATCAGGGGAGACGAGTTATAAAAGCTTATTTGCAAGGAACAAGGTTCAAGAATTATTAGGGTTGAAGATCAAGAAGCTTGGAAGTCAAGGAATTATTTGGTTTTGTATTCAGTTTTTTTTTTTTTTTTTTCTAGTTTCTTTATTTTTTATGTCAATGAATTCAGATTTTAAATCTTGTTTGATTGTTTTTAAAACTATGTTTCTTGGCTAATTTTATAAAGTACCAAGACGGATGAATGGTTTGCTAAAGTTTCAATTTTTATAATGGATAATTAATTTTTATGGATTGTTTATGAATTGTAGGCGACTTGTTTAATTGATTAGATGTGTTTGCATGCTTAATATTATTTGAAAATTGTTTATTACTTCGCATGAACCTTGGTGACGGTCTTTATCACATAATAGAGTCGTGCTAGGTTTTAGATTTTTGTGACTGTCGATATCACATAATAAATCTTTAATCTTTAGGGTTGAATTACATAATATACCTTAGAAGTAATATTCGGTAATCAAATAAATTAAGTGTTCGATCTACTAATTCTCAATAGCTGAGAGGTGCGAGATTGTTGTTAGGTCTAAGTCATTAAACCGTAAGGTAGAAGCTTCGTTAGGAGTAAACCTATTGGCTGCTGTCTAACAAGTCTAATCAAAAACCCAAGTTTACCTTAGGTTTAGGTCCTGAGAGGAAGTGAATCTTTTAGGGTACTTTCGTAAACCCCCTAGATGTCTTGAGAGAGAGTCTAACCAACCGGTGTGCGTAACAGCCTCTAGGGTGCCATAAGTGTCTCCTGAGAAGGGTTGAGGGTCTTGTCCAGTCTAGGTAGTGTCTTCCACCATCTGAGTAAAACCCGAGTTAGTTCGTGATTAGTTAATTAATTTAATTTAAATCGTAATTTTAGGATATTTAGAAACCCCCCCCCCCTTTAAACATAAAAACAGTTAGAGTTTGTGTCAGTCTAAGTGTAGATAGAGTTAGTACACGTAATTAGAGAGTCTCGTGGTTTTGATACTCGGACTTACTTAGGCTATACTGCATTGACCGGTACACTTGTCTGTTGTGTGGTCTAGATTAGAGAGTCTTAGTCTTATAAATTTAAAATTTAGGTGTCTAATTTAAGGTTAATTTAGTTTATATTTATTTGACCACTTATAGCACATCAACAACATAAACTTAACGTAAACGAAAAAAAAACATGACAATACAAAATAATAAGTTAAAGTTCATCTTCAGATTTGATTCTTCATAATTCGCCAAACCAACAAGTGTTCAAAGTCCTCATCTTCAGCCTAAGCCCTGCGCCTGCTCCGTCCTCGTTAGACGCGCCGTCTGTGTATAACAACCATGGTTCTTCTACATGCTGTTTCTCAGCCTTTTCCATTGCTTTACATTCTCGATCCTTGTCATCCGGGACTTCTGTCATAAAGTCTGCCAAGACTTGGCCTTTGATTGACGGTCGTGGTCTGAAAACCACATTGTGACCTCCCAGTTCTATCGCCCATTTGGCTAGCCTTCCTGAGATTTCTGGCCTTGCGAGGATGTTGCCAATATTGTAATTTGTTAACACATGGATAACGTGGTTGGCAAAATACCTGCGCAGTCGTCTTGAAGCATGGATCAGCGCGAGGACTAGTTTCTCCATGATAGCATACCGAGTTTCTGGGTCGGTCAAGGTTCGTGACACATAGTAGACTGGTGTTTGGATACCTTGACGATCGACAAGTAAAACTGCTCCAACTGCTCTATCAGAAGCTGACAAATATAGTACCAAAGGTTCTCCTTTGTTTGGTGCGGTTAGTGTTGGCAGCTTGATGAGACAATCTTTCATTTCGCGGAATGCACTCTCTGCTTCCGGAGTCCATTGAAACTGGCTCTTCTTTATACAGTTGCGCAATGTCTTGATGAACGGAAAAGATTTTGCGGCGTGATTAGCTAGGAAACGATTGAGCGCTGCTAATCGTCCTGCTAATTTTTGCATCTCTTTGATGTTTGATGGGGAAGACATTCTTTCGATTGCTTGAACTTTTTCTGGATTTACCTTGAAGCCATCTTTTGTGACAATGAACCCTAAGAACTTTCCTTCCTCCATGCCAAATGAGCATTTTGCTGGATTCAGCTTCATACTTACGCTGCGTAGCGTTTGAAAGTTTTTTGGATGTTCACCAGCATCATGCTTTCTTCCTTGCTTATAATCACCAAATCGTCCATATACACCTCGATGTATTTGCCGATGGCGTCACTGAATGTCTCGTTCATCAATCTCTGATAGGTCACGCCCGCATTCTTTAAGCCGAAAGGCATCTTGGTGTAACAGTACAGCCTTGTTGGTGTGCGGAATGCTCTTTTGTCTTCATCCTGAACAGCCATTTAGACTTGGTGGTACCCCTTGTAACAGTCAAGGAAGCATTTCCACCTGAATGTTGCTAGAGAGTCGATCTTTTCGTCTATGTCTGGTAAGGCGTAACAGTCACGTGGGCATGCCTTGTTTAGATCTTTGTAATCTACGCACATTCTCCAGCTTCCATTTGGTTTCTTTACCATCACTGGGCTTGCCACCCATGTTTGATACCTGACTTCTCTAATGATGCCTGCATTTAACAGCTCCATTACTTGCTCATTCATGGCATCGTGTTTTATGTCGCCCAGGTGGCGTTTGGCATGTACTACTGGCTTCGCTTCTTCCGAGACGTTTAACTGATGTTCTGCTATGTGCCGTGGAACACCCACCATATCTGCTGGTGTCCAGGCAAACACGTCCATATTTTCGTGTAACAACTTCTTGAGCGCCGCGCGCGTTAAATCGGATATTGCAGGTCCCAAGGTGACTGTCTGTTCTGGGTATGCGTTGTTCAGTACCCATTTTTCTGCCTCCGCGCGCGGTGCTTGTTTGCTTGCCTTTGCGGGTCTGACCTCATCTGTTGCTAAGACTTCTTTGCTTGCGTATATTAATGCTATGCATGTTTCTGTTGGGAATCCAACAGTTGAGTGTGGTGCAGAGCATATCATACTGAAGTCTCCTTGAGATTCTCTTCCTAAGAGGATGTCATGTCTTGAATGTGCTGGTAACACCATGAATGTGACCTCTTCCGTTCTCTAATTTCTTCCTCTGAGAGTAACACCGGGAATGATATCTGTCCCAGGGGAAAGACGGCTTCGTTGCAGAAACCAGTGAGTGGGTAATCGACTGGTTCCAAGCGCGCCTTGTCCTCCTGATCAAATTGGTTAAAGCATTGTTCATATATGATGTCCGCGGTGCTTCCCGGATCGATGAAAATGTAGTCTGTTTGGTAGTGACCAATTACTCCTGAGATGACTATTGGTCGCTTTTCCCTTGGGCCCCCTCTAACAACGGGGAAAATAACTTGCCACTCGCGCCACGAGTCGTCTTGTGTGCGCTTGTTGTAGTTTTTCTTTGCCCTTCTTGGACCTTCCTGAACCATGTGGGTTTCTAACTTCCTGAGTTTTTTGTTATCTGGCCCTTCTTCTCGTGTTTGAATTTGGCGATAATCGCGTTTCCCGCCCTTTACCAAATGAGTGAGCTTTCCATCTCTCAGGGCCCTTTCAATTTCTTGCTTTAGACTGAAACAATCATCGGTTAGGTGACCCGTGTCTTTGTGGAATTCACAGAAGAGATTGGGATCCTGACCCCTTTTGTTGCGCATCTGCAGGGGTGGTTTGAACTGGTGATTTTCGGTAGCCAAGACTTCAGAAGGGGTTTTTGTCAGTGGTGTCCACTGTTTCTCCCTATTTTCTCTTTTTACTTCTTTTCGGTGGGCTATCTGATTGATTGTGTGTCACGCGTTTTCTCTCGGTGGGCTTCTTTCTCTGTGACTGGAAATCTTCCATGGCTGGCCTCTGCCCTTTCTGCCGTGTCGGTCATTAGAGTTATGCGCGCGTTGACGGTGGTCGTCACTGGTCAACTGTTTATCTGTTTGGGCTATTGTTTTGGCTGCCTAAATGAAGGTTTCCCAGTCTTTGGGTCCTCCGTCTCTTCCTTTCACGCGCTTGATTAGATCATCACACTTGACTGCCCTCATGAAGTGCGCGCGCATCATCTTTTTGCCTACGTCTCCGATCTCCAGACATTCCTTGTTATATCTTGTGATAAAATCTTCCACGCTTTCGTGGTCTCGACGCCATATATTCAGACAATCAGTCGGGTCTCTGGTGTGTCTTCGCTGTTGGGAGAAGTGTGCGAGGAACTTCTCTCGAAAGTCGACCCATGATTTGATTTTTCCTGCTGGTAAGCTGTCGAACCAGACGCGCGCTGCGCCCACAAATGTTTGCGCGAAAAGATGGCACCAAGTTGGTAGATTCCACCCGCCTGTTGCTCCTGCGCCTTTAAAAACTTGGAGGTGGTCATCTGGGTCTGTCAGGCCATTATATTTGCCCACGTTGTGCGGCAACTTTGTCTTGTCTATAGCAGCTGTGGCGATTTCCCTGATGAATTGTGAATCTTTAGCCATGTCATCTGGACGATAGCTCAAGGTATAATCATGTTCTGCCTTTGGGTTGTACCCTGTGCGCTTAGCTGGTTTGTACGACGCGTGGTCTGGGTGTAGTCTGCTGAACATTGTGCTTTCTTTGTATGTTGGGTCTTCCTCTTCGTCTTCCCACTCATTGTTCATATTGCGCGCGCCCAGGCGGCTTTGAATCGGCCTTCGTTGTAAGTTGGAGTGTTGCACATAATTGCTTTCTGTTTCGCCGTAGGTGTCGCGCGTGTCGTGCGCGCTGGGCTTTCTGATGTTTGGTGCAGGTCCTTTTCTGGGCGTAAGGTCCACGCATTGACCTGTTGAGTCGTTTGTGTGCTCAGAGATCGTTGCAGTGGGGTAGCGAATGCCGACTGGTTAGTTTGTGCTTGGAGCAGGGCTTGTTGCGCGCTCAGTTGTGTATAAACAAGGTTTATAAATGCCATCTGCTCGGCGTACCAGGAAGCCAGAGTTTTTCCTTCGGGTAGCCCTAAAAGTGCAGAGAAATTTAGCTGTGCTTGTTCCGATGGAGCTGAGGGGCCAGCTCCATGGCTTGATGTCTGCACCGGTGGAGCTGTTTGTTGAACCAACCCGGATGGAGGTATTTGTTGGACTACCCCTGGTGGAGGTTGGAAAGTGGCTCCGTTTGTGGTCTGAGTGATTATCCTAGTGGGGGTTTGGAAAATGGGTCCAGTTGTGGTTTGGCTAGCGACCCTGGACGCACTTCCAAAAATGCTAGGAAAATCATTGTTTATTTGCCCTTCCTGGATGATTTCGTTCCTTTGACCCCTTTGGACGTGTGTTGTGTCCGAAACGAGTTCAAAGGAAGAAACTTCTCCATCTACATGGTGTGAAGGGTTTTGTGCAGCCATTTTTACGAGTGTTTCTTGAAAAGAAAAGAGAGGATATTGGTTTTGCAAAAAAGCGGATGGCGCCAATGATGAAACACAGGTTAACACCAAGGTTAATCTGTGGGGTTCATTCTTCTGTGGGTTCAATCTCCTTCCTTACTCGTGATAATAGCTTGGATCCTGCAAAACAGTAGCACCGTTAGTCTCGTTAAGAGGGGGAGATGGGGGTTTTCCCTCTTAACCAGGCTCCGGCGTGAGAATAAGTACTGTTCTGAGAGAATAAAACAGTGTGTGTATAGAGTGAGTGAAGAGAGTAAAGATCTTGAACCTGAATGATGAAGGGTCCTATTTATAGCCGGAGGGTGAAGAAGGGAGGAGCAGCTGTGCCAGCTGTGGACGCGCGCCAGCTGTCCGACCAAGGGGAATATCCTCTTGGTCTGCTCTGCCATAGCCGGTGTAGTGATACACGTGGCGCGTATACATTCGTCAATGCTGGAAACCTTGTACTGGTGTTGTCAGTTCTGCTCCCTGATTTGTCGCAGGCCTATGTGGCATTCTGCGACTGGTGACATGTGCTGTGCTATCCTTTTTGTCGGATAGAGCATCTTTGGTGCCACCTGCAAATCTTCCAGAAGTTTCTAGAAGCTTCTGGATTGCTTTGCTGATGTAGGCGCCATGTATGCTCAAAAAGTGGTGTGGTCCCTGCCATGTAGGTAGGGAATTGGGACCATACCTCTTCAGTATTTGTTAGCGTACTCAAGGTAGGCATCTGTAAGGAGATCATCTTCAGAAAGGTCATTATTGGGATTTCCAACATTGTTAAAAATCGAAGAAAACGATGAACATCTATAGCAGAGTAAACAACCGCATATCTTCACTTGATCCACGTCACGATTCGTCTCAAGAACATGGAGACAAAACTAAACGAATACCCGGTTCTAAAATGTGTTGTTCAAGCTAGGATACGAACCAACTAAGTGAGTTCACGAGGGGGTTTGGATATGGGGAGGTAGCAATCTTTGTTACATGTGTTAACCGGTTTTGAAAAGTTAGTTTGTTAAGCCAAGCTCAATATTAGTTACTTAACCGAACTAAACTAGTTATGTAGTTATGTTTGGCTCCATAAATAGGTGATTTGTAGTTCATTTTGTGAGTTGAGAAAAGAAATACGTAAATGATAAAATATACAATTCCCACATTTCTTTTGTTTTTTTTTTTTTCTCATTTAAAACAACAAAAGAAGTTTCCTTAAACATGAATCAAACCGGTTCCATACCATGTGTAATACATAAAACAAAACGTAGTTTCTTTAAATTTCAATGTCAAGTTATAATTTGGATGATAGTTACTTATCATTTTTTTCTTGTAGTCCTTTCTCTAAAATGATCAAAGTTTAGTTGTTATACCTTTGACGTCAGTTGGACCTACACGGCTACACAATCGCTAAGTTGCTAGCCCATTTTTACCTTTGGGCTACATATATCTAACCACTGAGTTGGACCTACAGGCTACACAGCTACTTTTTGGGCTTGGGTAATGTCCATAATAATCTTGAACATTGTGGTTATTTACGAATAAGATATGAATCTTTTGCTTCTCTTTTGGATATGGTTGCATAATGATTGTGAATATAATGAGGTGGAGCCCTAAATTTGTGTTTCTTTTGCTTGTTATGATGTGGGTGGAGTTGGTATGTGTTGGTGGCTTCATATGTGCCTCTCATTACAAAATAACCCCAATTATATGCACAAAATCTTGAACAATTCATCATGACCGCAGCTAAAAAAGCCAATTTATCATATAAATATTATAGTCTTTCATGGGTTCAAAATAAAAACTGAGATCATAGTTATATCTTATATTAAAAACAAACAAATAAAATAATTTGTTAGATTCCCTTTAGTGGATTATATTCTCCAAGCTATAATCTTATCTAAAGCAATGTAAAAGGAAAAATATTGGAGAATCGTATTCTTCCTCCATCTCCATTTTTTTCACTTTGTACAATCCACAATCCATCATGTACAAATTTTGCTACATAAGCTATAATATTAGTAATTATAAGTAGAGTACTCCAAGAACCTCATAAGAGTGATGTAGACAGTTATGTAACGTCTTATGTATTACCGTTTCTATAGTTTTTACGTTGTTGGTTTTGCTAAACATCCCAAATAAGAGTAATATAATTACTTGAGTGAGATCATAAACTTGAAGAACTCCATCTTGTGTTCCAGATTCTTACACAACTATTGTTGTTAGTAGGTTTTATTTAAGGTTTTCATTAGAATCAAAGTATTTATCAACATAACGAATCGGGCATAATTTATTTTAGACTATGAGAGGATGATGGCCTTTAATAAATGTAGAACAAAAGCATCAAATTCTTTACCCAGAAAAGCACCACAAACCTACAAAATAAATCCCAAGACCCCATCCATGAAAACATACAATCAAATATAGAAATTCTAATATATTAATAACATCTAAGTTATATAGAAATGTTGAATAAAGAACAAATTTGAAGTAAATAAACGTGATAATAGATTACACACAGTCTATATTTCTCTCCCTTGCTATCCGCACCAAGCATAAGGGTGTAAGGGGCACTCCCCTAAGAGAGGAGTCCCCTCTCTTACGCATAACCAATCCTCGTGTGCCACATCAACTCCCCTTTTAAACTCCCCTAACACCCTAAATTGATGGCGGCACTCCCCTCTTAGGTGACTTGGTTTTTATTAAAAAAAAAAAAAAATTTTTTTCATTGGACGCCCCCTCCCTCTCTCCTCCCTCTCTCTTCGGTGACTTCCCACCGATGTTGGTCCCCGATCTTGGTCCCCGAATGAATGGCGGCACCACCCCTAAGAGGTGGAGGAGGTCCCCGCAAGGGGTCACCGAGAACGCCCCCTGCACCCTAAGTGTTTGTTATGATTTTGTATCCGCCTACCTGTCATTAGTCAGTAATCGTCTTTGTTTCCGTTTTTTTGAAAAACTTGGTTCTCGACCTAAAAATGATTTTGTATTTTACGTGCCTATAAATACATGCATATATACTTTTGAGCGAGAGATCAAATAAGAACCTGTAAATCTAAGAATGGTAAGCAAAAATCAAGACAATTTATCAAGTTAAATTAACAGCTAAATGAAAAAGAATTATCACATGTACTAAATGACATTCTTTAATGGTTAGAAAAGGGTAAAAAGGGGAAAAATAACTTTTATCTAGTTTTTTTATATAAATAACTTCTATACATTTTATTATTTCTTTTTTAAACTATGACGTAAAATCTTTTATTTTCTATAAATAATTTGAGTATAGTATTGTACTATACAACGAACATAGTCATGATCATATAACGTTGTGTCAACCAGTTTTTTTATATTTTCTTGGAAGTATAGATATAAAGCTTCTTAGTTGGAACTCATAACATCTCATAAATTTCACAATTTTATATTAACCAGGCCATGCACCTATGTATGTATATATATAGCACCTCATTAACCCAAAACATTCCCTCCCCGTCTCAATCGATAGAATATAGGTGCTTGTGGTGCATTATGTGCACTAAAATGTCACTCACCACCAACATTCCACCCTCTTTAACAACAAAACTTACCATAATTTCTATTTTGGTATTCCTTTCCTCCTCCTTCACCTCCTCCTCCCAAACGTGCAAAAGCACGTGCGGCCCGATACCGGTGAAATACCCTTTTGGCACCGGATCGGGCTGCGGTGACCCTCGGTTCCAAAACCGAGTAACATGCACTAACCAACATCTCACCTTCATCACACACACCGGGTGCTACCCGATCACCGACATTGACTACTCTAACCAAATCATCTACATAACTGACCCCTCGATGTCGACGTGCGCTTGCACCCAACCGAGCAAAGGCTTTAGTCTCGACTGGGACGCGCCATTTAGCTTCCATGACAATACCGTTTTCGCCCTACTCAATTGCGACGTCTCGTCGTCCCCAATATTTAAATCCGATAGAAATAACAACTCGGTTTCTCCGGTTTGTGATACTGGAAGTGGGAGTCGGGTTTGTGAACATCTAAACTCGTGTCAAGCGGTTAGTAGACTCGGTGTCTCTGTGTCCACTTGTTGTGTCTACACTCCTGTGGACCTCGGGCCGTCCTTCGAGATGGACTTGCAAAAGTTGAACTGCGGTTCGTACTCGGGTTTGTATGGGTTCGATGAACATCTGGATGATCCCGAAGGTTGGAAATATGGCGTCGCGATAAAGTATAAATTTAATTTTAACAATGAATATCCACCAATGTGTGATGATTGTGAGAAAAGTAATGGAGTTTGTGGGTATGGAGGACCGTATAATGCATTTGTATGTAATTGCCGTAGTGGTATTAATACCACACGGGACTGTTCATTTGAAGCCACGTGGAACGGTTCTTCCAGATTTCTTCCTATTAGCGACGGTATGTATTATGTCACCATAGTCCATATCTCTTTTGTGACGGGTGTACGTTTTAACGTGTTATGTATATGTGCAGTGGGTTTGTGGATGTACGCGTTGGCGGCGTGGCTAGTGACATGGATGATGGCATAGATTGCGAGTGCGAATCGATATTGGGAAGTCATGACTAGGTTAACTGATTGTACTTTTAGTGACTGCTTTCGTATGTTTTTTCATAGTAGCTGTTGCTTAATTCATGTGAAGGTTTTTTATGATGACAATGTGACGCTTTGCTTAGCTTGAAAATATTGCAACTATGTGACTACAAGAGTTCAAAACTAATAACATAAAAATATAATTAAAAAGTTGTGAATTGTGATCATCCAAAACGGAATAGAATATGGTTCTATTCCTACTGTACAAAAGACAGAGTTCGGCCCACTTTTTTTAGAGCCTTTTACCGAATTACTCACTTCTTTTTCCAACACCTTATATTGAATTGTGTTTAAAATCTCTACCCTCCTTTAGGGCATGCGGTGTGGCATGCGGCAAACCCACTTTACCGAAGTGGTAAAGTGTGGCAAACCAATGCCTACACCCATTTGCCGAAGAAGATGATGCCGATCGGTGAGGGTATACCGAATCGGTGAGGGGAGGAAGGAAAGAGAGAGGGGGTGTGTGGGTGGGGTCCATTCCATCTCTCAACCAATCACACGTTTTCCTTTTTTTTTAAAGTTTACCACTTTATCAAATGTCTAAACCATTGCCAACACTTTTCACCAAAGTTTAAACACTTTTGCCTGATTGACATGGCGAGCTCTGATTGGTCGGTTTTTTAGTTTACCACTCCAAAGTGTTTAACCACTCCTTACACCCTTAATCACTTCACTTTATGACGAAGTTGTAACTATAAAATTAACTTTAATAAAATACTCACAAATGAGCAAAATATATTAACATTGCGTCGTGATGACCCCGCTAGAAAAACTATCGAGAAAAATGCCCGGATAGTCCCTGTGGTTTCCTCAGATTTCACCTATAGTCTACGTTTTTAAAATTACAGTTACAGTCCCCAAATTTTGCAAATTCGTTCTTAGATAGTCCCTGAAGTGGATGGATGTTAGTTTTTGATGTTAAGTGGTTGTGAATGACTAAAATGCCCTTATAAAATAATTACTAGTTATTTTATTTTAATAGTTATTTTTATTTTGATAGTTATTTTTTATTTTAATATATTAATTATTTCATTTTATTGATTTAATAGTTATTTTTTATGATAAGGGCATTTTAGTCATTTCACACTCATTTAACAACAAAAACTAACCTCCATTCGCTTCAGGAACTATTCGAGAATGAATTTGCAAAACTTGGGAAGTATAGCTGTAATTTAAAAAATGTTAGAACTATAGGTCTATAGTTGAAATATGAGCAAACCACAGGGACTATTCGGGCATTTTTCTGAAAACTATATTACAAAATAAGAAGAGTAAACTGCCATTTTGGTCCCTGTGGTTTGGGCACTTTTGCCATTTTAGTCCAAATCTCAAACTTTTTACATCTGAGTCCCTGGTTTGCATTTTGTTGCCATTTTAGTCCAAAATCCAAAAACCCTCTATTTTGACTGTTGAAAACTGATTATTTTGTCCTTTAGTGCATGGGCATTTTGGTCCATGTTAATTTATTATAACATTTCAATAATTAATAACATCATCTTCAAGAACATCATCAAACATCATCATCAAAACCCAGAAAATCCAGAAAATCAAGAACATCATCTTCAAGAAAATCAAGAACCCAGAAAATCAAGAACATCATCTTCAAGAACATCATCAAAACCCAGACATCGTTCATCTTCAAACATCATCACCAAAACCCAGAAAATAGACAAAAAACAACAAACGATTTCTGAACAAAAACAAATAGACGAAAAACACAAGATGAATTACCATTCTCCTTCACATTAATCTCTCCAGAGCTCACATCCGATTTCTGAACAAAATCCGATTCGATTTCTGAACAAAATCAACAAACCAACTAGTTCAGTACAAATCTCACTTCGTTTAACTAGAATGAAAGCAGCTGAGAGTAAATTGATCATTAGAACTACTTACATCCATTGTATTTGTGAAGAATTCGAAGATGAACATCATCAAAACCCAGAGATCATTCATCTTCAAGAACATCTAAAACCCAGAAATCAAGAACACCGCAACCACCACACGCCTCCACCATTACCATCACCCCCAACCACCATCCCGCACCAACAACCCCGCACCACCACCACACCAGCAGATCTGAACCACCATCTCTCACGGCGCACCACCACGCCAACATATCTGAAACAAGCACCATCCCCCCACCGCCATTCTGCACTAGAAAGAGAGAGAGAGAGAGAAACAGGAGAGAGAGAGAGAGAGAGAGAGAGAGAGAGAGAGAGACGAACGAGAGAGAAACATGAGAGAGAGAGAGAAACGCAGAGATGACGATGGTGGATCTGAGTTTCGGTAGGGCTTCGATGACGATGACGATGGTGGCGGTGGTGGTGGTGCTATAGAGAGAGAGAAGAACGAGAGAGGGAGGAGATGGCGGTGGTGGTGGTGCTATAGAGAGAGAGAGAGAGAGAGAGCTGATTTTGGGGATGATGATGATTTTTTGGGTTTTATTGTTAAAAAAAAAGAGTAAACTGCCCCTACAACAAATTAAATTTAAAAAATGACCAAAATGCCCCTACACTAAAGGACAAAATAATCAGTTTTCAACAGTCAAAATAGAGGGCTTTTGGATTTTGGATTAAAATGGCAACAAAATGCAAACCACATGGACCCAGATGTAAAAAGTTTAAGATTTTGACTAAAATGGCAAAAGTGCCCAAACCACAGGGACCAAAATGACAGTTTACTCAAATAAGAAATAGAAAGTTAATTGACAACGGTATAAAATTAAACATAAAAATAATATCGTTGCCTAATAAAAATATTACGAAGTTTTGATTTAAACAAAACTATTTATATCATAACTTCATACTTTGTTTTTAAACGTAGAAATATGCACGACGCAATGATAATTATAACATAGGTCTATTAAATACGTGTAAATTAATCATAAATATTATAAAGCTAGTGGGATTCCGTACGATACCGGTACTTGGCATAGCAATCGACACGTATATTATATCAATTGAAAACAATAAAAACAAATATTACTTAGAAGTTAAATTAAGATAAACTAAAGATATATAATTAATTAACATACTAACTTTGGGATTATAATTCTTTTTTGCTTAAATTTTGTTAAAAAATAAAATAAAAACGGATAATAAACTGAAAACAAAACAAAAGAAAAAACAAACAAATAACAAAACCATAAAAATAGAAAGCGGGAGCCGGGGTTCTTGGGCAAGGGCTGAAGCATACGACCACTGGATACCTAATCAGTCTGTTTAGAAGTTGGTCTTTTTTACTTTTTTTTTCAAAGTTTTTGTATATAAACACATGAAGTTGTTCTAATGAAAAAAACTAATTTCCAAAAAATATAAATTATATTTTTGTTATTTTTTTTATTAAGAAGGGATTTTGTTGTAAACGGCCGTTCAATGAGAATACGATAATAATGCAAGCAGGTGGTTGACAAAATGACAACGATATGCCAACAAAGTGAGTTTGTGAGGGGGTTTGGAGTAGCGGCAGGAAATATTTTTATTGAAGTTGAGCTACGTTAGTTGTTTTGTTGTTAACTAATTGTTATATATTATTGAGTTGTTTTGTTGTTAACTAATTGTTATATCTTATTGTAATCGGTATTAAAGTAATGGAACCATTAAAATATATTGCTTGTTATAAATAACAAAACATTTATATAATAATTATATTGTTTCTTTATCAAAAATACGTTATAGAAGATTATATATATATATAGTGGTTAGCATCACTACTCACTAGATCTAATAAATAAAAAATATAGGAAATATACAGGGTGTAGAATGTAGAGTTAAAACACTTAAAACATACAACCTCTTAGTGACATATACAAATAACCGAGTAGACCAGTGATATAATTTGTTTTATACTGGGCTAGCAAACTTTCATTGTGTAAAACAGTTTTGAAAAGTTCGTTGCACAAAGTGACCTAGTTTGTTACGCCAAAGTCAATAATAGTTACATAACTTAATTAAATGAGTTAGGTAGTTATGTTTTGACTCTAAAATACTTGTAATTCATTTGAGTTGGGGAAAAAATGTTCTCAGACGCTAATCAAACCATGTCCAATAGTCACAGTAAAAGTGTCAAGAAAAAAAGACCCGCCTAACCGGTTACCCAACAGGCCAAACGGGTCACTGAAAATCACACAACAATTAAAGAGTTTAATCGGCCCACTCGCAGCAACCATTTACTGGATCAGTTTGATTTGATTCAAGAAGGTAATCAGATCATATTTCAACGAAACCCGATTAAACACTCCTACAAATGCAAACCCAATTCGACAGTTGTGTGTGCACTGCAGTAGCAAATCAAAACATATTGGGTAATGATAAATGGGCCCAGCTAAACTTACTCTGTATGCATAATAACCATCTAAAAGAATCTGCACACAGTTACTAGTCACTCGAAGAGCTGGAAAATTCAGTTGAACCGTGCACGCATGCATTAAGATCGTTAACAGCTTTGGGATCACTAACATGGTTAAACTTGACCTATGTTCTAACTTCTAAGCAGTTTTATCCTACGAGCTGTGCACACGAATGTTTAGAAGCAACATATCCCAAAAGAAGATAACAGGATGAAAAAAAAAAAGAAATAAAATCATTTTTAGATGTTAATCATCAGATATCTAGTTGGAACCTTACATTATCGACAAACTTATCAAACCGACTCTTGATTTACCGCCAACATGTGATATCTCATGCGATCAATACCATTTAACCTTACACAACACAAGATCTGCTCTGGCAATTCCTCCGCTTTGTTACCCTGATTCACAGTAAAAAAAAAAAAGTCCCCGGTTTTATACATTGAACTGTAGAAACATGAAAAAAAACAGGAAAACGCGTGATCATGGTCCATGGACAATAACTTGCCTGAATTGTGAGGCCGACATCCAAAATGCAGTTCTTTAGTCGATCTTGGAATGCTTCAAACCCTTTCCTGGAGATGTAACTAAATCTATGCATATCCAAATCAATCTCAAAGTAATTCTCTCCCTGTAAAACAGCATTTATGCGGTTTAATAAATATTTTTAAAATTTACTTTGAAAAATAACAAGCACAAACTCACTTGGTAGAATTCATGCTGTGGACGTGAAAGCACGGGCTTTTCATTATAAGCATGCATAAGTTTCCTCTCGGGTGCATTCAACTGAAGGTCCTCAACGTTTACAACCCGACCCAATATTTTCAACCTTTCGCGAAATGGTACTAGTGTATCAACAGGGAAACCTTTGACTTTTTCAATTTCGTCATCCAAAATCCTCTGTTCACACCAAAAAAAAAAAAAAAAAAAAAAAAAAAAAAAAAACCAATATCGAATAAGTACACATTATACATATGAAGATAGATAGTTGATTCGTACCCTCATGTTATCTTGAAACTGGCTTGAAAGCTCCTTTGAGTAACCATCGGAAAGTCTGAAGTACAAAACGATATTCATTCCTTCACCGTCTATTTCTCCTTGGAAGAACGCAGCAGGATACAACGGGACCTTTAAAACGACCATTGATAAAGTTTCATGAGATTAAACGTACAAGATTTAATAAAGAAAATGCACAAAAAAATGTCATTTTTTTAAGTTAAAAATACCTGTACATTTACAACAAGAATAGAAGGTAGTTCTCCGGAAGAACTAACGGCAGGGAGCTCAACAAACCGAGCAATGTGATCAATTTTCCTTTGAGATAAGAACACGTCAACGCCAAACGGATAATACGCTGCATAATTAGGAGCATGTTCCTTCTTTTTATCCCTGTAAACATTCAATATCGCGACCATAAAGCTACAAGCAAACACCGACTACACGTGTATACAACCACATTAACATGTCATTACCTCAAATAATTCTCCGCGCGTACCCTGAAAGTCTTCGGTTCAATATGTGACCAAGAATCAAGCACTGTCTTATCCACCGGGCAGAACGGGACTTGCGAACCGGCTATCGGTCTTTGCAGCTGCATCTTCGAAGAAACTAGAAAAAAGTTCAAATTTAGTCGATTTTCTATAGCCATAAATCGTATGTACATGCTAGTTTATTAGTTACTCACAGATATTGGCATTAGGATGCCCATCTTTCCACTTAAATGAAAGTTTATGTACAGGCTTCTTGCGTGCACTCGATGGGCTAGAACTTAAAGATGTTCGTTTCTCCACCGAAGGAACCGTGGCCGCGAGACAAGGCAGACAATTGCTGGGAATAACTCCGCAGTCTAACAAACCATCTTCTCTTCCGGTACTCTCGTCTACAGAAGAAGATATCTCATCAAGGTATACGGGCCGGATTTCGTTAGGGCCTCTGGGGTTCGTTTCTTCTGGAAGGGCCGTACTTCTACGACTCTCTCCGTCTCCATGAGTGACATCCCTGAGAGAAGCAATGCTTGCCCTTGAAGCACCTTCTGAGCCGTTTAAAGACACTACATCTGCATGTACATTGGTTCTTAATTATACATAAGATAATTACAATACAAGAATATAAAAGTTAAGAATAACTACATGATCTACATCACAAAAATACAAAGAAATATATTACGCTATGAATTATCTCTACATTTTACACTAATAAATTATTTATTGTTAACAGTTACCGTTTTTTTCGCTTTATAGTGTTAATTTTACCAAACGTTTCTGAATTTTTTTTGAAAGCAGCTTCTTTATCTCCTAAGATAAATGTAAGTGCAGTAAGCCTTGCCTACATCGCACCACCAGACCCTACCAATGGCTTTGCTATGAGCGATATTTTACGGGGTACGGTTATTGGTCGGATACAATTAAAAACTATTTTATCTACACTTTATTAAAAAAGAATAACATAACATACCATCAAGAACACTTTGGAAATCTTCTTCACTACAGTCAGATTCAAGAACTGCTGCAGAATCATACCAAGACTCATCAGTGCTCCCTGCTATTACATTCAGAAGTGTCAAAATGTTAAGATAATAAAAATGTAGTCCATTCTAGAAGCGGATAGATACATAGAGTGTCTCTATAATTAGTAACAAATTGAATATTCAAGAACTCCACCGCTGGAAAGTTTTGCCCAAAAAGAATACGGAACTAAAAAACCAAAAAAAAAAAAAAAAAACTAATATTATAAAAATTCCAACACATAATTTACACATTCACACAAATGTTTCTTCATCTTAAAATTCATTACATGATTATAAACACATAATCATTTCTCCAGATATAACTTAACACACCAATTAGTTAAGTACAACATTTAAACATAATTAAAAAAAAAAACTAGATCTAAACCCTCAATTAATACAACAGTCTGCAATTTCCATACATACATATGTAGAGAGAGAAAGAAGAAAAAGAAGAGAGAGAAAGTATAAACCGCGAAAAGTAGGATTAGCGATGGACCGATCGGAGGGGTTAGACTTCAATTGATCGGAAAAACGAGTGGAAACACGACGACTGAAGCCTTTCTTCCGTCGCCGGAACTTTCTTTTCGACGAGACGCAACTCTCCGGCGTGGACAAGCAAGCCCCCATCGTATGTATCCACACAACAAACTATTCAACACACATTTAAAACAAACGTGTCAGCAAAGATATATATAACAACCGCTTCAAGTCTTCCTTCTATCTAAAATCAAACACACGCTCTCTTTATCTATCTATCTATACATACATATGTATGTATATATTAATAGAATATACATACAGGGTATATGTATAACGGGGTGTGTTGGTGAGATATTTGGTGAGAGGAGAAGTGAAGAAAGTCAAATAAGAAGGCGAAAATGAAGAAGAGAAGAGTAGAGGAGACGTATTGTTTTCACAACCCCAGAAGCGTAGGTGTAGGTGGGGCCTACAGAGGGTGTACAATAAGCACGGCCACCTGGACAACTGAATTAATTTCCTGGGAAATGTAAACGTGTGTCTCCTGTCTTTCTTGTACAATTAACTCTTCCCTTCACCTATTCCCAATATTTTTTCATTTTTATTTATTCTTTATAATCATTTTTCTTTACCCACTTGTAAATACATATATTTGGTACGTTTTTGTTTTACTGTTCGTTTTAGAATGGTGAGAGCATTCGTTTATGTGAGTTTCACTTTCATGTGATCTATATTGAATAAAGTGATTCTTAGGCTATAGGGTGTGGTCATGATCCTTATGATCATCATGACCCTCCATGTTAGTGTCATGTAACCCAGCTTTAATTCATCATTCAAAACCACTATCCTAAGGGTGTGGTCATGACCAAAACCACTAGCCCCTTATTTATTTTAATTTAACTTTGTCTAAAGAAAAAGGAAATGATTTGTTGAAAAAAGGAAAGGAGGACCATGGTTGTCATGGTTTAATCTATTCAAACCATGGTGAATCAATCAAGGGGATGATGTAGCCTTCCTTTCATGTTCCTAGGTGGCAAATCATGTCCCAACCATGACTCCCACACCCTATAGCCTTACTGATTGGGATCGGAGAAGAGAGAGAAAAATTTATTGTTTATAAGTAAATTTAAAGAAAACATTGTCACTCCCTATAATTTTTTAATATTTTGGAAAGTGGTTGTAAATGAAACAGAAAGAAAAAAAAGAAATAATGATAAAAAAATATTATTTAATTGAAAGTAGAAACTAGAAAGGAAAAGTAGTGATTTTTATTATAATCAGCATGCCTTTGTCCCTCTGGCATTTGACACGTTCGGCTCCTTGGCGTCGTAGGCGGTTCGATTCTTGGCTAGAGTTCAGCGTGTGGTCCACAGTAACTTTTCGACCCCTCAGGGGCGAGGCTTTGCTTTTAGTAGGTTAGGGTTTTCTATTCAGAAGGGGATGGCGGCGCAGTTTGTTGCCCGTCTACCTGCTATCCTTATGTAATTTGTCCCATGATTAATTTAAAACTAGATTCACATATTTATAAAAACAAATATATATATATATATATATATATATATATATATATATATATATATATATATATATATATATATATATATATATAGAGAGAGAGAGAGAGAGAGAGAGAGAGAGATGAAGATAAAAAATCAATTTTGAATGCTCTGGGAAACCCTCCCTATATTTTAAGCTTGGTTAATATCAGTTTGATTCGTGATATATTGGGTACGATATTGGCATGAGGTAAAACAATCACATGTACCATATAAATGAATATCGGCACTGATGTCATTCGGACGGTATCAGTTTGGTTCATCACGGTACCGATACAGTTCTATAGTTGATATAGCTTACGATAACAAAAAAGAACACTCTATTGCACTAACGTCTCAATTTTCAACAAAAACATATACGGAACGTTGATATATATTATGTAAAATAATACCAGTACCGATGTTTAGATGATATTAATTCCATTTGTCGAGGTAAAGAAAAAATTCAATTATATTTTTTCAATTTTGAACAAAACTTTTAACAAAACATAGATAAAAATAAGTTGCAAACAACATATAAAAATATTTTACGTGTTAAATTCTATTATTATAATGACGAAAGGGTAAACAACGTCACTTAAAACAAAAAATAAAAAAAAAACTAAGTCGTGAATCATTTTTTACGACGTATACGTTTGTGCTTCAACCACTTGTACTTTGCTAGCAACAACTCGATTTTGAAAAAAATTTCATATCGCCACGTAGATTAAAATAAGCATGTCGCAACGGCATACCTGGAACTATATAAAAATAGTATCTTAAAAGTGATAAGAAAAAACAAAATATACCATATTAATTAGAATAATAAAATAATAATAAAAAGGGTAACTTACTGTTTGAGTCCCTGTGTTTTGGTCATTAACTACTTAGAGTCCAATTTTGAAAGTGTCAAGTATCTAAGAACCTAATTTTTTCTAATTATAACTATTTGAGTCCAATTGACTACCTTTTTTCTATTTTCTCAATTAGTTATCATGAAATGAGTGAAATACCCATGTTTTATAAAATAGTCTTGTAATATATGTGTATAAATATAACCCTGTAATAGAACACCCCTGTCATCTTCTTCCCTACACTCCACCTCCATTCCCGTCAGAACCCTACACAACCACCGTTGTAACTGAAACCACAACCATCACCATCTCCAGCAGCTACAACCACGTCTCCGACTATAACATCCGCCAAAAACGGATCTCTAAAACCCAACCCGGATTTCAAAACCGAATCCATCGAAAATTTAAATAAAATGGGAATTTTTATAATTTTATTATTTAATGTTGGTTACATATCGCGTTGGATAAAAACCAGGCTAAAAACGTTAAACGTATAAGCTTTTTCAATTAGTTCGGTTATTTTTACATAAGGGAAGCATTAACTAGATTTACTATGTTAGTTAATTGGAATTATAAGTTAAGGGGTTATTTTTTTAATCAACTAACTAAGTTAGTTTGTTAATAATAAAATCTGATTAGCTTAATTAACTAAGTAGAGGGACTATAGTGTAAATTCTAAAACTTGTATAAAAATGAAAATTAAAAAGGGTGGAAGGGGCGGGATTCAAACCCTACCCCTTCGGCATATCATAAACGCGTGAAACCAACTGAGCTACCTACTAATTGGTGTTATAACCCGATATGTTTAGCCCCTTGTCTTCTTCGTTGTGTTGTTGCTACTTCTCTACCTAAACCCGCATGAGTTTCCTCAAACCTAACCCGGTTGA
The DNA here is from genome assembly GCF_002127325.2 of Helianthus annuus. Classification (NCBI taxonomy): domain Eukaryota; kingdom Viridiplantae; phylum Streptophyta; class Magnoliopsida; order Asterales; family Asteraceae; genus Helianthus; species Helianthus annuus. Next base: position 32,997,138 of record NC_035449.2, on the reverse strand, counting down.
TTGACGTCGTTTAAGCATCCAAACATCAATATTTTTTGTACAAACGATATAAGGCTGTGGGGAGACCGATTATATATTGTTTAAGTCGTTTCTATCATACCACCATTAATAAAATCAACCCCATTTAATTTACTATAAACTCCGTTAAAGATATCAAGCACATCAATGGCTTTTGACGACTTGGCTAACCATAAACTTTGAAATCCAGTCCATCAGAAACCTCTGCTCAAACAAAGCAAAACCCTATTGGAAATTTCACGTTTAATCAAACACACATCACGAATTTAATTAAGGAAGATTCCAGAGCCTAAACTTGTTAATCTTCCATGCTTTACAAAAACCCACTATTCGTTTCTGTGATAGAGGGCACTATGAATACAAATTTAATTTTTTATAATCTAGGGTTCTTAGTTCATTGAATTTGGGGCTTTTGATCCTAGACTAGTGTTTTGGTGAAATTGAACTTATGTTGCTGATCTTTATCATGTTAGGTTGTTTTGGTTAAATTTTGGGAAATTTTAGATATCATTTAGATTTTATATGAATTCTACATGTTTTAATCATTTGGAAAGAAAATCAATTAAAGATACAAATTTCACAAATAAATTTTATAAATATTTTGACTCTTTTTTACAGATCATATAAATGCTATGGAGCTTTTATAAAAATTTTCTATAGTTTTTGGTAATGACCCGTAACTAAATGATTTAATAAAATTGTTAAACAAATAAATTCTTTTATAAAACTTATTAGTTTAAATAAAAATATGTGATAATCATTAAACTGATTTATAAAATTATCATATGAATTTAATTCATTTATTTAATTTTTTGGCAATTACAAAATATTATAACCTATTGAATTGGTATTTTTAACAGTTAATCATGTTTAAGTATTCTAGAAATACAAATTTTGATTTAGTTATTATGTTGAATAAATATTTCATATAATTCAAGTTCCTAAATAGGAGAACCCAATTTTCTAGAATTATTATTTTATTTATATTAGTACTTAGGATATTTGTTTTATATTTTACAATGATTGTTCATTTGAAGTTCCATATTGGTGCGGTATCGTTTTAGTGGATTAACTATTCGCAAACAGTGAGTGAATTCTATTCCCCGTTTTTACATAAACTTTTTGGGGTGTATCATTGTGAGACAAATTTTCTTGAACATTTTAATCATTTACCAAGCATGCAAAGCTAGTGTGTATTACATGTATTACTTGGTTGTTGTTTGTTTGGTTGTTGTGTTGGTTATTGAATTTAAGTAAGCAAGCATATTGTGGATCCAAGACTGACCTTTACTCATGAATATAGAATGTTGGTATCGCCACCTCATTATTCACGGCCTTTTTAGGTGTGCGACACAAGTAATTGGTCCGGTTTAATTGTTCATGATTCTTTGTCTTAGCATTCATTATATATGTTTACGTATGAAGTTGCATGTTTTTTTTATTTAATTAAAATGTAAATTTAATTTTACCTAACTTGGATTTACTCAGTTCATTGTAGTTAACCTAGAAGTTTTTACACATGATACATGTAGTGAGAACTAAATGCTGATCAAGATCACATAGGGGCATTTGCCTTAGAAATTAATAATGACAATTTTTCATGTTATTTTATTTGGATATTTGATTTTATATGAAATGTGTGACATTTTAATTATGATATGTTTAATTACGAAATTTTAATAGTGCCAAAAACTTTGGACAATTATCATGCCCCGATCACTAATCTGTTGCTGGTCGGGGTGTGATAGATTGGTATCATAACAAATAGCTATAGGGATTTAGGTTTATGTTATTAAACTATAACCCTTAAACAAAGACTATAGCTTGATTAAGTGTCTTAGGTGCCTCATGTGCTTAATTGTTTATTTTGTCCTAGCTTATAAATATTTAATTGCACGTGTTTAAAAATTTCCTAATGTGACATACATATGTATGTGAGCACTTTTAGATGTTATATGCTAAATGTTATATATCTTTCATGGTAATACGTGATTTATTACTCTTCTATAGTTTATTTTAAATGTCACACTTGCACACACTATACAATATAAATATTAAACCTCGTATTATTTCCATTTCTATTTTCATTTCCAATCATTTTGATTTTCAAATGATTCCATTTATTCATGGATTTTTCTTTTATTTATTTCATTTTAAGAATTGGAATTTTAATTAAGTTTTCAATCTCGTCAAAGGTCAGGGGACGAATATGTAGTAACTAAAAGGGATAAGTATCGGTAGTCAGGACATCCAGTCTAGGCTGGTATGCACATAAATCCTGAGGGACCAGTTTTCCTACTTGGGGACTGACAATGAGAGTACCATAACCTGTTATGCCAAAGCATGCCACATCAAACATCACGTGAGCTAACCACACATTGATAAGTCAGCGTGTCCATGTTAATTCATGGACACCATCTCAACATCATTTCATATCACCCCAACTTGAGTTATTTATCATTTCACGATTTTTCTTTAGGTTAGGTGTACGTCAATAGGTAAACATATGCGGACCATACGAAAGCTCGGTAATTGCGGGGGCCAACATGATTACGAAAGTGACGCTTGGAAGGCATACCAAGCCTTATGATGTGCCAAATCTAGGAATTTTCAATATTTCATTTTTGAATATCATTTTACCATAAGGTTTATGCTTTTGGGGATGTTATTGTTCAATTTATTAGTCGTCCGTTATTCTCTATATTCTCAAACTGATTGCATTAATCCTTGTAGATGTCTACCAGACGTCTTCATACCGGAAAGGGTGCTGGAAATCCGGGTCGACGTATGGTGGCACACATCGCGGAAGAAATGTCCGCTGTCATCCCAAACATTGTGGTTCAAGTCCAAAAAGCCCTAAACAATCAGGGGGCTGATAACCAGGAGAACCATGATAGTGCTAATTCTTCTAGGTGTTCCTACAACCACTTCAAGTTGTGCGGCCCACCCATATATGAAGGCATGGAGGGTGCTACTGCTCATCTCCGATGGTTTGAAAAAAATGAAGAGTACTTTTCTAAATTGCGATTGTCCTAATAATCGTAAGGTTCGATATGCGACTGGGCATTTGTTGGAAAATGCATTAACTTGGTGGAATTGCGAGAAAAATACTCGCGGTGGTAAAGTCGCAGTGGCTTAACTTGGGAGCAACTTAAAGAGATAATGACTCAACAGTTTTGTCCCTATCATGAATTAAGAATTCGGAGGATGATTTTTGGACCTTGAAATAAGAAAGTGGTGTCACACCCCAACCGATGGCGGAAACATCGGGATGAGACGAAGTGTGTATAGATTGCAAGAGACTTCATAACACTATGTGACGATATTTAATTAAATTCAAATTTCATTTCCAATACTAAAGTCATACAAAATTCAAATAAAGATAACAACATTGTTTCAACATAAATCATAACAATAAAAGATAAATTAATCTAGGTGTGTATCTAGTCCACCCTAAATCTCGTTTCATCTTTGGTCCATACTTCAACAATTAACCTGGAACATGTATTAAAATAGAGTTCAATGCAAAAGCAAAGGCGAGTATACAAGTTTGACTACATAGCATAATAGAATAAAAACTCATATCCAACATGTTACATAATGTATAAATTACTAGCAATGCAATTTTTGGCGTACAATATGATCAAACCCAAGAATACAACGCATAACAAGCCTAATCCCAAAAGTTTAGCGGGGTGGTAAAGTTTAACTTAACAATACCCACAAGAATAACGGGCGGGGCGTCAATCCTATAGCGCTATAATTGTTAAGGTGGGCTAGCAAAGTTAATGAGCATATAACGTTCCAAATCGTTCACAGAGCATACAAGCATAGCAAATATTCACAATAGTTTCATGTTTCGTTCATAGATAGAGTATGTTTTGTTTAATCATAAATGTTGTTTTGAATAGACATACATGTTGCATCCCAAAGTGAAAAGGAAAAAAGGGATCGAGTATACTCACGGTTTACAAGTCTTGACTTGAAGATCCGAGAGTAAGTTTGGTGGATGATTTAGCTTGGAGCACCTAGTCCTTCTACACGAGGAAACGTAGGTGTGTGAGTTTGGCGTTTACGGAAGATTAGGAATATGGAATAACTTAGCATAAAGAAAATATATATGTATAAAAATAATCATCTTTTAAACCTTATAACCATCATATGACACTAGGTAACCAATATGGTTATTTAATGTTTTTTTTCATGGGTAGTATACCCATTAGAATCATATTAAGGTTTAGGTCTTGGATGATGTTCTACTTCTTTAACATGTAAACATAAGTTTAACATCAAATGTTCGAATGAGTATGTGCTTATACTTAGGTTAAATATTACATATTATTTAGGTCTAATATTTCAAGTAGGAGGTAGAAGATTAAATCTCCATTTAGGCACCTCTAGTTACAAGGATGTCATGTATGGGGTAGGAAGACTAAGCTTCCACTTAGGCACCCCTTTGATGTTCACCACTACACTTGATGTAAAAACAACCAAGGAGGGTCATGAACTAAGGTTGATACAAGCATGTAAGATAAACTATACTAATAGAAATCATCAAATCATGTGAGGATTGTATGTTTGGACAACCCAAGTTGTTCCTTAATCACTCATGCATCAAAGTCTAAGTTTGACATGACTTGTGGGTTAAAACCCTAAACAAAACACCAAGTTTGTGAGGTTTAATCCTCTGATTTTTAAGTGTCTCAACCTTGTTTTTAAGCCTAACCAACCACTAAAGTGTTGTAAGCATTAGGACATAGGTTTGAGATGAGTTAGACCCAAGTTCGATAAGAAATAACAAGTTGTTGAATAAAAGTAAAAAAACAGAAAGTTTTAGTCCATTTTAGGGCAAATCCAAGCATGATTCTTCCAAGGAAAAATCAAGGATTCAAACCCAAGGACATAACAAAGCATTAGGAAGAAGAACCAAGTGATTTGGTTGAGAAATGAGCAAGTTACACTCACTTTAGTGAAGATACACGAATCTGTCCAAAACTCAGATTCTCAGCTGATTAGAGAGTAGTTTAGTGAAGATTAGAGAGTTGTGAAAGTGTCAAATGGGTTGGAGAAGGTGGGTATTTATAATGGAAGAGTTATAAGGTGATTGGAGGAGATTAGAGGTGGATTATAGGGGATTGGGTGAGGTTAGGACTTGGGATTTCGTGCATACAGCTGAAGAAAACACAAGGTCTGCCGAAACAGGGGCCTAGCGTGACGCCTAGGGCCTTGGCGTCACGCGGCGCCTCACTTTTGATAAGTTTCATTTTGTTGCACTTTGGTCCCTGTAGTTTCTTGTTTGATTTATGTCACACCCCCCAAAATCCACACGCGGAGTACCACCGCTTGGAGGCGTGACATGACCAGGATCAAGCCATCAATCATATCAAACATAGTGTATAATAGTTAAAGTTATTCATAAAACCCAATTCAATACGATTGATGTTCAAACCAACTTTGTTTAAGTAGCGGAAGCATGTAAGTAAACCCAACATAAATAATAATGTATGAAATGTCATAAGTGTTTAGCAAGCATTCTCGATCCACTGCCCACAACGACCTGCTCCTTCCCAGTGCAAGCTCCATAAGTACCTAAGGTCCTGCAAGGCATGCAGCAGAGAGTCAACAACTAGTTGAGCAAGTTCACAGTTAATAGATCAGTAATAGTATAGTGTGAGTGGTAGTATGTTCGTTCGTTATGTCAGGTATCGTATTAGTTTCCATCGCGGCCTCCCAGGCAGGTATGCGAAGATATTAGGGGATGTTCTTCCCAAGTATTCTAGACTAGGTTTATTTGTATCGCGGCCTCCCAGGCAGGTGTGTGAAGATTAGTAAATTTAGTTCGCGGCCTTCCTCTGGCAGGTGTGCGAAGTCAGTCATAATATCGCGGCCAACCCTTGGCAGGTGTGCGAAGATCAGTTCAATAAGTGTTACTAGTCTAGCAGTGTCTTATCGTGAGGTTCTACCATCTGAGTATATACAATAAGTCATCCAAATCCCATTCCTACCCGGGAACCCCATGCCTTGGCTGTGTGAACTCACCTTGGTTTGCTCGGTATGCTAAGTATGTGCTCAAAGTAAATCAATCACATCCTAAAGTATGCACGTATACGCAATCAGTTTATGTCACACCCCAACCGATGGCGGAATCATCGGGGCGCGGCACTGAACGAAACAGATTGTTCAGAAGTTTCCACAACAACTATCATACAATTCAGTTATATAACACGTCCCATACCGTGTCCCAAACAATATCAAGTTATCATAGAAATCAACTAAACAATATGGGAACTGTTCCGACAACTCAGATTCTTAATTATTACAGACCGAATGTAAATATTGTTTTAAGACTTCTAGACGGCTAACTATAGATCTTACTGACTACAGGTGCCAGTACAAGATCTACAGATAATTATGGCCCTGGAGCAGGTATGTGGACACTGTCCTAAGGTCACAGGCTCCTAGAAGCTTATTATTGCCTCGCTTCCCTAGCACGCTAGTAGCTTAAACACCTGTCACATACGTTAAAATAAAAGTCAATACATATAATGTAAAGGTGAGTACACAAGTTTGATATAGCATATAAAGTTCGAAAAGTTTACGCATAACCAAGCACGTACACAAGGGCAAACGATGCATGTAAATTATCAACATGGGACCATCGATACCAACGACTTCGAGTTGACTGTCCGAGACAGTTCGCAATACATGATTACCACCGTAATCCATGCAAGTAATTGTCCTTAGCAACCCCCGTGTGAACGGGTGCTGAGTCCAAACTATAGTACTACGTTGCTAAAGCAGGCAGATAGCACTCCACGTGTAAACATAATAAACAGCAATCATTTAGACAAGTAATACATGCAAGTAGGTTAGCGTTCAAATAGTTTGTGTTGTTTGTGAATTTGATAGATTACGTATGTAACACCCAAAAGTGCTGAAAGCAAAAAGGGATCGAGTATACTCACGGTGGTTGGTTGTGGATTGAAAGGAGCACTGAGAATAGGTTAGCCTGAATAGTTCGATAACAATACAATGAGTAATGCGGAAAAAGTGAATAGTGGAAACTGGATCGGATAGACCATTCGATCGGACGGCTGTTCGATCGAATGGGCTGTTCGATTGGGTTAAAGTCCGTTCGAACGTCCCGTTCGATCGGCCGGCTGGCTCGATCGGCTGGTTCTTTCAAGTGGATTGTTCCTTCCTTTGATGTGAAGGATGTGTTTGTGTATGATGGTTTGTATTACCTTTCAAGTTGGCCGATCGAACAGTCCGTTCGATCGGTTGGTCCAACCGATCGGTTAGCATTGCAAACTTGGCAAGTTGTCACTCGATCGGGTGGCATGCTCGATCGGGTGACATTCCAATGTTTCGAAAAGGTTTAGTGTTGAAGTGTAGTATCTCATGATTCGAGCAGTAATGTTCAATCGAGTGGCGTAGTCGATCGATCAGTACCTCGTCAATACTACACTTTGTGAGTTGGTGGGTCTAAGTGCTAGTCGATCGGTTAGCCCGGTCGATCGGCTGGTGTTGCTCGATCGGTTGGGCTGTTCGATCGAACAGCCTAGCCGTTCGGCCAGCTTCTCGATTCGGTTAACCTATCACTTAACACTTGGTTATTCCCGTTAATTGTTGATGTTTTAGAGATATTTTGACTACGAGTTGAACCACGAAGCTGAAGTCCCTACTTAGTCTACTGACTCGAGCAGGAATCACCCAAACTCGGTCAGAGACGGTTTGGAACCTAAGTTTAACGTTTAACCCGAAATCGGTATATCTCTCGGTAGAACCCGAATCTTGAACCACGTGTTTGTTTAGATTGGTTTATAAATCGGTTCAAGCTTCGTTTTCACCTTTTTGAGTGTAAAAGAGTTGAAAGATAGATGAAAACCCATCTTCCAATCCTTTTCCACCGTGAAATGTTAAGATCTTTGGTAGATTTTAGGTTATTTATGTGGAAATCGGTTAGATCTAAGCTATTCATGGTGGAACGATGTCAAAACTTAGTGTTCTTGAAGAACACATGATGACATCACCCAAGAACACCTAGATCTAGGTGATTTCATGGATGAAATCCAAGTTTTGAAAGATAGAAAGATGTAGAATCGATTAATGAACAAAAACGTACAAGGATTAGAGCGAAATACTTACCGGTTTGAGAGAAATCTGAGATTTAGTGAGAAGAAGAGGCTGGTCGGTCAGAGCTTTCCAAAAGTGGAAAGTTTGACAAGGACAGCCCTATTTATAGGCTTCCAAAAGAGGAAAGGGTCAGCTGATCGAACAGCATCCCTGATCGAACGGCTGTCCGATCGAACAGCCTGTTCGATCGGCTAGCCTGTTCGATCAGGTTGCCCTGTTCGATCGGCTTGCCTGGTTTTGAGTGTTTCGCGACGATTTTTGATATTTCGAGTTCGATGAATGATAGAATTCCTAATCAACTTACTTTTAGTCTCAACTACTATATCTAACATACGAGCATCCTTACAACCATTTCGGGTTCGATTTCCATTGAGTTTGATTCACCTTTGAGTCTTGATTGATTTTGATTGATTTACCACACACTTTAACATAAAAGTAAACATGCACAAGTAACACATAAGGCACACACACACGTATATAAAGTACTAAAATCCCCACACTTGAGTTTGATGATTGGTTTGATTAGCTTGATTATTGATTGACTAGCTTTATTGCATTGTTACTTCCTATCATTCACAGTCGGTCGTTGATTCACAGTTCGATTATCGGCCGATTAGTTTGATTATACAACACTTACTCCAAATAATATGAAAATCAAAATGAAACTAAAGTAGAATTAATCTTTATTGATCTTTAATTCCAATAACAGTCAACTCTTGACTTTGACTTTGACTCTTGGGAAAACACGGGGTGTTACAGTCTCCCCTCCTTTAGGGAATTTCGTCCCGAAATTAGGCCGAGAACCGTACATCGCCGTGTGATTTTACCAATTTGACGCTTCAGATCTATCTGAACAACTGCGGGTACCTGGCCTTCATGTCACTTTCGAGTTCCCAAGTGAACTCCGCGCCTCGTTTGCCTTCCCATCGTACTTTTACAATAGGAATGCGAGAGCGTCTGAGTTGCTTGGTCTGTCGGTCCATGATTTCGACAGGCTTTTCCACGAAGTGTAGCGTCTCATTGACCTGAAGATCGTCGAGTGGTATTATTGCGTCGTGGTCGGCTACGCATTTTCGAAGGTTTGAAATATGGAAAGTCGGGTGGACATTGCTGAGTTCCTCCGGTAATTCGAGTTTGTAGGCAACTTTACCGATCCTTTCCAGAATCTTAAAAGGTCCAACAAATCGAGGCGCAAGTTTCCCTCTTTTGCCGAATCGGACTACTCCCTTCCAAGGTGATACCTTTAGGAGTACGCAGTCGCCAACTGCAAATTCGCGGGGCTTGCGTCGTTTATCGGCGTACATCTTTTGTCTGTCCCGGGCCTTCACCAAGTTTTCCCTTATCTGGTGGATCTTGTCAGTCGTTTCTTGCAGAATCTCGGGCCCAGTCAATTGTGAATGACCTACCTCGTGCCATACAATAGGCGAGCGACATCTCCTACCATACAAGGCTTCGAAAGGTGCCATTTCGATGCTGGAGTGATAGCTATTATTGTACGAAAATTCGACTAACGGTAGGTGTTTGCTCCAACTACCACCAAAATCGATAACACACGCACGGAGCATGTCTTCAATAGTACGAATCGTTCTTTCAGTCTGCCCGTCGGTTTGCGGGTGGAATGCGGTACTCAAATTCAGCGTCGTACCAAGAGCTGCTTGAAAAGTTTCCCACAATCTCGATGTAAACCGAGCATCGCGATCAGAAATGATGTCTCGAGGCGTACCATGATTCTTAATGATCTCGTCGGTGTAGATTTGGGCTAGCTTGGCCACCTTATAGTCTTCTCGTATTGGCAGAAAGTGGGCTGATTTGGTTAGACGGCCGACTATAACCCAAATACTGTCGTGACCTGATGGCGTGGTCGGAAGCTTAGTTATGAAATCCATGGCTATGCTTTCCCACTTCCATACGGGTATCGGCGGTTGTTCGAGTAAGCCTGAAGGTCTTTGGTGTTCAGCCTTGACTCTTACGCAAGTTAAACAGCTACCAACATATAGAGCAATATCCCTTTTCATCCCAGGCCACCAGTACTTGTAGCGAAGGTCCTGGTACATTTTGTCCGCACCGGGATGAATGGAATATCGGGATTTGTGGGCTTCGTTCATGATGATCTTTCGCAAATCTGTCCTCCTCGGAACCCAGATTCGGTCCAGATAATAGAATATCCCGTTGGCTTTGCTCACGAGCTGAGTTCCATCGTGATAGATTCGTTCTTTCTTCAACGTACGCTCGTTAAAGCAAGCGTGTTGTGCTTCGCGGATGAGAGCTTCGAGGTTATACTGAGCCTGGATGTTTCGAACACCTATCACGTAATTCTTTCTGCTGAGGGCGTCTGCAACTACATTCGCCTTGCCTGGGTGATAACGGATCTCACAGTCGTAATCGTTGAGAAGTTCTACCCATCGGCGTTGACGCATATTGAGTTCTCTCTGGTTAAAGATGTGTTGTAGGCTCTTGTGATCGGTGAAGATCGTACACTTTGTACCATACAGGTAGTGTCGCCAAATCTTTAAGGCAAAGACAACTGCGCCTAGCTCGAGGTCATGGGTTGTATAGTTCTTCTCGTGGATTTTGAGCTGTCGAGATGCGTAAGCTATAACCTTGTCTCGTTGCATGAGAACACAGCCAAGTCCAAGGTTTGAAGCATCACAATAGACAACGAAGTCATCGCTTCCGTCCGGCAGTGTAAGAACTGGTGCATGGCACAGCATGTGTTTGAGGGTTTGGAAAGCAGTCTCCTGCGCGGTTCCCCACACAAAAGGCTTGTCTTTATGAGTAAGGGAGGTAAGCGGTACAGCAATCTTTGAGAACCCTTCGATGAATCGCCGGTAGTAACCAGCTAATCCGAGAAAAGAGCGAACTTCTGACGGATTCTTTGGCGTAACCCATCCCTTGACTGCCTCAATCTTTGCAGGATCAACGTGTATACCCCGACTATTCACAATGTGACCCAGAAATTGAACCTCCTCCAACCAGAACTCACACTTGGAGAACTTGGCGTAGAGTTGGTTTCCCTGAAGCAACTCGAGAACCAGTCGCAAATGCTGCGCATGTTCGGCCCTTGATCTGGAATAAATCAGGACATCGTCGATAAATACAATGACGAAACGGTCTAAGAACGGTTTACACACGCGATTCATCAGATCCATAAAGACCGCGGGTGCGTTGGTCAAACCAAAAGGCATGACAACAAATTCGTAGTGGCCGTATCGGGTTCGAAAAGCGGTTTTGGGTATGTCTTCCTCTTGAATCCGCAACTGATGGTAGCCTGAACGTAGATCAATCTTGGAGAAACACTGAGCACCTTGTAATTGGTCAAACAGATCATCGATTCTTGGTAAGGGGTATCGGTTCTTGATGGTCAGCTTGTTCAATTCCCGGTAATCGATGCACATTCGGAACGACCCGTCCTTCTTTTTGACGAAAAGGACTGGTGCGCCCCATGGAGAAGTGCTCGGGCGAATGAAGCCTTTTTCAAGTAACTCTTGGAGTTGGTTTGAGAGTTCTCGCATCTCAGATGGAGCGAGTCGATACGGAGCTTTGGCCACTGGGTTGGCTCCTGGAATAAGGTCGATTCGAAAGTCGATATCACGACTTGGAGGTAATCCAGGAAGATCATCAGGGAACACCTGAGGAAATTCTCGGACGACGGGAACATCCTTGACTTCAACTTTCCTTTTCTTGTCCGTCTCAGCTACAACAATGTTGGCCAAGAAGGCTCGATATTCCTTGCGGAGATATTTGCGAGCTTGAAGACATGACATGAGCTTGAGATCTTTTGCGGTAGTTTCACCATAAACACATAGAATACCACCACTAGCTAGCACAAAACGAATCCTCTTATCGGAACACACAACTTCAGCATGGTTTTCACGAAGAAAGTCCATGCCTACTATGACATCGAAACTTCCGAGCTGCATCGGAATGAGATTAATCGGGAATATATGATTGTTGAGCTCGAGTGTACAATCACGGAGCACAGAATTGACAGCAATGGTTCTTCCGGTAGCGACTTCTACTTCGAAGGGTGACGAAAGATAAGAGCGCTTACGTCTAAGAAGCTTCTCAAATTCAAATGACACAAAGCAGTTATCGGCTCCAGTATCAAACAAACATGATGCATATATACCATTCACAAGGAACGTACCATTGACCACGTTGTTGTCAGCTTGAGCCTGGCGTGCGTTGATGTTGAAAGTTCTGGCGTGAGCGGCTTGTTGTTGAGGCTGTTGTTGTTGTTGCTGGGGTTGTTGGGCTTCTTGTTTCACCACTCTGTTCGGGCACCGGTTTGCGAAGTGGTTAGGGTCACCACATGCAAAGCAGGTCCGAACATTGTTTGCCGGGGCCTGTGCAGCTTGAGGAGCTTGAGGAGCAGGTAGCAGGGCTTGGTTAACAGCGGCTTGAGCTTGCGTTTGACGTGGACCATAGCGGCAATTCGCAGTGAAATGCCCGTAAACGTTGCAGTGGGCACAGAAACGGCAGGCCACACCCACCGGGTGATGATAAGAACATGTAGCACAGAGTGGGTGGGGGCCGGTGTACGCACGCTTAGCCGGCGGCGCATTGATCACTGGCGCAGTGCGCTGTGGTTGTTGCTGTTGTGGCGGTACTGACTGAAGAGGAGCAGCATTGGTTGCAGCAGCGCAACTCTTGTTCTTCTTTCTTCTTCTCGAGGACTTGGAGGCTTGAGCAGTAGGGTTGTCGGTTGATGCGGCAGTAACTTGATGCAACGACTTGGATGGCTTATCCCAGACACCAGCCTTAACTCGCTTGTCGTTAATCTCTGCAGCGAGTAGGTAGGTTTCCTCGATTGACGCGGGTTTGGCGGCGAACACAAAATCTGCAACACAATCCGGAAGAGCACGGATGTATTTCTTGATGGTCATCTCGGGAGTCTTGACCTGGTCTGGACAGATAATGCTCAGTTGTTTGAAACGGGCGGTGAGACCAGCGTTGTCGCCCTCCTTCTGCTTGATGGTCCAGAACTCATCCTCCAACTTTTGGCGTTCGTGGGGAGGACAGAACTCGTCCAGCATGATAGCCTTCAGTTCCTCCCACGTCAGCTCGTAGGCAGCGTCGTTCCCGCGCTTATTCCTTTCGGCTGTCCACCAGTCCAATGCCCGCGACTGGAAGACACCGGTAGCATTGAGAGTTCGAAGATGATCCGGGCATCCGCTTTGACGAAGGGTAACTTCCACAGAGTCAAACCAGTGAAATAAGCCTGTAGGGCCCTCTTCACCGGTGAACTCCTTCGGTCCACACGCCTTAAATTGCTTGAAACTGAACGGAGCTTTGCTGGATTCAGTGAGGGTTCGGGATTCTTCCGACGACTTGCTGGTGTTTTCGTACACCTCACTGACAGCTTTCGCTACAGACTTTGAGATGAGCTTGGCGAGACGTCGGTCTCTCTTTTCCTGACGGGAAAGGTTTTGGCGAGTTCTTGATGATGACGACATGGTCTGCAATAGACATCGCCATAGTGCTCAACACAACGAATTTGAATCTCGCACGTCTTAGTTTACTAAAGCTTAGAATCACGTCGCATCTCACGTCACGTAACACATATAAACACATAAGCACATCACCATAGAGGCACATAAGCACAGAAGCAATTAGGGCACATAAGCAATTAAGCAAATAGAGCACTTAATTCCCTAAATACGTACGAAATTTTATCACAGAGGCAAGTAATGTCATGTAATCCTCTTAACCGTACACAGCAGCACACTTAGTTTCCTAACAGCCTCTAAGTTTTGAGTATCGCGGTCGCATTCAATACGTCGAGCAGCATAGTATGGTGTAGTGTAGCATAGTATATTGGTTTCGTTTAGATCACATCAACAGGGATTTGAATCGAGATAGGATAGTAACAAAGGTCACGCAGATTGATAACAAATGGAGTATCCAACGAATCTTAAAACACGTAAACAGGTAAATCATATAAAATCAACGAAACAACACTCAAAATCGGAAAATGGATTGTCTGCGGCTACTAGACTTTGACTAACCATGGCAATTTAACTATTCACAGTTGACTTGTCGTCACTTTCGACTCTAGGGTACATGTTTCTGCCTCGATTCTTGGGCATTATGCATGCGCATTCTAGGCCATACTCGCGAGTTCAGGTCGTTGGAGTCCGTCAATTGCCTTGGCGGGATAAAATAAAGTTGGAATAACTGCCAAGGTTAGGGTTTCACCCCTAGCTCAGCAATTTCTTCCTTGTTTTAAGAAAATTTAGAGGAAAATTTTCATCAAATTACGGGTTTCAGCCCTGATTTGGTATAATTTTCCCCGTTTGTTGATAAAAGTCACATAAATAATTGGCAAAATTAGTAATTTAGGCAGGAATTTACGGATTTCACTCCTAATCCCGTCCAAATTACGAAATTTGGCTCGGAGTTCGGATGTAAATGATAGAATAGAAGGAAACAACATGAAATAAGCACATAAACTTGGTCTCTTGGTTCCTAGCTATAGTCTAGGTCTCTAAGACAGCGATCCGGACTAGATCGTGTCTAACCTAATTCCCTATAGTTATGGCTCTGATACCAATCTGTCACACCCCAACCGATGGCGGAATCATCGGGGCGCGGCACTGAGCGAAACAGATTGTTCAGAAGTTTCCACAACAACTATCATACAATTCAGTTATATAACACGTCCCATACCGTGTCCCAAACAATATCAAGTTATCATAGAAATCAACTAAACAATATGGGAACTGTTCCGACAACTCAGATTCTTAATTATTACAGACCGAATGTAAATATTGTTTTAAGACTTCTAGACGGCTAACTATAGATCTTACTGACTACAGGTGCCAGTACAAGATCTACAGATAATTATGGCCCTGGAGCAGGTATGTGGACACTGTCCTAAGGTCACAGGCTCCTAGAAGCTTATTATTGCCTCGCTTCCCTAGCACGCTAGTAGCTTAAACACCTGTCACATACGTTAAAATAAAAGTCAATACATATAATGTAAAGGTGAGTACACAAGTTTGATATAGCATATAAAGTTCGAAAAGTTTACGCATAACCAAGCACGTACACAAGGGCAAACGATGCATGTAAATTATCAACATGGGACCATCGATACCAACGACTTCGAGTTGACTGTCCGAGACAGTTCGCAATACATGATTACCACCGTAATCCATGCAAGTAATTGTCCTTAGCAACCCCCGTGTGAACGGGTGCTGAGTCCAAACTATAGTACTACGTTGCTAAAGCAGGCAGATAGCACTCCACGTGTAAACATAATAAACAGCAATCATTTAGACAAGTAATACATGCAAGTAGGTTAGCGTTCAAATAGTTTGTGTTGTTTGTGAATTTGATAGATTACGTATGTAACACCCAAAAGTGCTGAAAGCAAAAAGGGATCGAGTATACTCACGGTGGTTGGTTGTGGATTGAAAGGAGCACTGAGAATAGGTTAGCCTGAATAGTTCGATAACAATACAATGAGTAATGCGGAAAAAGTGAATAGTGGAAACTGGATCGGATAGACCATTCGATCGGACGGCTGTTCGATCGAATGGGCTGTTCGATTGGGTTAAAGTCCGTTCGAACGTCCCGTTCGATCGGCCGGCTGGCTCGATCGGCTGGTTCTTTCAAGTGGATTGTTCCTTCCTTTGATGTGAAGGATGTGTTTGTGTATGATGGTTTGTATTACCTTTCAAGTTGGCCGATCGAACAGTCCGTTCGATCGGTTGGTCCAACCGATCGGTTAGCATTGCAAACTTGGCAAGTTGTCACTCGATCGGGTGGCATGCTCGATCGGGTGACATTCCAATGTTTCGAAAAGGTTTAGTGTTGAAGTGTAGTATCTCATGATTCGAGCAGTAATGTTCAATCGAGTGGCGTAGTCGATCGATCAGTACCTCGTCAATACTACACTTTGTGAGTTGGTGGGTCTAAGTGCTAGTCGATCGGTTAGCCCGGTCGATCGGCTGGTGTTGCTCGATCGGTTGGGCTGTTCGATCGAACAGCCTAGCCGTTCGGCCAGCTTCTCGATTCGGTTAACCTATCACTTAACACTTGGTTATTCCCGTTAATTGTTGATGTTTTAGAGATATTTTGACTACGAGTTGAACCACGAAGCTGAAGTCCCTACTTAGTCTACTGACTCGAGCAGGAATCACCCAAACTCGGTCAGAGACGGTTTGGAACCTAAGTTTAACGTTTAACCCGAAATCGGTATATCTCTCGGTAGAACCCGAATCTTGAACCACGTGTTTGTTTAGATTGGTTTATAAATCGGTTCAAGCTTCGTTTTCACCTTTTTGAGTGTAAAAGAGTTGAAAGATAGATGAAAACCCATCTTCCAATCCTTTTCCACCGTGAAATGTTAAGATCTTTGGTAGATTTTAGGTTATTTATGTGGAAATCGGTTAGATCTAAGCTATTCATGGTGGAACGATGTCAAAACTTAGTGTTCTTGAAGAACACATGATGACATCACCCAAGAACACCTAGATCTAGGTGATTTCATGGATGAAATCCAAGTTTTGAAAGATAGAAAGATGTAGAATCGATTAATGAACAAAAACGTACAAGGATTAGAGCGAAATACTTACCGGTTTGAGAGAAATCTGAGATTTAGTGAGAAGAAGAGGCTGGTCGGTCAGAGCTTTCCAAAAGTGGAAAGTTTGACAAGGACAGCCCTATTTATAGGCTTCCAAAAGAGGAAAGGGTCAGCTGATCGAACAGCATCCCTGATCGAACGGCTGTCCGATCGAACAGCCTGTTCGATCGGCTAGCCTGTTCGATCAGGTTGCCCTGTTCGATCGGCTTGCCTGGTTTTGAGTGTTTCGCGACGATTTTTGATATTTCGAGTTCGATGAATGATAGAATTCCTAATCAACTTACTTTTAGTCTCAACTACTATATCTAACATACGAGCATCCTTACAACCATTTCGGGTTCGATTTCCATTGAGTTTGATTCACCTTTGAGTCTTGATTGATTTTGATTGATTTACCACACACTTTAACATAAAAGTAAACATGCACAAGTAACACATAAGGCACACACACACGTATATAAAGTACTAAAATCCCCACACTTGAGTTTGATGATTGGTTTGATTAGCTTGATTATTGATTGACTAGCTTTATTGCATTGTTACTTCCTATCATTCACAGTCGGTCGTTGATTCACAGTTCGATTATCGGCCGATTAGTTTGATTATACAACACTTACTCCAAATAATATGAAAATCAAAATGAAACTAAAGTAGAATTAATCTTTATTGATCTTTAATTCCAATAACAGTCAACTCTTGACTTTGACTTTGACTCTTGGGAAAACACGGGGTGTTACAGTTTATATTCGCGAAATTCGCGCATGCACATACCATCATATAAAATAACACATAACAATTACCAAGTAGCACATAGCACGTGTTCTGGATCATATAAGTCATGCGTATCAGTCAACAGTTGTTAATAATTCCAGTTAATTTTAATAGGAATTAACCAAGTTACAGTGCAGATTAACCAATCGGCGAAACGCCCCCTGCTTCGTCGTGACCCCACTCCGACGAAACACTCCTGTTTCGCCAAAGTTGTTCAGTCGCAATGGGTCTTGGCGAAACACCTTTGTTTCGCCAATCCGGTTTCGTCAACCGGTGATTCGTCGGTATAATTTTGTTTCGTCAAATCATAACAGCAACAAAATAAATTCCTAAATATTTCGGTTGGCATAACATGTATTAGTGGGCCGATAAAATAGCCAATACCCTTGTTTGGGCCGCCCAACTCTACCAATCGGGAATCACAAGGAGCCGCCCATTGCCACCAATCACTAGTTTTATATTACTGATTTATTTATGTGGACCATTGTGCACCTTAAATCCATATATATACTAGCCGACATTTAAAGTGAAACCCTCCATAATTTTCATGTATTCCAATGCACAGTGGCCGACCATTATCATTAAATCCTACACAATCATATAAGTTAGTGGTTTGACCATCAATTCTCATTGGACCAAATAGGTTAGTGGTTTGACAATCATACAACACAATCATATTGTTAAATCCTGCCTATGCACATGCTTTGAAGACAAAACTAGCCGTCACTTCACATGCACCATTCCAAAATCACATGTAATCGAACCACGTTGACTGACAATCTGATACTACCAATCGATGTTATTGGACCACTAAACTAGTGGGTTTGACTACTACATACTACAATAAATATCAAATGGTATTGTAAAGAATAATTATAATAACAATACCAACGTAAGAGACGTCATTGGACCGAAAGGAGACATAGCAGCCAACAACATCATATCAATTCTCATCACAGATAACATACAAGCGTAATGTTCAAATAACCGCTTCGAGATACAAAAAAAATCAGACAAGGACTTGCACTAACCACGATGAATCAAGAAAGGAATCTTGATCGTTCTTCGAGGGTTACGAGGTCACACGGCTGCCGCTAGTAGGGGGAGGAGTCTAGGGTTTCAGTATATGGATAGCCGTTCCCCTAACCTAAATTATATACATATTTACGCAAACAAGTTTGGGCCGTAACTGGGCTTTGGCGAAACACCTATGGGCCAGCGAATCAGATTCAGCGAGACTAGAATTGGCGAAACACACTTGTGTTTCGCCGAGTTACTATTGGTGAATCATATTTGTGTTTCGTCGGGTCTCTATTGGCGAATCACTTGATTCGTCAAATCCTTAGTGGGTTTGGGCCCGTAATGGGCTTGATCGATTACATTCTCCTATTACCCTTTAATTTACTAACAGTCTCATGTTATACTTATACAATCAACCCAGCACATAATCATGAAATCACAAAACACTTTATTATATCACCACACTTACATTACAAGTCAAACAACAAATAGTCAAAGTCAACGGTCAAAGTCAACGTGCAATAAATGCAAGAGTGAAAGACGGAAACTCGAGTTGTCACATTATCCCCAACTTGAAAGAAATTTCGTCCCGAAATTTGGTACGTACCCACTGAGGAAGCTAGATTGGTTGCATCGTTCACTGGTTTTCCTTGGGTATCACATCCTCCCCCCGTTGATCTGGAATTTCGTCCCGAAATTCCGCAGTAGTACCTTCAGTCTCAGTAGTGGTTGTATTGGTTTCGAATAACTGGGGATACTTTTCTGTCATCTGGTCTTCGCGTTCCCAGGTGTACTCTGGGCCACGACGGGAGTTCCAACGAACTCAAACAAGAGGGATTCTCTTGTTTTGAGGACCTTAACATCCCGGTCCGTGACTTCAACTGGCTCCTCGACGAACTGCAACCGCTCGTCGATAGGGAGTTCCTTAAAAGGAACTATGAGGGTCTCATCTGATAGGCACTTTTTCAGATTCGACACGTGAAATACATTGTGAACTGCACCGAGTTCAGCTGGTAGGTTTAGCTTGTAGGCCACTTTGCCTATTTTCTCAATGATTTCAAATGGTCCGACGTACCGCGGATTTAGTTTGCCCCGTTTGCCAAAACGTACCACACCCTTCCAGGGTGAGACTTTAAGTAAAACCCGGTCCCCGACCTGAAATTCCAAAGGCTTCATACGCTTGTCCGCGTAGGCTTTCTGACGGTCGCATGCTGCCGCCATGCGTTGTCGTATCTGTGCAATCTTTTCCGTGGCGTCCACTACAATCTCTGGACCCGTGATCTGACTATCCCCCACCTCTGCCCAACAGAGAGGTGACCGGCATTTACGTCCGTACAATGCCTCGAATGGAGCAGCTTGTATGCTGGTGTGATAACTGTTATTGTATGAGAACTCCACCAAAGGGAGATGCTTTTCCCAGCTGTTGCCGAAGTCGATGACGCATGCCCGAAGCATGTCTTCGAGAGTCTGGATCGTTCGCTCAGACTGCCCATCCGTCTGAGGATGATATGCTGTGCTCATGTCTAACCGTGAACCAAAAGATTTGTGCATCGCTTGCCATAGCTTTGACGTGAATCGTGCATCCCGATCCGAAATGATGGAGGTGGGCACCCCGTGCCTCGAAACGACTTCTTTAAGATAAACGTCTGCGAGAGTGGAGAACTTATCCATTTCCTTAATAGCCAGGAAGTGTGCAGACTTGGTGAGTCGATCCACAATCACCCATATAGTATCATTCCCACGCTGGGATCTGGGTAGGCCTGTAACAAAATCCATGGAAATTTCTTCCCATTTCCATTGCGGTATCTTGGGTTGCTGAAGTAGGCCCGCTGGTTTCTGATACTCCACTTTGACTCTTGCACATGTCAAACACTTGCCAAAGTAAGTCGTGATGTGGGCTTTCATGCTAGGCCACCAATATGTTGTTTTGAGATCGTGGTACATTTTATCCGACCCTGGATGTACCGAGTAGCGAGACTTGTGCACTTCATCCATCACAAGTTCCCGTAATCCGCCATATAGTGGGACCCAAATACGCCCCGTTACATAGTAGGCGCCGTCTTCCTTCGGCTCCATACGTTGCCTTGAGCCGCGTAAGGCTTCAGCCTTGACATTTTCGGGTTTTAATGCTTCTATCTGAGCAGTTCGTATCTGTGCAGGAAGACTGGACTGAATAGTGAGTTGCAAAGCTCGTACACGCCTAGGTGTAGTATCTTTCCGACTGAGGGCGTCAGCCACAACATTGGCTTTGCCTGGATGGTACTTGATGGCGCATTCGTAATCGTTCAGTAGTTCAACCCATCGACGTTGACGCATGTTCAAATCCTTTTGCTTAAGGATATGCTCGAGACTCCTGTGATTGGTGTAAATTGTGCACTTGGTACCGTACAGGTAGTGTCGCCATATCTTAAGCGCGAAAACAACAGCTCCCAGCTCTAAATCGTGCGTCGTGTAGTTCCGTTCATGAACCTTGAGTTGACGAGAAGCGTAGGAAATAACTTTATCCCGTTGCATCAATACACACCCAAGACCCTGTATCGACGCGTCACAATAAACCACAAAGTCGTCCGTGCCCTCTGGCAATGAGAGAATAGGTGCGCTGCAAAGCCTATCCTTTAGGTACTGAAAAGCGGTTTCCTGGGAATCTCCCCAACGGTAGGTGACACCTTTCTGTGTCACTAGTGTAAGCGGCTGTGCGATTTTCGAGAAGTCTTTGATGAATCGTCTGTAGTACCCCGCCAAACCCAAGAATTGGTGTATTTCTGTTGGTGTACGTGGTGCAGGCCAGTTTCTGATTGAATCTACCTTAGATGGATCGACATGGATCCCATCCTTGTTTACTACGTGGCCTAGAAAGTGGACTTCACGAAGCCAGAAGTCACATTTCGAAAGCTTAGCGTACAGCTGTTCCTTTCGTAGGAGTTCCAAAATAAGTCGTAGATGCTGCTCGTGCTCCTCCTGACTCTTGGAGTAGATCAGGATGTCGTCAATAAACACTATCACAAATCTGTCTAAATATGGCTTGCACACCCTGTTCATCAGATCCATAAATACGGCAGGCGCATTCGTTAACCGAAATGGCATGACAAGAAACTCGTAGTGACCGTAGCGAGTTCTGAATGCGGTTTTGGAGACGTCCCCATCCCGGACTCTCAGCTGATGATACCCTGACCTCAAGTCTATCTTGGAGTAGTAACTCGACCCCTGCAACTGGTCGAATAAGTCGTCTATACGCGGAAGAGGATAACGGTTCTTCACCGTCACCTTGTTCAGTTCACGGTAGTCGATGCACATCCTGAAAGTGCCATCCTTCTTTTTCACGAAAAGTACTGGAGCTCCCCAAGGCGATGAGCTTGGATGAATAAAGCCCTTTTCCAAGAGCTCTTGTAGCTGCTTCGACAGTTCTTCCAATTCGGTTGGAGCTAAACGATACGGTGCGCGGGCTATTGGTGCTGCTCCAGGAGCTAACTCAATCTGGAATTCGACTTGGCGGTGAGGCGGTAAACCGGGTAAATCTTCAGGAAACACCTGAGGAAAGTCACGTATAACTGGAATATCCTCCAGCTTCTTTTCCTTGGCTGATGCGTCAGTGACAAGTGCCAGAATTGCAGTATGCCCCTTTCGTAAACATTTCTGCGCCTTTAAGAAAGAGATGATGCCAACCACAACACCACTCTTGTCGCCTTGAACTTCGAGTGGTTCCTGACCAGAACGAGGAATACGAACAATCTTTTCTTCGCATAGGATTTCTGCTTGCTGTTGCTGCTGGAGATTCTGATTTGCAGGCCGTGGGCTCCTGAATCCTTAGCTTCATAGCCCATCTTGAGACACCTCTGGCAACTTCCCTCGTTGCACTAACCACTGTGGTGTCCGTTGCATTTGTTACACAGTGGGTGAATTCCCCGATATCCACCCTGCCCCTGACTGCCTGATGATTGCTGATTCGGACTCTGGTAGTCATTTGTCTTGCGCTGCTGCGCTTGGGACTGAACAGAAACTGATCCCTTGCTGGAATCCCCCTCCCATTTTCTCTTGTTGTCACTGGGAGTAGCAGAGATTGTGACAGCAGTAGTGGTAGCGCTGATGCGTTTTGGCAGCTTGTTCTGTTCCACTGCCTGATCGGTGAGTCGATGAGCAAGACGCTGAATGTCTTGGATGTTGTTGAGGTTAGCCGACGTCACATGGCTCTGAATCTCTGGCGCAAGCCCCTTGAGATACAACTCAATGCGCTTAACTGGAGGGTCCACCATCGTTGGACACAAGATGGCCAGTTCGTTTGACCGTTTCGTATAAGCTTCAATTTCTGACCCCGTCATTTTCAGATGATACAGCTCCACCTCCAACTTGTGGATGTCATCTCGCGTGCAGTATTCTCGTTTGATCAGTTCTTTGAAATCTTCCCAGGGTGTGGCGTTAGCAGCTGCCAACCCTAAGATCTGAACTTGGGCGTTCCACCAAGTTAGCGCAATCCCTTCCAACGTGCCAGTGGCGTACTTGACCCTGCGAGCCTCAGGGCATTCACACATCTCAAATATCGACTCAAGCTTCTCAAACCAATGGAGGAGTCCCACTGCCCCCTCGGTGCCACTGAAAGTGCTTGGACGACAGTCCATGAAGTTCTTGAATGTGCAGACAGGTTGTGGAGCGTTCTGACCCGTTGCGCGAGAAAGATAGGTCAAGGTTAAGTGCGAGAGTTGGGTCACGAGAGTAGGATCTAACATCCTAGGATAGGTTTGGAATAGCAGGTTATACCTCCTGCTTGTGCGGCTGCAAGCGCCGCAGCAACTTGTTCGTTAATGAGAGCCGTCAACTGGGCTTGAGTCATGTTAACACGTCCAGACATGATCGAGTAGTAAAAGTAGCATAAGTGAGGATGGTTCGCGAGTAGTGCGATGACAAAAGAGTGTAAGCACGTAGGTATTCTCATGTAATAGTGTCATGTGTATCTAAGCGTACTACGAGCAAAGTTCTATGTAATTCTAGCAAGCAGGTAATAAACATAAACCATATTACCTAGGATGTCGAGTCTTGCACGTGGAGCGAAGCGTCGTTGTGGATCGCTGAGAGCACTGTTCTGGTTATAGTCTGGTTTTAATAAAAACGTTTTCCCATATTAAGTTGTTGAATAAAAGTAAACAAAACAGAAAGTTTAAGTCCATTTTAGGGCAAATCCAAGCATGATTCTTCCAAGGAAAAATCAAGGATTCAAACCCAAGGACATAACAAAGCATTAGGAAGAAGAACCAAGTGATTTGGTTGAGAAATGAGCAAGTTACACTCACTTTAGTGAAGATACACGAATCTGTCCAAAACTCAGATTCTCAGCTGATTAGAGAGTAGTTTAGTGAAGATTAGAGAGTTGTGAAAGTGTCAAATGGGTTGGAGAAGGTGGGTATTTATAATGGAAGAGTTATAAGGTGATTGGAGGAGATTAGAGGTGGATTAAAGGGGATTGGGTGAGGTTAGGACTTGGGATTTCATGCATACAGCTGAAGAAAACACAAGGTCTACCGAAACAGGGGCCTAGCGTGACGCCTAGGGCCTTGGCGTCACGCGGCGCCTCACTTTTGATAAGTTTCATTTTGTTGCACTTTGGTCCCTGTAGTTTCTTGTTTGATTTATGTCACACCCCCCAAAATCCACACGCGGAGTACCACCGCTTGGAGGCGTGACATGACCAGGATCAAGCCATCAATCATATCAAACATAGTGTATAATAGTTAAAGTTATTCATAAAACCCAATTCAATACGATTGATGTTCAAACCAACTTTGTTTAAGTAGCGGAAGCATGTAAGTAAAACCCAACATAAATAATAATGTATGAAATGTCATAAGTGTTTAGCAAGCATTCTCGATCCACTGCCCACAACGACCTGCTCCTTCCCAGTGCAAGCTCCATAAGTACCTAAGGTCCTGCAAGGCATGCAGCAGAGAGTCAACAACTAGTTGAGCGAGTTCACAGTTAATAGATCAGTAATAGTATAGTGTGAGTGGTAGTATGTTCGTTCGTTATGTCAGGTATCGTATTAGTTTCCATCGCGGCCTCCCAGGCAGGTATGCGAAGGTATTAGGGGATGTTCTTCCCAAGTATTCTAGACTAGGTTTATTTGTATCGCGGCCTCCCAGGCAGGTGTGCGAAGATTAGTAAATTTAGTTCGCGGCCTTCCTATGGCAGGTGTGCGAAGTCAGTCATAATATCGCGGCCAACCCTTGGCAGGTGTGCGAAGATCAGTTCAATAAGTGTTACTAGTCTAGCAGTGTCTTATCGTGAGGTTCTACCATCTGAGTATATACAATAAGTCATCCAAATCCCATTCCCACCCGGGAACCCCATGCCTTGGCTGTGTGAACTCACCTTGGTTTGCTCGGTATGCTAAGTATGTGCTCAAAGTAAATCAATCACGTCCTAAAGTATGCACGTATACGCAATCAGTTTATATTCTCGAAATTCGCGCATGCACATACCATCATATAAAATAACACATAACAATTACCAAGTAGCACATAGCACGTATTCTGGATCATATAAGTCATGCGTATCAGTCAACAGTTGTTAATAATTCCAGTTAATTTTAATAGGAATTAACCAAGTTACAGTGCAGATTAACCAATCGGCGAAACGCCCCCTGCTTCGTCGTGACCCCACTCCGACGAAACACTCCTGTTTCGCCAAAGTTGTTCAGTCGCAATGGGTCTTGGCGAAACACCTTTGTTTCGCCAATCCGGTTTCGTCAACCGGTGATTCGTCGGTATAATTTTGTTTCGTCAAATCATAACAGCAACAAAATAAATTCCTAAATATTTCGGTTGGCATAACATGTATTAGTGGGCCGATAAAATAGCCAATACCCTTGTTTGGGCCGCCCAACTCTACAAATCGGGAATCACAAGGAGCCGCCCATTACCACCAATCACTAGTTTTATATTACTGATTTATTTATGTGGACCATTGTGCACCTTAAATCCATATATATACTAGCCGACATTTAAAGTGAAACCCTCCATAATTTTCATGTATTCCAATGCACAGTGGCCGACCATTATCATTAAATCCTACACAATCATATAAGTTAGTGGTTTGACCATCAATTCTCATTGGACCAAATAGGTTAGTGGTTTGACAATCATACAACACAATCATATTATTAAATCCTGCCTATGCACATGCTTTGAAGACAAAACGAGCCGTCACTTCACATGCACCATTCCAAAATCACATGTAATCGAACCACGTTGACTGACAATTTGATACTACCAATCGATGTTATTGGACCACTAAACTAGTGGGTTTGACTACTACATACTACAATAAATATCAAATGGTATTGTAAAGAACAATTATAATAACAATACCAACGTAAGAGACGTCATTGGACCGAAAGGAGACATAGCAGCCAACAACATCATATCAATTCTCATCACAGATAACATACAAGCGTAATGTTCAAATAACCGCTTCGAGATACAAAAAAAATCAGACAAGGACTTGCACTAACCACGATGAATCAAGGAAGGAATCTTGATCGTTCTTCGAGGGTTACGAGGTCACACGGTTGCCGCTAGTAGGGGGAGGAGTCTAGGGTTTCAGTATATGGATAGCCGTTCCCCTAACCTAAATTATATACATATTTACGCAAACAAGTTTGGGCCGTAACTGGGCTTTGGCGAAACACCTATGGGCCAGCGAATCAGATTCGGCGAGACTAGAATTGGCGAAACACACTTGGGTTTCGCCGAGTTACTATTGGTGAATCATATTTGTGTTTCGTCGGGTCTCTATTGGCGAATCACTTGATTCGTCAAATCCTTAGTGGGTTTGGGCCCGTAATGGGCTTGATTGATTACATTCTCCTATTACCCTTTAATTTACTAACAGTCTCATGTTATACTTATACAATCAACCCATCACATAATCATGAAATCACAAAACACTTTATTATATCACCACACTTACATTACAAGTCAAACAACAAATAGTCAAAGTCAACGGTCAAAGTCAACGTGCAATAAATGCAAGAGTGAAAGACGGAAACTCAAGTTGTCACAATTTATTTTGATGCCTTTTTGATAGTTTAGGGACTTGTTTGGTCATAAAGGCATAGTATAAGGTGAAATCAAGTACGACGATCATAATCAAAGTATAATTAAGCGTATAAATGTCATAACTAAGTATCGTTCTCGTTCAAAACACGTTCAATGCATAAGTTTAGTTTAATTACAAGTTTAGCACATAGTTTCCAAGAATAACGTTCAAGCACAAACCGATTCACCAATCGAACATATGAGCATAATTAGGGTGCGTACAACATAAATGTAACAAAATACAAGTTTTATTAATGATCCAAGTCTCGGTTTAACAATGATTACAAAGAATGGAACGATTACAAGAATACAACGTTTCCAAAAATAGAAATACGAACAAAACTTTCTATAAATGGAAAGTACAAAAGAGCCTGGCGTTACAGTCTCCCCTCCTTTAGGAAATTTCGTCCCGAAATTTAGGAAGACGTAGGGAAAAGATGAGGATACTTCGACTTCATATCCTTTTTGAGTTCCCAAGTAAATTCGGCGCCACGTTTTCCTTCGCATCTAACCTTGACGATAGGAATTTTACTGCGCCTTAATAACTTGACTTCTTGTTCTACGATTTCCACCGGCTTTTCCACAAAATGCATAGTATCGTTGATTTGAAGATCTTCGAGAGGAACTTGAAGTCCTTCATCAGCGAGACATTTCTTTAGGTTCGAGACGTGGAACGTTGGATGAACGTTGTTGAGCTCTTAAGGTAAATCGAGTCGATAAGCCACCTTACCAATCCTTTCGAGTATCTTGGAAGGACCGACACAGCGAGGGGCAAGTTTTCCCTTTTTACCAAAACGAACCACTCCTTTCCAAGGGGACACCTTGAGTAGGACATGGTCCCCAACATTGAATTCCATAGGTTTGCGTCCCTTGTCAGCGTAGCTCTTTTGACGGCTTCGAGCCTTGAGTAGATTGTCACGGATTTGGAGAATCTTATCCGTTGCTTCTTGTATGATCTCAGGGCCAGTAAAATGCTTGTCACCAATCTCATGCCAGCTTAAAGGAGATCGGCATTTGCGACCATACAATGCCTCGAAGGGAGCCATTTGAATACTGGAGTGGTAGCTATTGTTGTACGAGAACTCGATCAAAGGTAAATGCACATCCCAAATACCACCAAAATCGATGACACAAGAACGGAGCATGTCCTCTAGGGTTTGGATAGTACGTTCAGTCTGTCCATCCGTTTGAGGATGAAAAGACGTACTGAGATTTAAATGAGTACCCATAGCGGACTGAAAAGTTTGCCAGAGACGCGAAGTGAATCGACCATCACGATCAGAAATGATGTCGAGAGGAACACCATGATGGCGTATGTGACAACTCGGACTTTAGACCCACTTTGTGCAACGTATGTGAACGTGTTATGATTACGAGCTTTGATTTAAATGAATGTCATGTTATTATGTGCTACGTGTATTGCGTATTTAATGTGTTTGTTTGTTAATGAAATCGAATTGCACAACACACATGGCCCAAGGGCAGCCCAAGCGGATGGGCCGGCCCACTCCTTTATGCGCACCAAATTAAACACCTTAGGGACTTGATTGTTTCTCATTGTTACAAAATATCTTAACACACACTAAACCCTAGCTAATCTCTCTCTCTCTCACGCACAACCGGACGGCACAAGCAAGAATCGGATCACCTTTTCTTAATCGGTTAGTGTTTAATTGTTTTGCTAATTGAATGATTTAGATGTTTAATGAATCGGCCGAACATGTTTGATTAACCGGCCAGACGTGTTTGTTAACCGGCCGGATATTGTTTGCATGATAACCGGATTGTACGTGATTACATGATCGCATGATTAGACTTGAACGATTAGGAATGTTGATTTAGTTTGTCGATCGGCCGGACGTGTTTATTAATCGGCCGGACATGTTTGTTGATATGATTCGGATTATGATGTGATAATGTTAGATTGGATGAGTATGTCTAAATGTTCATGTAATCGGATGATATTGAATTCGAACGATATGCTTAGTGATGTTCTTGTTGATGTTAATTGGGTTGTTAATCGGCCGAACCTGTTGTTGATCGGCCGGACATGAGTGATAAATCGGTTAACATGATACATGTTAGGATTCGGGTTCGTTAGGGTTTTTGATAAAATACCATGTTTAGTCGATAATTGGGTTAATTGATTTGTGGATTGGCGTTAATTGATAACTGTTAAGATGTTAATTGATTTGGTAAATTGGAAACTGTTATGTGATTTTAGCCGAATGCTTAATATCCGGATATTCAAACCGATCGTACAAGGGTAAGCATGAACTGGATCGCACGAGTGATAGAATGGACCGAATAACACGGACTGTCCATACCAACTGTCCGCACGAGCTGACAATCCGGACGTATTGTCACCCGCACGGATGGTCCCATCCGGACGAACTGACCACACGAATGAACTGCACGAATTAAACTGTCACTCGAACTGGTAACCTGGACGAACTGTCATCCGCACGAGCTGACAGTCCGCACGGATTGCCACTCGCACGAACTGTCCATCCGGACAGAATGCTGAACCGGGCGGATTGACACCCGCACGGGTTGTCCAATCCGGACGGACTGACTGTCCGCACGAAATGCCACCAGGACCAATTGCCAACCGCACGAATGGACACTCACACAACATAATTGAATTGTTTGGGCCATGAACTTTGTATGCTGCAATTTATTAACTTTGTGTAACCATACGTGCTATACGTGGACCGAACCTAACTTGTATAAATACCATGATAGGACGTGATTGATCATTACTTTCTGCTATACTCTTTGTGTATCTGCCGAGCAACCCAAGGTGAGTTCACACAGCCAAGGCATGGGATTCCCGGGTTGGGAATTGGGTTGGATATGTTATTGTTAAAAGAGTTACTCGTACTTACGCATTCTCTAGACTATAGACCATCGTCCTCAGGTTAGTCAGGACACGTTACGTAAAGCCTACGTAACCCAGTATTTGCCATTTGTCTCCCGGGTCGGGAGGACACGTTACGTAAAGCCTACGTAACCCAATACCATTCACTGGCTTCCAGATCGGAAGGCCACGCTGCGTAAAGCCTACGTAGCCCCCACGCGTACCACTGTCCTCGGGGAAGGGCACGTCACGTAAAGCCTACGTGACCTTGTACGTTTTCCTGTTCTCGTGAAAGAAGAACACATGGTCGGAAGTTAGTCTAGTAAGTACCGTCAATGAGAAGCCCTCATTAGCCAGGATAAACATGGGAAGTCCCCACCTTTAGTACACACTAGTATGGGAAGCCCCCACTAGCTATACTTATGCATGTTATGAACTTACTTTCTGTGAACTCGCTCAACTAGTTTGTTGATTATCTGCTGCATGCCTTGCAGGACCTTAGGTACTTATGGAGCTTGCACTGGAGGAGCGGGACGTTGTGGGCAGTGGATTATGAACGCTATGTTTAAACATTACGAATAATTGAACTTATGGTTTACTTGGGTTATTTACTTATGCTTCCGCTACTGATACTATGATTGTTTTGAAACATCAATGGTATTGAATGAGGTTTTACGAACTACTTTATTTATGTTATGCTATGTTCAATATGATTGATGGCTTGATCCTGGTCAGTCACGCTCCCAAGCGGCGGTGTTCCGCAAGGTGAATTTTGGGGGTGTGACAGATTGGTATCAGAGCCATTGGTTATAGAGAACTTGGTTTTAATATGGAAAAACGTTTTTATTAAAACCAGACTATAACCAGAACAGTGCTCTCAACGATCCACAACGACGCTTCGCTCCACGTGCAAGACTCGACATTCTAGGTAATAAGGTTTATGTTGATTAGCCTGTATGCTAGAATTGTTTAGAACTTTGCTCGCATTACGCTTAGATACACATGCTTTGATTTCATGAGGACACCTATATGCCTATACTTTTCTGTCATCGCCCTATTCGCGAACCATTCTTACCTACGCTACTTGTTATAATGAAGATCATGTCTGGAAGAATCAACATGACACAAGCCCAGCTAGAGGCTCTCGTTCAAGCCCAAGTCACAGCGGCACTTGCGGCTGCTCAAGCAGGTAGGATAACCTGTAGTCATAACTTACGCTAGGATCTTTAGATCCTACACTCCTAAACTAGCTCTTGTATTTAAACTTTGCCCTACTCGTATACAATAGGTCAACACGCGCAGCAGCCTGTCTGCACATTTAAGAATTTCATGGACTGTCGTCCAAACACCTTCAGCGGCACGGAAGGAGCAGTGGGACTACTCCACTGGTTCGAGAAGTTAGAATCAGTCTTTGAAATGTGCGAGTGCCCTGAAGCCCGCAAGGTCAAGTTTGCCACCGGCACTTTGGAGGGGATAGCATTGACTTGGTGGAACGCCCAAGTCCAGATCTTAGGGTTGGCAGCTGCTAACGCCACCCCATGGAACGACTTTAAGGAACTCATCAAGCGTGAGTATTGCACGCGGGAAGACATCCACAAGTTGGAGGACGAGTTGTATAACTTGAAGATGGTTGGTTCAGAAATCGAAGCTTACACCAAGAGATCGAATGAGTTGGCTGTGTTATGTCCAACTATGGTGGACCCTCCATACAAGCGTATTGAGTTGTATCTCAAAGGGTTGGCGCCAGAAATACAGAGCCACGTTACCTCGGCTAACCTCAACAATATCCAGGAAATACAGCGTCTCGCTCATCGCATCACCGATCAGGCAGTGGATCAGAATAAACTGCCAAAGCGTGTCGGCGCTACTCCAACAGCTGCTACTTCTGCCACACCCAGCGAGAATAAAAGAAAGTGGGACGGGGATTCCAGCAGGGGATCAGCGTCTGTTCAGTCCCAAACTCAGCAACGTCGCACCAACGATTACCAGAGTCCGAGTCAGCAATCCTCGGGAAGTCAGGGACAACGTGGTTATCAGGGAAATCATCCGTGGTGCAACAGGTGCAACAAACACCACAGTGGAAGGTGTCGGAAAGATCGCTGTCAAAGATGCCACAAGATGAGGCACGAGGCCAAAGACTGTAGGAGTCCACGGCCTGCGAATCAGAATCAGCAGCCTCAGCAACCAGCTCCACAGAACCAGCAGCAGCAGCAGCAGCCACAGCGTGGAAACCGGGGATGTTTCCAGTGTGGGGCTGAAGGTCACTTCAAACGCGATTGCCCTCAGTTGAACCAGAACCGCAACAACAACAACAACCAGGGCAACGGCAACAATAACGGCGGGAACAACAACAACAACGGCAATGAAGCTCGTGGTCGTGCTTTTGTGCTAGGTCGAGGCGATGCAGTGAACGATCCCAACGTTGTTATGGGTAAGTTTCTCCTCGACAATATTTACGTTACTGTTTTGTTTGATTCGGGTGCGGATACAAGCTATATGTCTGTGAAAATGTGTCAACTGCTAAAACGTGCACCAACACTTTTACCCACCAAACATGTAGTCGAGTTAGCTAACGGTAAAAGTCTAGAAGCCACGCACGTAGTTCAGGGTTGTAATCTTATCTTAGCTGGTCAAGCTTTCTCTATCGACCTCATTCCCATAGTTTTGGGTAGTTTCGACGTCGTGATTGGGATGGATTGGTTATCCCAACACCAGGCAGAAATCTTGTGCAGCGAAAAGGTTATTCGCATTCCTCGTTCTGGTCAGGAACCTCTAGAAGTTCAAGGCGACAAGAGTGGTGCTGTGGTTGGCATCATCTCTTTCTTGAAGGCTCAGAAATGCTTACGTAAGGGTCACACAGCCATTTTGGCTCTTGTTTCAGATGCTTCAACAAAGGAAAAGAAATTGGAGGATATTCCAGTTGTACGTGATTACCCTCAGGTGTTTCCTGAAGACTTACCTGGCTTACCGCCTCACCGTCAGGTCGAATTTCAGATCGAGCTCGCTCCAGGAGCAGCACCCATAGCTCGCGCACCATATCGTCTAGCTCCATCGGAATTGGAGGAACTGTCAAAGCAACTGCAGGAACTCTTGGAAAAGGGTTTCATACGACCAAGCTCTTCGCCTTGGGGAGCTCCAGTACTCTTTGTGAAGAAGAAAGACGGTACGTTCAGGATGTGCATCGACTACCGTGAACTCAACAAGGTGACGGTGAAGAACCGTTATCCTCTTCCACGCATCGACGACTTATTCGACCAGTTGCAAGGGTCGTGTTACTACTCGAAGATAGACTTGA
Source organism: Helianthus annuus (assembly GCF_002127325.2). Taxonomy (NCBI): domain Eukaryota; kingdom Viridiplantae; phylum Streptophyta; class Magnoliopsida; order Asterales; family Asteraceae; genus Helianthus; species Helianthus annuus. Next base: position 32,964,364 of record NC_035449.2, on the reverse strand, counting down.
GGTCGGGGTACCATCAGTTGAGAGTCCGGGATGAGGACGTCTCCAAGACAGCCTTCAGAACTCGTTACGGTCACTACGAGTTTCTCGTCATGCCATTCGGGTTGACAAACGCGCCTGCTGTATTTATGGATCTTATGAACAGGGTCTGCAAACCCTATCTTGACAAGTTCGTCATAGTATTCATCGACGACATCCTGATTTACTCCAAGAGTCAGGAGGAACACGAGCAGCATCTTCGTCTTATTTTGGAACTCCTTCGGAAGGAACAGCTGTACGCCAAACTTTCTAAATGCGACTTCTGGCTTCGTGAAGTCCACTTCTTAGGCCACGTAGTGAACAAGGATGGGATCCATGTTGATCCATCCAAGGTAGATTCGATCAGAAACTGGCCTGCACCGCGTACACCAACAGAAATACACCAATTCTTGGGTCTGGCAGGTTATTACAGACGGTTTATCAAGGATTTCTCGAAGATTGCTCAGCCACTTACGTTACTGACACAGAAGGGTGTTACCTATCGCTGGGGAGAGCCCCAGGAGACCGCTTTTCAGCACCTAAAGGATAGACTTTGCAGTGCACCTATCCTCTCATTGCCAGAGGGCACAGACGACTTCGTGGTTTATTGTGATACATCCATTCGGGGACTTGGATGTGTGTTAATGCAGCGCGACAAGGTTATCGCTTACGCCTCTCGTCAACTCAAGATTCATGAACAGAACTATACGACGCACGATTTAGAGCTGGGAGCTGTTGTATTCGCGCTTAAAATATGGCGACACTACCTGTACGGTACCAGGTGCACGATTTACACCGATCACAGGAGTCTCGAGCATATTCTTAAGCAGAAGGATTTGAATATGCGTCAACGACGATGGGTCGAATTACTCAACGACTACGAATGCGCTATCAAGTACCATCCAGGCAAAGCCAATGTTGTGGCTGACGCTCTCAGTCGGAAAGACACTCTACCACGGCGCGTGCGAGCGCTACAGCTTACGATTCAGTCTAGCCTTCCAGCACAGATACGAGATGCCCAGATAGAGGCATTGAAGCCCGAAAATGTCAAGGCTGAAGCCTTACGCGGCTCACGACAACAGATGGAACAGAAGGCAGACGGCGCCTACTATGTGACGGGGCGTATTTGGGTCCCACTTTATGGCGGTCTACGCGAACTTGTAATGGATGAAGCTCACAAGTCTCGCTATTCGGTACATCCAGGGTCGGATAAAATGTACCACGACATTAGCACTACTTATTGGTGGCCTAGTATGAAGGCCCACATCGCTACGTACGTTGGAAAATGCTTGACTTGTGCGAGAGTCAAGGTCGAATATCAGAAACCAGCTGGTCTACTTCAGCAGCCTAAGATACCGCAATGGAAATGGGAAGAAATTTCCATGGATTTTGTCACAAGCTTACCTAGATCCCAGCGTGGGAACGATACGATATGGGTAATAGTTGATCGACTCACCAAGTCTGCACACTTCCTACCTATAAAGGAAACAGATAAGTTCTCCACACTCGCAGACGTCTATCTTAAAGAAGTTGTCTCGAGGCACGGGGTGCCCACATCTATCATTTCGGATCGCGACGCACGATTCACGTCAGAACTATGGCAAGCGATGCACAAATCTTTCGGCTCACGGTTAGACATGAGCACAGCATATCATCCTCAGACGGATGGGCAGTCTGAGCGAACGATCCAAACTCTCGAAGACATGCTTCGGGCATGCGTTATCGATTTCGGCAACGGCTGGGAAAAGCATCTCCCTTTGGTGGAGTTCTCGTATAATAATAGCTATCACACCAGCATTCAAGCCGCTCCATTCGAGGCATTGTACGGGCGTAAATGCCGGTCACCACTCTGCTGGGAAGAGGTGGGAGATAGTCAGATCACGGGTCCAGAGATTGTTGTGGACGCCACAGAAAAGATAGCACAGATACGACAACGCATGGCGGCAGCACGCGACCGTCAGAAAGCCTACGCGGACAAGCGTAGAAAGCCATTGGAATTTGAGGTCGGGGACTGGGTTTTATTGAAAGTCTCACCCTGGAAGGGTGTGGTACGTTTTGGCAAACGGGGCAAACTAAATCCGCGGTATGTCGGACCCTTTGAAATCATAGAAAAGATTGGCAAGGTAGCCTACAAGTTGAATCTACCAGCTGAACTCGGGGCAGTTCACAATGTCTTTCACGTATCGAACCTAAAGAAGTGTCTATCTGATGAGAACCTCATCATTCCTTTCAAAGAACTCACTATCGACGAGCGGTTGCAGTTCGTCGAGGAACCAGTGGAAATCACGGACCGGGATGTGAAGGTCCTCAAACACAAGAGAATCCCTCTTGTTCGAGTTCGTTGGAACTCCAAACGTGGCCCAGAGTACACCTGGGAACGCGAAGACAGGATGACAGAAAAGTACCCCCAGTTATTCGGGAACAAGGCAACCACTACTGAGGCTGAAGCTACTACTTCGGAATTTCGGGACGAAATTCCAGATCAACGGGGGGAGGATGTGACACCCCAGGAAAATCAGTGAACAATACAGTTTATCTAGCTTCCTCAGTGAGTGCATACCAAATTTCGGGACGAAATTTCCAATTAGTTGGGGATAATGTGACAACTCGGACTTTAGACCCACTTTGTGCAACGTATGTGAACGTGTTATGATTACGAGCTTTGATTTAAATGAATGTCATGTTATTATGTGCTACGTGTATTGCGTATTTAATGTGTTTGTTTGTTAATGAAATCGAATTGCACAACACACATGGCCCAAGGGCAGCCCAAGCGGATGGGCCGGCCCACTCCTTTATGCGCACCAAATTAAACACCTTAGGGACTTGATTGTTTCTCATTGTTACAAAATATCTTAACACACACTAAACCCTAGCTAATCTCTCTCTCTCTCACGCACAACCGGACGGCACAAGCAAGAATCGGATCACCTTTTCTTAATCGGTTAGTGTTTAATTGTTTTGCTAATTGAATGATTTAGATGTTTAATGAATCGGCCGAACATGTTTGATTAACCGGCCAGACGTGTTTGTTAACCGGCCGGATATTGTTTGCATGATAACCGGATTGTACGTGATTACATGATCGCATGATTAGACTTGAACGATTAGGAATGTTGATTTAGTTTGTCGATCGGCCGGACGTGTTTATTAATCGGCCGGACATGTTTGTTGATATGATTCGGATTATGATGTGATAATGTTAGATTGGATGAGTATGTCTAAATGTTCATGTAATCGGATGATATTGAATTCGAACGATATGCTTAGTGATGTTCTTGTTGATGTTAATTGGGTTGTTAATCGGCCGAACCTGTTGTTGATCGGCCGGACATGAGTGATAAATCGGTTAACATGATACATGTTAGGATTCGGGTTCGTTAGGGTTTTTGATAAAATACCATGTTTAGTCGATAATTGGGTTAATTGATTTGTGGATTGGCGTTAATTGATAACTGTTAAGATGTTAATTGATTTGGTAAATTGGAAACTGTTATGTGATTTTAGCCGAATGCTTAATATCCGGATATTCAAACCGATCGTACAAGGGTAAGCATGAACTGGATCGCACGAGTGATAGAATGGACCGAATAACACGGACTGTCCATACCAACTGTCCGCACGAGCTGACAATCCGGACGTATTGTCACCCGCACGGATGGTCCCATCCGGACGAACTGACCACACGAATGAACTGCACGAATTAAACTGTCACTCGAACTGGTAACCTGGACGAACTGTCATCCGCACGAGCTGACAGTCCGCACGGATTGCCACTCGCACGAACTGTCCATCCGGACAGAATGCTGAACCGGGCGGATTGACACCCGCACGGGTTGTCCAATCCGGACGGACTGACTGTCCGCACGAAATGCCACCAGGACCAATTGCCAACCGCACGAATGGACACTCACACAACATAATTGAATTGTTTGGGCCATGAACTTTGTATGCTGCAATTTATTAACTTTGTGTAACCATACGTGCTATACGTGGACCGAACCTAACTTGTATAAATACCATGATAGGACGTGATTGATCATTACTTTCTGCTATACTCTTTGTGTATCTGCCGAGCAACCCAAGGTGAGTTCACACAGCCAAGGCATGGGATTCCCGGGTTGGGAATTGGGTTGGATATGTTATTGTTAAAAGAGTTACTCGTACTTACGCATTCTCTAGACTATAGACCATCGTCCTCAGGTTAGTCAGGACACGTTACGTAAAGCCTACGTAACCCAGTATTTGCCATTTGTCTCCCGGGTCGGGAGGACACGTTACGTAAAGCCTACGTAACCCAATACCATTCACTGGCTTCCAGATCGGAAGGCCACGCTGCGTAAAGCCTACGTAGCCCCCACGCGTACCACTGTCCTCGGGGAAGGGCACGTCACGTAAAGCCTACGTGACCCTGTACGTTTTCCTGTTCTCGTGAAAGAAGAACACATGGTCGGAAGTTAGTCTAGTAAGTACCGTCAATGAGAAGCCCTCATTAGCCAGGATAAACATGGGAAGTCCCCACCTTTAGTACACACTAGTATGGGAAGCCCCCACTAGCTATACTTATGCATGTTATGAACTTACTTTCTGTGAACTCGCTCAACTAGTTTGTTGATTATCTGCTGCATGCCTTGCAGGACCTTAGGTACTTATGGAGCTTGCACTGGAGGAGCGGGACGTTGTGGGCAGTGGATTATGAACGCTATGTTTAAACATTACGAATAATTGAACTTATGGTTTACTTGGGTTATTTACTTATGCTTCCGCTACTGATACTATGATTGTTTTGAAACATCAATGGTATTGAATGAGGTTTTACGAACTACTTTATTTATGTTATGCTATGTTCAATATGATTGATGGCTTGATCCTGGTCAGTCACGCTCCCAAGCGGCGGTGTTCCGCAAGGTGAATTTTGGGGGTGTGACAGCGTATGACTTCATTGGTATAGATACGAGCAAGTCGTTCAACCTTGAAATCCTCACGAATGGGAATGAATTGAGCGGACTTGGTCAAACGATCAATGACTACCCAAATACTATCGTAACCAGAAGGTGTACGAGGGAGCTTAGTTATGAAGTCCATCGCAATGCTATCCCATTTCCAAACGGGGATTTCAGGTTGTTCGAGTAGGCCAGAAGGTCGTTGATGCTCGGTGTGACACCTGTGTCACTTCAACCATCAAACAAATGCCAAACCAAGGAAATATTGTATTTCATACTTGGGATTTGTATAAATATGTGTATGCTTTGCACATATCAATTCTTGTTCAATTTCATACTCTATAACGCTTTCTGGAGAATTATACGCAAAACATACTCAGTTTAATGCGACAAATACTCCGGGAGACCATCATACACTTAACATACCTTAAATAACCTTTACATAACTTAGAAATAAGTTTTGAAGGCTTTGGTATGGCAAAAACAAGTTAATTCGCTTACAGGGACTAAACTTGACAAACTGCGAAAGTATGCCAATTTGAACTGTAACGAACATTCCGGAACATGTCCATAAGTTAAACATACCATATATATCCTTTACATAGCTTAGAAATAGGCTTTGAGGGGTTTGGTATGCTAAAACAAACTTTTGGATCATTCAGGGGCTAAAAGTGTCAAAAAGTGCACAAGTTTGCACTTTCGCGCATAACCTACGTTCTGAATACATCCGGACATCCAAAAATTTATGTAAGCATTATAATATTATGCCTTAGTGTTTGGCATGAGAAAAATCCATTCGTCGCGTCATTTGGATCATCTTTCGCGCTTATGCGCATTCCGTCGTAATTAAGCGAACATCGCGATCGTACGGCCAAACGAACCGACATCTGGAATATTTTTGAGCATATTTCAAGTCCCCTACACTTTAACTTCATCTTAGAGCCTTGAAATGAGGTTAACGGGGCTTAAACGTGCCAAAAATGGGGCAAAATACGTGTTTCTGAAGTGCAGGGACCAAAATTGAAAATTCTGGTCTGGTTACCTTAGGCGGGGCGCGTAAGGATTTGCCAAATCCTTAGGCGGGCCGCGTGAACATGTCTGACAGAAAGATTTTGCATTTAATGCAGAATCTGGCCTTTCGTTCGATCAAGGGGCGATGCCTTTTCACCCAATGAAGAGCCAAGGGTCAAGTTCACTGAACTTATCCACTGGACACATGTACGCACGAGATCAAGGCATGATATTCGATAAAACGATCCTAACGGTTCCACTTTTCCTATAAATACCCCCCCCCCTTTTGTGTAAAAATCACAAAATCAGATCTTAAAGCTCTAAGTTGAAACCATTGTTTCATACCTGAGCTATTTGGTCTTGATTAGCACTCGGGGACCCTCCGTAAGTCTTCTTTCGCTCTTTTATTCGCTTTTCGAGTCCGAAAGTCAACGTTTTGTTGACTTTCTGCATTGACCAGCTTATGGTCGATGCGAAGTTCATGGAACTTCATAACGTGAGCGTGATCACGATGGTTATAGTCCGTAGTGACTATACCTACTGATCACCACGTTAACTAGGCTCAGTGACGAGTCGTAGTTTCGGCCAAAATGCGCATTCTTGCGTATTTTGTAACCAAACTACTCGTGGGCATCAAAGCCGTTTGTTTTGATGCCAAACCTGTTTCTAAACTTAGTTAAGCATGTTCTAACATGCTTAGCTCGTCACTTTTAGTTTAGTGCTTATATAGGGTCGTAAGGTAAGCGATTTAAACCATCGCTTATACTTTCGAACCCGACCCATTTGGTCGGTCATTAGGACCCGACCAAACACATTAGGTGACCATAGCTATAACCTTCCGAGGTTATACCGTGTGGTCGCAATGTTAGGCGTTCCGAACGCGTTCTACGCGAACGACGCGTTAGGGTAGCATAAGCTACCTAAACGGGTCGTGATGGACCGTAAGCACTTAGATTAGGTTTCATTTTAGTATGTAGGCTTTGCTAAGCCATATTACACGAGTCTCCATACTCGTTTGGTTTACGAACCCGCGTACTGTCCGATCCTTCCGATTTGGTCCGGTATATTAACATAAGCTACCTATTAGGTGCCGTTGATATTCCGTGATCTTTAGCATTATCCGGTTATTATACAAGGAATCCAAAGCAATCTCAGGTGAGTACATTGAACCCCATCTTTTACATGTTTTCGAGGAATCAATGTGAGTACATAGTTCCCCTCTTTTACTGTTTTCTGAACTGTTTTGGGGTGAAGCATGTGTACCTATCTGTTATTTTCATGATTTCCAAAGTATAATTGATTATACATAATAGTATTTATCTTTTGACAAACTAAATGACTATCTATGGTTTAAACACTGATTTCTCAAAAATTACAAAAGTAATTGTTGGAATAGTACTTATTTTGTTCACCAGACCGATTGGTAGTATGATATAGCGCTATAGGACTAGACACCCCATTCCTGTTGTCATGGAATGTCTGAAACCAATTCGTTTCTCCATCCAAATAGGGATTTCCTTTGTGGTATCCCTATAGTCTCAAAGGTGTAGTTTGATGCACCAGGTCTGAATGAATTCTTAAATCGCACCTTTAAAGTATATTTTGATATACTCCCAAAAAGTATAGTTTGATATACTCTCATGTGTGGTATTGTACAGAACCAACATTTATTTTGTAATCATCCAAAGCATATTGTGATATGTTACTTACATAACTAAAACATAGTTTAATATGTTATTTATCACATCCAAAGCATATACTGATATGTTAGTTACAAAACTAAAACATGGTTTAATGTGTTATTTATAAATCCAAGGTATACTTGTAATATACTACTGAAAACTATTATTTTGAACAACTAAAGTATATTTAATATACTATCTATCAAACGATTTAGTTTTGGTTAGTGTTTAGATAACGGAACGAGTGTAATGTGATGAAAACATGGTAGATACGCCGCTGGTACTTCTTATATATAAGTGTTTTCATTGCATTACATACCGTGGCGTTATTTAGTACACTTGGGTTAACAATATTGGAACTGAAATATATTTTAATATATTACTTATTCAACTTTCTTAAAACCAAGGTATATTTTATATATACCATAAACGTTTTATTAAAACATTGTTTTTCAAACAACTTAACTTATACAAACTCATTTTACATGGTTATTCAGTTAACCATACATTATTCTCTTATTTATACATATCATCTGATCCTATCGTTTTTCAAATGATTTACAAGACAAAGCAAATTTACAAAGTTCATGACTAAACATTTTCTCAAACATAAGTCATGAACTCCGTTTTCACAAAACCTATGTATCTCACAGGCATTTTTATGCTGACGTACCTATTTTTACACATGTTTCAGGTGCTGTCTTGAGATGATTGTTGATGCATGCTACATTTAGGATGGACTCGTGCCTTAGCAACTTTAAAACTTGGAAGATCATAGTTGTACTTATGTGATTGTAATAGAACAACGAGTTCATTTAATCAATAAAACAATATTTAAATTTCCATGTGTTATGAAACAATGATTCTGTTACAACACTCCCCGACGTTTCCGCCACGTTTTGTTGTTACACGTGGTCGTGGTGTGACAGAAAAGTTGGTATCAGAGCTCATGGTTATAGGGAATTAGGTTATTAGTAATGCTTTGACCTAGTCTATAACCTTCCTAGGACCCTAACGCGAGTTTACTTGCGTTTAGTCATAAAACAACACCGTCACCTATCCTTAGGCGACGACCGCAACAAGAACATAAATTTCAAAACCGCTTTGAAAACTATTCATCTGTTCTAGGATGATTGATTACTAGGTTTTGAACCCTCTGTTATAAGGTTTTGAACCCCTTTGAATTTTCAAAACTCTCGTCAAGGTTGGTCTAAATATTGTGAACACATGCAAACTGGAAGGGTGGGTGCCTGTACCCTGAGTTTTCTGTCTAAGGCTAGAGTGTTCGTACAAATCCACATAATCGGACCAGTCACTCTTACCTGGGAACTCTTGGGGTGAGTGTCCACTTATAGGCGAGCATGTCTTCGCGATACATTATTTTGACCTATTTACTTTGATTAATCACCAGGTCGTTTGTTGCTTTGTAGTAACAGACAGACGGCCACTATCCTTGCTTTCATCAGATTTGTTTCATCTCATTCTTTTCGTCTAATTCTCTCACTCGTTTCCTCTCATGTTTCCTCTTTTAGAATGCCTCCTCGACGTGACAATCAGATGGCGAATGCCGAACTGGCGGAAATCATCGCGCAACAAATGGCTGCTGCCTTCCCAATTCTTTATGCTCAAATAACTCAAGCCATCAACAACAACAACAATGCTCCATGCAATTTCGAGATTTTTAACTCAGCTAAACCGCTCAAGTTCAATGGTTCTGAGGGAGCAACTGGGCTTCTTCAATGGTTCGAGAGCATTGAGAATACTTTCCGTCACGTTCAGTGTCCTGAAAATCGCAAGGTCGAGTTTTCTTCGAGTGTGTTTCAGAAGAGGGCTCTTACATGGTGGAACGGGGTTATGAGAGACCGCGGTGCAGAGGTTGCATTAGCATAGACTTGGGCCGAGCATAGGGCTCTTATGATGAAGGAGTTCTGTCCTCGTCATGAGCTTAGGGCTCTAGAAAGGGAATTTGATGATTTAAAGCAAGACAGTGGGGAACATCGAGCCTATACTGATCGCTATGAGGAATTGAGCTTGTTATGCCCTACTATGGTTACGCCTCTGGATAAGGCGATTGAGAAATACATTGATGGGCTTCCTGACGTAGTTCAGGACATCGTTACTGGCAGCAACCCTACTACTGTCAGACAAGCCATTGAATTGGCTGCCACTCTGACTGAATCCCAAATCAGGAAGCGCAAGCTGTTTCGGAAGGGCGACCTAAGACCATCTGACAAGACTGCTCATGTGGAACCAAAGGAAGAAAGTGCTGAGGTGTCCAAGAAGAAAAAGCGCAAAGCCTCTCAAAGCTACGCTGTAACTGCTCAAGACAAACAAGTTGCACCAAACCAGCCAACACAACCTCGTAAAAGACAAAACTATGTTGGTACTGCACCGTTGTGCAACAAATGCAACCGTCATCATCTAGAGCAAGAGCAGTGTCACAATGTACCCACTGTGGGCGGTTGGGACATTTGATCAATGTTTGTCGTTATGCAAATCAAGCTGCTGCAAACCCTGCTGCTGTTCAAGCACGGTTCCCCCCAGGGTCATGTTATAACTGTGGTGACCTTACCCACTACAGGAACAATTGCCCAAGGCTTGTTAACATACCTCCAGCGCGTGGACGAGTGTTCAACATCAATGAGGCAAACATGAACAATGATGCAGCAGTGAACAATTAGTGTTTTGTATTTCCTTAGTTGCTATCTTTTGACACTTCAAGACAAATCCGTTGCCACATAAATAAAGATTTGTTGTTTTTATTTCTGCAAAATTTATGCGTTTGTGTGAATGCTTGATGCAACTTTATGATGTCAACCCAAAGACAAACTACTCGTATGGTTCTGTCATATTATGATCACTTGTGATCTCCCCAAGAACCTTAAACTCTCGTTTCTTTTAAGAAACAAAGTCAAACACTTATTGAGAATCCCTCTATCTTTATAGATAGATCTTCATAAATCGTTAAAGTGCCAAATGAAATCCATAGGTTGGATTCCTAGTGTGCCTTAATATCCATACCTAAGGATAACAAAATAAAGAATCAAGTTAACTAAATTTGTGCTTATGTATTTTCTTACATGTTTTGTGGTTGTACGTGATCCATCCAAATCCTCATAGAATCTTTCATATCTTCATACGAGAGATTCATAATGGGATATCCAAAGATACTATCTTAAACCCTTAATGGATTTCAACAGTGTAGTTAAGTCCCTCGGGTTATAAAGTATTATTCTATAATTGGACCTCTTGAAAGGTCTGCTTAAACAGATTGATTTTGAAAATCTGATTAGAAATATCATGTGATGATATAAAAATGATCCCTTAAGCGGTCTATTTAAAGAGATCGTACGACGGTCTAGTTAAGAAGATCATGTGTTGATCTAGTTAAAAGATCGTTCGTTGATCGAATTAAAAGGATCCTTTGGTGGTCTAGTCAAATCGCTTCATATTTATTCAAGTAATTTTCCTACGGATTATGAAATGGACTGTGCGGACTGTGCAAGGAATTACGTAATTATGGAGGCCTACATAATTATGGAATTCAGTGCACAGGAACCACAGGAAGTTTCATCATGTGTTAAGACCTAGTGACAAGAATAATGATACGGGAGAAGTCTCGGACCTCGACCAATGTCATTTATTCTCACACTCCCCCAATTCTGATCTCAATCACACACCAAGTTTTCCTATGATAAGCCTTCATAAGAAACGTTCGTCAATCAGTAGTTCAAAATTTCATGTTTTACTATTTCAAGGAATTCACTCTGAGGGTTAACAAATTCGCTAAGAATCCTAACATGGCCCAGGGTTTTACCTAAGGGTTCAATGGATCTATTATAAGGCGAAACCTTCACAGCTGTCCTCACGAGTTTCCTCTAGAATTAAATTTCGGGACGAAATTTCCTAAAGTAGGGGAGACTGTGACACCTGTGTCACTTCAACCATCAAACAAATGCCAAACCAAGGAAATATTGTATTTCATACTTGGGATTTGTATAAATATGTGTATGCTTTGCACATATCAATTCTAATTCTTGTTCAATTTCATACTCTATAACGCTTTCTGGAGAATTATACGCAAACTGGTGCATAAACGTACTCAGTTTAATGCGACAAATACTCCGGGAGACCATCACACACTTAACATACCTTAAATAACCTTTACATAACTTAGAAATAAGTTTTGAAGGCTTTGGTATGGCAAAAACAAGTTAATTCGCTTACAGGGACTAAACTTGACAAACTGCGAAAGTATGCCAATTTGAACTGTAACGAACATTCCGGAACATGTCCATAAGTTAAACATACCATATATATCCTTTACATAGCTTAGAAATAGGCTTTGAGGGGTTTGGTATGCTAAAACAAACTTTTGGATCATTCAGGGGCTAAAAGTGTCAAAAAGTGCACAAGTTTGCACTTTCGCGCATAACCTACGTTCTGAATACATCCGGACATCCAAAAATTTATGTAAGCATTATAATATTATGCCTTAGTGTTTGGCATGAGAAAAATCCATTCGTCGCGTCATTTGGATCATCTTTCGCGCTTATGCGCATTCCGTCGTAATTAAGCGAACATCGCGATCGTACGGCCAAACGAACCGACATCCGGAATATTTTTGAGCATATTTCAAGTCCCCTACACTTTAACTTCATCTTAGAGCCTTGAAATGAGGTTAACGGGGCTTAAACGTGCCAAAAATGGGCCAAAATACGTGTTTCTGAAGTGCAGGGACCAAAATTGAAAATTCTGGTCTGGGAACCTTAGGCGGGGCGCGTAAGGATTTGCCAAATCCTTAGGCGGGCCGCGTGAACATGTCTGACAGAAAGATTTTGCATTTAATGCAGAATCTGGCCTTTCGTTCGATCAAGGGGCGATGCCTTTTCACCCAATGAAGAGCCAAGGGTCAAGTTCACTGAACTTATCCACTGGACACATGTACGCACGAGATCAAGGCACGATATTCGATAAAACGATCCTAACGGTTCCACTTTTCCTATAAATACCCCCCCCCTTTTGTGTAAAAATCACAAAATCAGATCTTAAAGCTCTAAGTTGAAACCATTGTTTCATACCTGAACTATTTGGTCTTGATTAGCACTCGGGGACCCTCCGTAAGTCTTCTTTCGCTCTTTTATTCGCTTTTCGAGTCCGAAAGTCAACGTTTTGTTGACTTTCTGCATTGACCAGCTTATGGTCGATGCGAAGTTCATGGAACTTCATAACGTGAGCGTGATCACGATGGTTATAGTCCGTAGTGACTATACCTACTGATCACCACGTTAACTAGGCTCAGTGACGAGTCGTAGTTTCGGCCAAAATGCGCATTCTTGCGTATTTTGTAACCAAACTACTCGTGGGCATCAAAGCCGTTTGTTTTGATGCCAAACCTGTTTCTAAACTTAGTTAAGCATGTTCTAACATGCTTAGCTCGTCACTTTTAGTTTAGTGCTTATATAGGGTCGTAAGGTAAGCGATTTAAACCATCGCTTATACTTTCGAACCCGACCCATTTGGTCGGTCATTAGGACCCGACCAAACACATTAGGTGACCATAGCTATAACCTTCCGAGGTTATACCGTGTGGTCGCAATGTTAGGCGTTCCGAACGCGTTCTACGCGAACGACGCGTTAGGGTAGCATAAGCTACCTAAACGGGTCGTGATGGACCGTAAGCACTTAGATTAGGTTTCATTTTAGTATGTAGGCTTTGCTAAGCCATATTACACGAGTCTCCATACTCGTTTGGTTTACGAACCCGCGTACTGTCCGATCCTTCCGATTTGGTCCGGTATATTAACATAAGCTACCTATTAGGTGCCGTTGATATTCCGTGATCTTTAGCATTATCCGGTTATTATACAAGGAATCCAAAGCAATCTCAGGTGAGTACATTGAACCCCATCTTTTACATGTTTTCGAGGAATCAATGTGAGTACATAGTTCCCCTCTTTTACTGTTTTCTGAACTGTTTTGGGGTGAAGCATGTGTACCTATCTGTTATTTTCATGATTTCCAAAGTATAATTGATTATACATAATAGTATTTATCTTTTGACAAACTAAATGACTATCTATGGTTTAAACACTGATTTCTCAAAAATTACAAAAGTAATTGTTGGAATAGTACTTATTTTGTTCACCAGACCGATTGGTAGTATGATATAGCGCTATAGGACTAGACACACCATTCCTGTTGTCATGGAATGTCTGAAACCAATTCGTTTCTCCATCCAAATAGGGATTTCCTTTGTGGTATCCCTATAGTCTCAAAGGTGTAGTTTGATGCACCAGGTCTGAATGAATTCTTAAATCGCACCTTTAAAGTATATTTTGATATACTCCCAAAAAGTATAGTTTGATATACTCTCATGTGTGGTATTGTACAGAACCAACATTTATTTTGTAATCATCCAAAGCATATTGTGATATGTTACTTACATAACTAAAACATAGTTTAATATGTTATTTATCACATCCAAAGCATATACTGATATGTTAGTTACAAAACTAAAACATGGTTTAATGTGTTATTTATAAATCCAAGGTATACTTGTAATATACTACTGAAAACTATTATTTTGAACAACTAAAGTATATTTAATATACTATCTATCAAACGATTTAGTTTTGGTTAGTGTTTAGATAACGGAACGAGTGTAATGTGATGAAAACATGGTAGATACGCCGCTGGTACTTCTTATATATAAGTGTTTTCATTACATTACATACCGTGGCGTTATTTAGTACACTTGGGTTAACAATATTGGAACTGAAATATATTTTAATATATTACTTATTCAACTTTCTTAAAACCAAGGTATATTTTATATATACCATAAACGTTTTATTAAAACATTGTTTTTCAAACAACTTAACTTATACAAACTCATTTTACATGGTTATTCAGTTAACCATACATTATTCTCTTATTTATACATATCATCTGATCCTATCGTTTTTCAAATGATTTACAAGACAAAGCAAATTTACAAAGTTCATGACTAAACATTTTCTCAAACATAAGTCATGAACTCCGTTTTCACAAAACCTATGTATCTCACAGGCATTTTTATGCTGACGTACCTATTTTTACACATGTTTCAGGTGCTGTCTTGAGATGATTGTTGATGCATGCTACATTTAGGATGGACTCGTGCCTTAGCAACTTTAAAACTTGGAAGATCATAGTTGTACTTATGTGATTGTAATAGAACAACGAGTTCATTTAATCAATAAAACAATATTTAAATTTCCATGTGTTATGAAACAATGATTCTGTTACAACACTCCCCGACGTTTCCGCCATGTTTTGTTGTTACACGTGGTCGGGGTGTGACACTCGGCTTTGACTTTCGAACAGGTAAGACACTTGGAAACGTACACAGCAATGTCTCTCTTCATACCGGGCCACCAATAGGATGTACGTAGATTATGGTACATCTTGTCAGCGCCAGGATGGATTGAGTACCTAGATTTGTGTGCTTCGTTCATGATGAGGTCACGAAGATTGTCACGATCTGGTATCCAGATGCGATCACAACAATAGAGGAGACCATCAGGTTTCGAAATGAGTTGACTTTCAGATGCTCCACGTATTTCTACAGCCATGGAACCTTCGTTGATAGATGAGTACTGCGCTTCACGAATACAATTGTGAAGATCGCTCGAGATATGAAAACAACGAATGACATCTACATGAGCCTTACGACTAAGTGCATCGGCCACGACATTCGCCTTACCAGGATGGTAGCGAATCTCGCAGTCGTAGTCGTTGAGCAATTCCACCCAACGTCGCTGTCGCATATTGAGTTCTTTTTGGTCATAGATGTGTTGTAGGCTCTTATGGTCAGTGAAAACCACACACTTAGTACCGTATAGGTAGTGTCGCCAAATCTTTAACGCAAAAACGACTGCGCCAAGTTCGAGGTCGTGGATAGTATAATTTTTCTCATGTATTTTGAGTTGGCGAGAGGCGTAAGCGATGACTTTGTCTCGTTGCATGAGCACACAACCAAGACCACGATTCGAGGCATCACAATACACCATGAAATCATCATTCCCATCAGGGAGAGCGACGATAGGAGCGTTGCAAAGCAACTCCTTGAGAGTTTGAAAAGATTCCTCTTGCTCAGGACCCCAAGCAAAAGGTTTCTCTTTCTGAGTCAACGAAGTGAGAGGAACGGCGATCTTTGAAAAGTTCGAGATGAACCGGCGGTAATAACCCGCCAATCCTAAGAAGGAACGGATTTCAGAAGGAGATTTAGGCGCGGTCCAATTCTTCACGGCTTCGATTTTTGAAGGGTCAACGTGGATTCCTTTTTCACTTACAACGTGTCCAAGGAACTGAACTTCTTTGATCCAAAACTCGCATTTAGAGAACTTAGCGTATAAACGTTCAGTACGCAAGAGTTCAAGTATAAGGCGAAGATGACGCTCATGATTGGCTCGAGATTTAGAATAAATGAGAATATCATCAATGAAGACGATCACGAAGCGATCCAAGTAAGGCTTACAAATGCGATTCATGAGATCCATGAACACAGCAGGTGCGTTGGTCAAGCCAAAAGGCATAACCACGAACTCGTAATGTCCATAGCGAGTGCGAAAAGCGGTTTTGGGAACGTCCTCTTCGAGGACTCGAAGTTGATGATAACTAGAACGAAGATCGATTTTGGAGAAACAGGTAGCGCCTTGAAGTTGGTCAAAGAGATCGTCGATACGCGGAAGAGGATAACGATTTTTAACGGTGAGTTTGTTGAGCTCACGATAATCGATGCACATGCGGAAAGAACCATCTTTCTTTTTAACGAATAGCACAGGAGCACCCCAAGGTGAGGTACTTGGACGAATGAAACCCTTA
The DNA here is from genome assembly GCF_002127325.2 of Helianthus annuus. Lineage (NCBI taxonomy): Eukaryota > Viridiplantae > Streptophyta > Magnoliopsida > Asterales > Asteraceae > Helianthus > Helianthus annuus. The sequence continues at coordinate 32,947,845 of NC_035449.2, read as the reverse complement.
TCGAGGAGTTCATGAAGTTGCGTAGACAATTCTTGCATCTCAGAAGGTGCAAGACGATTAGGAGCTTTGGCAACAGGAGTCGCACCAGGTAAGAGGTCAATACGAAAATCAACAGATCGAGGAGAGGAGGACCGGGTAAATCTTCAGGAAAGACGTCAGGGAAGTCGCGCACCACTGGAAGATCACTTAAACTTTTTCCCTTGCACTTTTCTTCCACAACGTGGGCTAAAAAGGCAAAGTACTGTTTGCGTAAGTACTTGTTCGCTTGTGTGCAGGACATCACCTTTAGTCCCTTTGAAGGTCGGTCTCCATAAACGTGTAAAACGTCACCGGATGGAAGAGGTAAGCGAACGAACTTCTCGTGACAAGCGATTTCGGCATGGTTCTTTTGGAGCCAATCCAGCCTATGATGACGTCGAAACTACCCAGTTGCATGGGTATAAGATCGATAGAGAAAGCATGCTCGTTAAGAGTAAGACGACAATCGAGGAGAATGGAATCGACTAAGATAGATTTGCCATTGGCGACTTCAACGAAAAACGACTTAGGTAGCTTAGAGCGTGCACAATTTAACAATGATTCGAATTCTAAGGACACAAAGCTTTTGTCCGCACCAGTATCAAATAGTATCGAAGCATAAAGATGGTTAACAAGAAACGTACCATTAACGACGTCATTGTCGTTGCGCGCTTGATTTGCGTTTAAGTTGAAGGCGCGTCCACCAGGAGGTTGCTGCTGCTCTTGGATCCATTGAGGGCATTGGGGACGAAGATGATTAACATCCCCACATTTGAAACATGCCCTAGGTAGTCTTGCGTTCTGAGGGGCAGGCAGAGCTTGTTGAGCTTGAGGGGCTGGAGGAGCTTGCTGGTAAAGGTGGCAAAAAGCGGTATCGTGCCCATAACAATGGCAACTGCCACAACGGCGACACCTAGCATTGGCGGGATGATGGTAATTGCAAGTGGCACACTTGGGGTGAATCCCAGTGTACGACTTGGGGGCATCGACAGGAGCAACAGGGTTCGGGTTAACAGGCGGCACAATCGCGTTGCAAACGGGGTTGGATTGCTTTCGCTTCTTTCCCCTATTGTTATTTGATTGTTGGGTGATTTGGTGGGTTGGCTTGGAAGACACAGAGTTTGCGGCTTGTTTATCACGGATACGGTTGTTGTTCAAGGACGCGGCCAAACGGTAAATGGCTTCGATGCTATCGAGTTTGGCTGCCTCGATCGTATCGCGCATGCTAGGGGGTAACCCATTGATATACTTGCTTTTCTTGCGTTCAGGGGTCATAACAAGGTGAGGGACAATGAAGCTGAGTTGTTTGAAACGGGTGGTGTAAGCTAGGTTATCATCACCAATCTGTTTTAAAGTCCAAAATTCTTCCTCCAACTTTCGTTGCTCATGCGGAGGGCAAAACTCATCCATCATCAGGGCCTTAATTTCCTCCCATGCCAACGCATATGCTAGTTCGTTCGAACGGATGTTCCTTTCGTTCGTCCACCATTCGAGAGCTCGGGCTTGGAATACCCCAGTCGCACTACGCGTTTTGAGCTCTTCGGGGCAGTCACTGTTGATGAAAGTGACCTCAATGCTATCGAACCACGCGAGCATGGCGGTCACCCCATCATTGCCAGTGAATGGCTTGGGATTGCAAGATGAGAAGTGTTTAAAGTTGAACGAAGCGGGCTTGCGTATTTCAACCTTTGAATCGACGGAAGAGTGAGGAGTTTCAGAGGCTCGGATCTCAGAAATGACCTTTGGGACGACGCGCGCAAATTGATCGGCCATGAAAGCCATCATCTTCTTTGTGGAGCGAGATTTTGACTTCTTAGACGTTTTGGAGTGACGAGAAGACATCTAAGATTCAAAAGAGGGAATATGTGAGACTTGGTCATAATGTTTGTTTAAGAAAATGAAATTGATCACATAGCATAAAGGGTCACATAGCATAAAGGGTTCAAGCTTGATTTACATAGCATAAAAGGTTAAGACATCTCATATAGCATAATCATGAGTTTCACATAGCATAACATGAATAAATGAAAGCATCGTAAATTTAGTTTGTTCACGAGGGATTATTATTGTTTGCGATGGCGATAACGTGCAAAATGATTAAAAAGACATTTGAAAATGATCGAACGTTCAAGTATAAAATCACATATAAATTGAGATACATAAAAGAGAGGCTCAATAAAACATTGGATTGTTTCGGGTAGAGAAACGTCGACTATTCCAAAGTGGGTCGAAAGTTCTTTTGAATTAGAGATATTGTGCTTTGGCCTATAAGTAAGATACTCTCGTCGAGAAGCGATTAACGGTATCTTACCCTTCCGGTTACTACACATCTCTAAATGATTGAAACATTCGGGACTTTGGCGAGAATAAAAATCGAGGAATGGGACTTAATCGACGAGATGCGGGTTTCACCCCTAACTTGACGATTTCGTACCCTAAATGTGGTTGGTACTCGTCGATCAAAAATAAAATTTTGACACTTTGAAGAGGGTCCACTAGAGTTGAAATGGAAATTACCATTAAGTTGTGGATGTCACTCCTAGCTTAATGGTGAAATTTCGTGCAAAAATAGATTAAAGGTAGAATGAGAGTCGTTTACCAAATTGTGGGTTTCACGGCTATTTTGGTAAATTCTTCTCGTTGATGTTACAAGAGTATAAAATAGCATAAGTGTATTCGTGTTAGCCTTAGGAAAGGCACATAAATTTAATCAAAAGTATAGCTAGGAAGCATGCATGGTAGAGTACAAAAGTTTTAAACATCAAATAAGAGGCAAAATTCCTAGAACTATAGATTAGGGCAAAAGCATGGCAATTTTTTTTTTCCTAATTCCCTATAGTTATGGCTCTGATTCCAATCTGTCACACCCCAACCGATGGCGGAAACATCGGGATGAGACGAAGTGTGTATAGATTGCAAGAGACTTCATAACACTATGTGACGATATTTAATTAAATTCAAATTTCATTTCCAATACTAAAGTCATACAAAATTCAAATAAAGATAACAACATTGTTTCAACATAAATCATAACAATAAAAGATAAATTAATCTAGGTGTGTATCTAGTCCACCCTAAATCTCGTTTCATCTTTGGTCCATACTTCAACAATTAACCTGCAACATGTATTAAAATAGAGTTCAATGCAAAAGCAAAGGCGAGTATACAAGTTTGACTACATAGCATAATAGAATAAAAACTCATATCCAACATGTTACATAATGTGTAAATTACTAGCAATGCAATTTTTGGCGTACAATATGATCAAACCCAAGAATACAACGCATAACAAGCCTAATCCCAAAAGTTTAGCGGGGTGGTAAAGTTTAACTTAACAATACCCACAAGAATAACGGGCGGGGCGTCAATCCTATAGCGCTATAATTGTTAAGGTGGGCTAGCAAAGTTAATGAGCATATAACGTTCCAAATCATTCATAGAGCATACAAGCATAGCAAATATTCACAATAGTTTCATGTTTCGTTCATAGATAGAGTATGTTTTGTTTAAGCATAAAAGTTGTTTTGAATAGACATACATGTTGCATCCCAAAGTGAAAAGGAAAAAAGGGATCGAGTATACTCACGGTTTACAAGTCTTGACTTGAAGATCCGAGAGTAAGTTTGGTGGATGATTTAGCTTGGAGCACCTAGTCCTTCTACACGAGGAAACGTAGGTGTGTGAGTTTGGCGTTTACGGAAGATTAGGAATATGGAATAACTTAGCATAAAGAAAATATATATGTATAAAAATAATCATCTTTTAAACCTTATAACCATCATATGACACTAGGTAACCAATATGGTTATTTAATGTTTTTTTTTCATGGGTAGTATACCCATTAGAATCATATTAAGGTTTAGGTCTTGGATGATGTTCCACTTCTTTAACATGTAAACATAAGTTTAACATCAAAGGTTCGAATGAGTATGTGCTTATACTTAGGTTAAATATTACATATTATTTAGGTCTAATATTTCAAGTAGAAGGTAGAAGATTAAATCTCCATTTAGGCACCTCTAGTTACAAGGATGTCATGTATGGGGTAGGAAGACTAAGCTTCCACTTAGGCACCCCTTTGATGTTCACCACTACACTTGATGTAAAAACAACCAAGGAGGGTCATGAACTAAGGTTGATACAAGCATGTAAGATAAACTATACTAATAGAAATCATCAAATCATGTGAGGATTGTATGTTTGGACAACCCAAGTTGTTCCATAATCACTCATGCATCAAAGTCTAAGTTTGACATGACTTGTGGGTTAAAACCCTAAACAAAACACCAAGTTTGTGAGGTTTAATCCTCTGATTTTTAAGTGTCTCAACCTTGTTTTTAAGCCTAACCAACCACTAAAGTGTTGTAAGCATTAGGACATAGGTTTGAGATGAGTTAGACCCAAGTTTGATAAGAAATAACAAGTTGTTGAATAAAAGTAAAAAAATAGAAAGTTTTAGTCCATTTTAGGGCAAATCCAAGCATGATTCTTCCAAGGAAAAATCAAGGATTCAAACCCAAGGACATAACAAAGCATTAGGAAGAATAACCAAGTGATTTGGTTGAGAAATGAGCAAGTTACACCCACTTTAGTGAAGATACACGAATCTGTCCAAAACTCAGATTCTCAGCTGATTAGAGAGTAGTTTAGTGAAGATTAGAGAGTTGTGAAAGTGTCAAATGGGTTGGAGAAGGTGGGTATTTATAATGGAAGAGTTATAAGGTGATTGGAGGAGATTAGAGGTGGATTAAAGGGGATTGGGTGAGGTTAGGACTTGGGATTTCGTGCATACAGCTGAAGAAAACACAAGGTCTGCCGAAACAGGGGCCTAGCGTGACGCCTAGAGCCTTGGCGTCACGCGGCGCCTCACTTTTGGTAAGTTTCATTTTTCTGCACTTTGGTCCCAGTAGTTTCTTGTTTGATTTATTTTGATGCCTTTTTGATAGTTTAGGGACTTGTTTGGTCATTAAGGCATAGTATAAGGTGAAATCAAGTACGACGATCATAATCAAAGTATAATTAAGCGTATAAATGTCATAACTAAGTATTGTTCTCGTTCAAAACACGTTCAATGCATAAGTTTAGTTTAATTACAAGTTTAGCACATAGTTTCCAAGAATAACGTTCAAGCACAAACCGATTCACCAATCGGACATACGAGCATAATTAGGGTGCGTACAACATAAATATAACAAAATACAAGTTTCATTAATGATCCAAGTCTCGGTTTAACAACGATACAAAGAATGGAACGATTACAAGAATACAAGGTTTCCAAAAATAGAAATACGAACAAAACTTTCTATAAATGGAAAGTACAAAAGAGCCGGGCGTTACAAGTGGTGAGACATGGCCTACAATAAGCAGTTCCATAAGCTAAGGCGGATAGTTCCATATATGTTCACTCCTCTTACTCGACTTACAGAGAAGTACATTGGGGGTCTCCCTGCAATCATCAAAGACACAGTGGAAGGCAGTAAATCTGTCTCCCTTGAAGCGACTATGCGTCTAGCTGGGCAACTCACAGAAAATAGTGTTAAGTCAGGTAATTTTAAACGAAAGGGGTACAAGGGTACAGCTGACAAAGCTCCGATGTGACGAAGGAAATAAAGGCTGAGTCATCTACCCGTTTCAACAAAAAAGAAACATAAGGATAACAGTAAAACTATGTTGTAACCACAACCGACTCTCCCATACCAGTCACTCCAATAACTAAAGTCGCACCCACTACTTACCCAAAAAAAACCCCTACTCTGGTCCTTTTCCCAAATGTAACCATTGTCATTATCAACATCAACCCAACTCTCCACAAAAGTGATGTGAATTTAGATAAATCAAGCGGTATTTAAGTGTCAAAAGCTATTTAGAGAAAAAAAAACAATGTTAAATAAGCATAAAGTATAAATAAATAAAGTATTGTAACTATTTAGACTAATGTAACTATCTAGACTATAATTAAGTTATGGCAGATAGCGTACATCCAAACTGGCGGTTCATAAGGAGTTACCTGATTAAAAGAGTTGTGAATCGAAACTAAAGAACTAATTAAAATTGATAAACTTGTACTCAAATAAATAAACCAAATTCAAGATTCTATTGGAAGTTTGGTGTGAATGGAAAGTCTCAATGGTAAAACCACCTTGTCCCACATTGGTGTGGGAACAAAAGAAAAGGCTATTTATAAGGGAAAAGCTTGACCAAGCAAATGTAGTCTTATGACATGTTTTACCACAAGTCCTACCCGCGCGCGCGCAGGGGGGGTGCAAAAAATGGAACCGAAATCAATGGAACTCGCATGTGCCCGCACGTCCTGCGGACACGAATGCAGTTCCGAAAACCCGGGTCCGCGTGGAGCGGTTTTTGCACAAGAGACTCTTGACTAGTGTTCTGTTTTGTTTTTGAAACTGAAATAAATAATGATCATTATTTCGGTTTTAAATACTAACAGTTTTGGTCATGATTATCCGTTTCGTAACCGCTATACTAATGACCATTATTTGGTCTTTTAATTCACTGCAATCAAGAGCAGGATATCCGTTTCGGTTATGGTTCTAGCACTATAAAATGAAGGCTAGGCTGATCAGTTGATACAGACCGAAAACACAACTTCTTTTTATTCTCTCTCAGTCTCTGCAACATTCTGGTTTCTTTTCAGGCAAGTGCTCAAGTCCGGCAGTGCGCGGTGCTGCTTCGAACCGGCGTACCCTGGGAACAGACGACGAATCTGTTTAAGGGAATTGTGTTAAACACAAGCCCGGTTCACTCGTTAACTGTTTCTTTATTTCTGTTTCTAATTATTTTGCAGTTCTTTCAGTAGCAGATTTCTAACAAACTTAAACAGATTTATTTTACTAACTGCTTCTTCAATTTTCTTTTCAGAATGGCATCCCAGCCGATGACTACAGTTGTTTCTGCTGTCATGACCAGTGCCGTTTCTGCGGTCATGACTTCCGCTGTTGCTGTCACTACCGGTCTGGTGACACCACTGCCTAATGCAGTGTCGCATGCTGAAAAACCAGATAAATTCAGTGGTCTGAATTTCAAACAGTGGCAGCAAAAGATGTTCTTTTATCTGACCACGCTGAACTTGGCAAGGTTCTTGACTGAACCCAAACCCCATGTTGATGAAGGGGATGTAGACGCTTAATCTGTGAGCGCAATGCATGCTTGGAATCATTCGGATTTCGTGTGCCGCAACTTTATTTTGAATGGTTTGGTGGACACATTGTATAATGTGTATTGCAAAGCAAAGACTGCCAAAGAATTGTGGGAGTCTTTGGATCGCAAATACAAAACAGAAGATGCGGGCACTAAGAAATTCGTGGTGGCTAAGTTCTTGGACTTTAAAATGATAGACTCTAAAAACGGTCATGAGCCAAGTCCAAGAATTGCAGGTTATTCTTCATGATATTCATGCGGAAGGAATGATGCTCAGTGAAACATTCCAAGTTGCTGCAATGATCGAAAAACTGCCACCAAGTTGGGTTGATTTCAAGAACTATCTCAAGCATAAGCGAAAGGAGATGACCATTGAAGATCTTGTTGTTCGTCTTTGGATTGAAGAAGACAACAAAGTGGCCCTAAAAAAGGTTGATGGTCCTAAAACAGTGAAGGCTAATCTTGTTGAACATGGCCAATCTTCAAAGGGAAAAAACAGTGGAAAGGGTGGAAAGAAAAGTCATGGGAAACGCTCCAACCTTGGTCCTAAGGGAGGAGTGGGAAAAAGAAGTTCCAAGGAACTTGTTATAATTGTCAAAAGCAAGGCCACAAGGCCAATGAATGCAAGCTTCCCAAGAAGGAAAATGCTCGACAAGTGAACATGGTTGATGAAGTCGACAACCTGGTTGCCATGGTCACGGATCTCTCGATTTTGGTGACTGAAGTTAATTTGGTTGGGCAAAATAACAAGGATTGGTGGATTGATACGGGGGCTACCCGTCATGTGTGTTTCGACAAGAGCCTTTTCAACACCTTCAAAGAGGTGACTAATGGCGAAAAGGTTTTTATGGGAAACTTCGCCACTGCCGAAATTAAAGGTGAGGGGAACGTAGTTCTAAAAATGACTTCTGGAAAGGAACTCACATTGTCAAACGTGTTGTATGTTCCAGAAATTCGTAAGAACCTTGTGTCGGGGTGACAGTTGAACAAATTTGGGTTCAAAATGGTGATTGAGTCGGACAAGGTCGTGTTGACCAAAAATGGTGTGTATGTTGGTAAGGGCTATGCCCTCAATGGAATGTTTAAACTAAATGTAATTATCGCGAATGCAATGAAAGAAAACGCCACTAGTTCTACTTACTTGATTGAGTCTTCTAATCTTTGGCATGGTAGACTAGGTCACGTAAATTATAATTCCATTCGTCGTTTAATCAAACTTGATTGCATACCAACATTCGATATCGACTCAATTAATAAATGTGAAACTTGCGTAGAAGCAAAACAAATGAAATCGTCATTAAAAAGGTGGAACGAAGCACCGAGCCCCTCGAGATGATCCACACTGATGTGTGTGATCTAAAGGCAATGCCTACTCGTGGTGGGAATAAGTACTTCATCACGTTCATTGATGATAGTACTAGGTATTCCTATGTGTACTTACTTAAGAGTAAGGACAAGGCAATTGACAAGTTTATCTTGTTCAAAGCCGAAGTTGAGAATCAACTAAATCGGAAAATCAAAATCGTAAGGAGCGATCGAGGAGGTGAATATGTTTCACCTTTTATTGACGTATGTGCAAAAAGTGGAATCATCCATGAACTCACGGCTCCTTACTCCCCTCAATCAAATGGCATAGCGGAACGGAAAAATCATACTTTGAAAGAAATGGTGAATGCCATGATGATAAGTTCTAGTGTAAACCAAAACATGTGGGGGGAAGCAATCTTATCGGTAAATTATGTGTTGAACATGATACCCAATAAGAAAAAGGATGTAACGCCTTACGAATTATGGACCGGAAAGAAACCACCATATAAATCCTTGAAAGTGTGGGGGTGTTTAGCTAAGGTGGTGGTCACACCACCTAAGCGCCTACTAATAGGACCCAAAACGGTGGATTGTGTATTTATAGGATACACCCGTCCTTATGGTCCTTATCGTTTTCATGTGCATGATTCTAAGAATCCTGGAATATGCAAAGGCACCATAATGGAATCTAAGGATGCATCATGGTTTGAACATATGTTCCCATGCTTTTATAAAAGTGAACCGAGTTCTTCTAGACCGGTTGAGGAAATTGTTCCCGAGGGTGAAGTAGAAAACGATGAACCTCGAGAACAATCTAATACTGAGGAAGTTGAAATCAGGAAAAGTAAACAACAAAGGACTGAAAAATCCTTTGGCCCTGAGTTTCTTACCTATATGGTAGAAGATGAACCTCAAACGTACCAACAAGCGGTGCATTCCTCTGAAGGACCTCAGTGGAGAGAGGCAATCAAAAGTGAGATAGACTCTATCTTACAAAACCATACTTGGGAACTAGTGGATCTTCCTCAAGGATGTAAGCCACTAGGATATCGATGGATCTTCAAGAAGAAGATGAAACCAGATGGGACCATCGATAAGTACAAAGCAAGGTTGGTGATCAAAGGATATAAACAACGAGAAGGTTTAGATTACTTTGATACATATTCGCCAGTTACGCGAATAACATCCATCAGGATGGTGCTTGCCATTGCCGCCATTAGAGATGTGGAAGTTCACCAAATGGATGTGAAAACAACTTTCTTGAATGGAAATCTAGAAGAAGAAATCTACATGGAGCAACCCGAAGGCTTCACAGCAATTGGGCAAGAAAAGAAAGTGTGTAAACTTTTAAAATCCTTGTATGGATTGAAACAAGCTCCAAAACAATGACACCAAAAGTTTGATCATGTCATGCTTGATGTTGGGTTCAAGATCAATGAATGTGACAAGTGTGTGTATGTGAAGGACACATCTGATGGATATGTCATTTTGTGTCTATATGTAGATGATATGCTCATTGCTGGAAGTGATGACAAAATCATAAAATCTACAAAGAACATGCTAAAAGCAAGACTTGACATGAAAGACATGGGTCTTGCGGATGTGATTTTGGGGGTCAAAATCACGCGAACCCAAAGTGGACTTGTTTTAAGTCAATCCCACTATATGGACAAAATTCTTGAGAAGTTCAATGCAAATGACTCTAATGAAGCTAGAACTCCACTTGATACAAGTCAACATCTAGCCAAGAATAGAGGTGAACCCGTAAACCAATTGGAATACTCAAGAATTATTGGTAGCCTGATGTATCTTATGAGTTGTACTAGACCAGACATAGCATATGTTGTGAGCAAGCTAAGTAGGTACATGAGCAACCCAAGTTCAATGCATTGGAACTGTATCACTCGGTTGCTTCGCTACTTATGATACACTCGGGAATACGGGTTGCATTACAACAGATATCCAGCAGTTATAGAAGGACACTGCGATGCAAATTGGATATCTGACACGAATGATTCCAGAGCAACAAGTGGGTATGTATTCACACTTGGAGGTGTTGCTATATCGTGGAAATCATCAAAACAAACGGTTATCGCTAGATCCACGATGGAATCAGAGTTCATCGCTTTAGATAAAGCAGGTGAAAAGGCAGAATGGCTACGTCAATTTGTTGAGGATATACCAAGATGGCCTAAGCCGGCATCGGCCATTTGTATACATTGTGATAGCCAATCGACACTTGGCAGAGCTCGTAGCACAATGTATAACGGTAGGAACCGACATATCAGACGTAGACATAATACGATACGACAACTAATCTCTACAGGAATTATCACTGTTGACTACGTGAGGTCAAAGGATAGTATTGCGGATCCGCTAACAAAAGGCCTAAGTAGAGAGTTAGTACAGAAGTCGTCCATGGGAATGGGACTGAAGCCCTTGAAAATATAAGTTCATATGATGGAAACCTAACTCAGTAGACTGGAGATCCCAAGAGCTGAGTTCAATAGGAAAACCTAATTGTATGAATTAGTAAGGTCACTGTGGGGGATAACCCTACGTATATATATAAGGGAGTTTATTGCAAAGCTTAGTAAACTTCCTAGTCCATTCCTAAAAGTGACAAGTGTGAGGCTAAGCCTATGGCTTTTAATGATTCGACTAAGGTAACCACACACAGTGAATTACCTATGTGAGAGAGAAGTGGGGTCGCTTCGAAGGGTGTTGTTGGGGCACAATACCTAATGGCTCTCGCAGAACCAGGCTCATGTTCATGACCATAACGAACATAACTATGAGGACTTGACTTTGTCAGGGAGAGTCTTGTGTGAAGTGCATTGTCGTCTACATAAACGGCAGACGAGTTCAAAGACATCAAGTTCTACTCAGAGCTAGTGGGCTAAGTGCATTTCATGAGCGAAGGTTCAAAGGGTAACACCTACCTATCGTATGCAAAACTCAACTACTGAAATCAAATTGGAATAATGTTGTTTCTGAGATTGACCTCCATTCATGTGGGGGATTGTTGGAAGTTTGGTGTGAATGGAAAGTCTCAATGGTAAAACCACCTTGTCCCACATTGGTGTGGGAACAAAAGAAAAGGCTTTTTATAAGGGAAAAGCTTGACCAAGCCAATGTAGTCTTATGACATGTTTTACCACGAGTCCTACCCGCGCGCGCGCAGGGAGGTGCAAAAAATGGAACCGGAATCAATTGAACTCGCATGTGTCCGCACGTCCTGCGGACACGAATGCAGTTCCGAAAACCCGGGTCCGCGTGGAGCGGTTTTTGCACTAGAGACTCTTGACTAGTGTTCTGTTTTGTTTTTGAAACTGAAATAAATAATGATCACTATTTCGGTTTTAAATACTAACAGTTTTGGTCATGATTATCAGTTTCGTAACCGCTATACTAATGACCATTATTTGGTCTTTTAATTCGCTGCAATCAAGAGCAGGATATCATTTTTGGTTATGATTCTAGCTCTATAAAATGAAGGCTAGGCTGATCAGTTGATACACACCGAAAACACAACTTCTCTTTCTTCTCTCTCAGTCTCTGCAACATTCCGGTTTCTTTTCAGGCAAGTGCTCAAGTCCGGCAGTGCGCGGTGCTGCTTCGAACCGGCGTACCCTGGGAACAGACGACGAATCTGTTTAAGGGAATTGTGTTAAACACAAGCCCGGTTCACTCGTTAACTGTTTCTTTATTTCTGTTTCTAATTATTTTGCAGTTCTTTCAGTAGCAGTTTTCTAACAGATTCAAGATTGTAAGCAAGTCTAGTGAATCGGTAGGGATCATCTTGATTAATGGTAACAACTTCTTAGTCTTCAAAAGATCACGATTAATTGTGGAAAAAATAATTGTTAATGGTATATCGAGTTTTTATGTAGAATCGGTGGATATGAAGGTAAATGTGATCAACAAGTTGTAACAATACGATATGATGAATGTTTCATGTTTGGACATCTTAGCATCGAGGTATCCTAGTCAGGTACATGCATTGCCATCTCTCAAAGAACATATACGTTTGGATATACCAAGTGACTTGTGCATGTTGCGTAGGTTTTGTAGTTTGGAATAGCCTGGATATTCTTTCTGAGTTGTGTGTTAATCACTCTCATACTAAGGCCGGAGGGTATGGGGGCGCTACCTCCGCTATGTCACCATCTATGGCGCCGGTGGGGCGCCACCACCCATACCCAGAAATTTTAGGAGGGGGCGTCATTGTTGTGGCTTCAACATGGTAGTGGGCGTTTTCGTTTGATTGAGGTAAAGGATTGGTTAAAGAATGGGGGGCGCTATAGCTTGAAGGATCTTTATCCCACACCCTGCAAGTTAAGGGGAGAGGCCTTAAAGCCCCTGTGTGACGTGGCGTTGATAATGCCCCTCCCACACCCTCCAGCCTAAGGGTGTAAGGGGTGCACCCCTCATGAGTTTGGGGGAAAATTTCACCCACCCAATCATAATATGTCATATCATTTTCCATATCATTCTCCCCTCTTGCCCAAAAAACATAGCGGGGTGGTTTCCCCCCAAACGATTAAAAAAACAAAACAAAACATTATTGGTTATAATCAAGTCCCCAACAGTCAAATCAAGCCAAACAATCAAGTCCCCGCAAGCGGTGAACTCTCCCCGCTTTGAACGATACCCGCACGGCATAAAAAAGTGGCGGCGGTGTTCCCCGAGCGGCAAAAGGGCTTCCGCACCCCTTGCCACTTCCACCACGTACACCCTAAATTATTATGATAATACTCTTAAAATCTTTAATCGGACTATTAAAAGAGACATAAGAACAAGTATATAATTTTATCTTGTGAAAACGTGCACCATGTGTAGATCAAAGGCTTTTGTTTTATAGTTGGGTAACCAACACAATATTTAATTAAACACGAATGAGTTGGCGGTTAAGCATTTATTCATATTCCATCAACAATAACTATTTCGGTGTAAAACTCATTTAGTTCTAACCTAGTTATTACAAATGGCTAGCATGTCAGTACTAACTCAGTTATTTACTGCTTATCACCCAAGTTATTAACAATTAGTGTTGACAACCTAGTTACCACTAATAACAGTTGTTGCAAATTGCGTAGCTTACTATTAATCGTAGTTGCTACCGACAACATATTTACATTAATCATTTTATTTTCTACTGATAAATGAACCAAACAACCAAATGAGATTAGAAGTAATTTCTAAATGCTTTCAAGTTTCAACATAGCAATAAGATTTTTTGATCGTTGTGGGCACTACTTGCTAAACCCCATTGGTAGAAGCAATTTCTAAATGGTTTCAAGTTTCAACATAGTAATAGGATCTTTTGATCGTCGTGGACACTCCTTGCTAAACCACGCTAGGGGTTTGGTCCCTTGGACACCAGGTGCCCCTTGGACCCTACCAAGAAGTTTCGCCCTCTTGAACTATCAAATTCATTAGTGTCAGATGTCATGATAGTTCTGCACAATTGTGCACTTCACACCATGTAACTCGTATTAGTTAATGTTTATTCAGATTTAACTTTGGTTAAGTAAATCTAACTAACTAAAATGGCTTGACTAAAATCACTAACATGTTGAACCACAAAATAGGTTAAACCTTTTCTAAACCCTAACGTTAAGCTTGAAAAGAGGAGTTACCAAGAATCATATCATCAATTGCTGGTCCGAAAACTCAATTATCTCATCATCATAGAGCCTAGTTTTTATTCTAATGCATGTGTAACTAGCCAAATTAATCAAGCTACAAGTGATAGTCAATGAATCATTAGAAGAATGCCGTGATATCCGTCCTTAAGACACAACAGAGAAGCACAAAGATTATTATTGCACGTGTGAATGCTAGTGATTTTAGGCAAGCAATTACTTTCATGTTTGGTATATTTCAATCCCCACATAACATGAAATAATAATCAAGTTAAATAAAAAAATAAAATAATAAATCAACAAAATTTGAAGTGTGAGATATTGGATAGTGACGTGGGCCCGATATAGTACAATGCAGTTTTGCTGTTATTGTGTGAGTTGTTGTTGTCTCAGCTGTCTGTCACAAAAAACCTTTAATAAAATAATTCTATTTTCGAGAAAAACAAATTTACAACCGTTTGATTACATTTAACACTTATTGAATTATCATTTATGTCACTTATGAAAACCAAAATCTGTGAATACAATGTTATAATATAATATAACTTTTTATTGTGAAAATGAAAAGTGCATTTATATTTGCAGTTTACAGAAACTATTTATTCACTTTAACTATATTTAAAAATATAAACTTTGTGTATACAAGAATTATTATTCAATATTATGAGGGATATTATAGCTATCCGAAGAGTAAAAGATTTCACAATAACTTTATTGCATATAAGTTATTTTAAACAAGCTTCAACAACTTGACTCTACAAAATTTAGCCAGCAAGTTCCTACTGGCTAGTATATTATTTGATTTTAGTTATATATTGTGATAGATATCTTTGTTGTAATAACAAGTGTGTATAAATATTCATATACACCTAATAAAATTCCTCCGTCGAATATATGGAATCTGCCGGCCAAATGTTTGGGTGCTTGGTTTTTTATTGGGTGGATTAAAACCAAAATATTAGTCCAATTTTTTAATGTAATTATCTATATATATAATAAATAAACAAGATGTGGGACACGTGTCCTCTCCTGATGCAACCATTTTGATATTTTGGCGGGAATATGAGGGAAAACACGTATTTTGGCATTTGGATCCCGCACTGGGTATCCATACCCGTATTTTTTACCAGAGTATATAATGAATGATAAAACCCTAGATCTTCTAATCACTCATTTTTCACACCGTCATCCCCAAAACCAAGATTTCCTGTGTAGATCATATATTCTTGAGTCATGAACCTCTTAAGCAACTAAATAACCCTGATTTTCATAGTCCAAGCTTGCATCTTCGATCTCTAATCGCCACGATCGCAATCTTGGTTTTTTGACTGTCACCGCCACGTTTTACAAACCCTAGATATCAACACAGGTGCTTCTTCTTTCTTCATTAATTGTTATTCTAACATTTCATTTTCATTTTGATTTTTAAGATTTCATTGATTTTAGATATCAATGTTTCTTCATTTTCTTTTCCAGATTCAGCATTTGTTTGAAGGTTTATCGGACCCGTTGATTTTCTCTCACATCTTAGTTCTTCCAGGTATGTTGATTTTGTATTTGATATGGATTTTATACCCTTCATTCGATTCTTTTTGCTCTCAAACCCTAGATTGTATCTTCCCCTTCATGTTTCCTAAATGTGAGTTTTTCTTCTTTTTTCAATCAAACCCTAATTTCTAATCGCCTCCTGTATGTACTCTAGCCGTTTTACTCTTGGATCGAAGAAAAATTGGAAAATGTTTCAGTCATGCCAAATCGATAAGGAGCTAATTGGTAGAATAGTGGGCTAATTGAATCCACGAAGCTTACACTGTAAGTTTGTAACTAAATGGTTTCTAACTTTTGATTGTAAACAAACAATTGGCTGTATGAATTGTAGCTTAGGGTTTCATTTTAAGACGATACGACAATAAACATTGTTGATAATCGATTTTATTGAACAGAATTATCACTTTGGAATATGGATTTCATTGTTAGGGTTTCAGATGATGTCGATTAATCAGTTTAGGTTCCTTTATATTAGATTGTATTAAAATGTGAATATTATGTTATATAGTTGCCATTTATCTTTTGTGGGATCGTTTAAGATATGAAATTAGGTACTTGATATTGTTGAAAGAAATGCAAACGTAGATAAAATATATAAAAGACTTGGTGAGCTCTTGATGTTAAGGACTTGATAAGTATAATGACAAAAATTACATAACTAGAAAAATTATTGATGAAAGTTCTTTAAAATATTGACATGCTTGCTGACATGATTTTTACATAATTGTAGAACTGGCATAATCGACGGTACGATGGTACATGGAAGGATGAAGGTGTTCTTCGATTAACAATCAGGTTTGATGAGAATGGGCCAAACAAGTAAAATCTGGAAATTATGCTGAAAATAAAATGGGTTAAAAAGGTTCAAACATCAAAAGCCTCCTAGCGTGTTCAAACGTAGACATCATTGATGACACTAACACTTCTTTGGTCTATTGGATTCTAGGCAATCAACGGATGGAGAAGTTGCGATCATGATACTCATGGCTATTCTTTCTTAAATGCTAGCTGAGGTATATCTTTCTCTTTGCTTTAATTATATGTCTTTTTTATTATATTATTTGTAACATTTTGAACTTTTGATACGGAAAGTGGGCCAAAGACTGCTGAGTGTATGTACACGATCAAGTAAAATTAAATTAAAACTGTAGGGTTAATGGTTCAAAGTGTCTTAAAGTTTAAAGTTGACACTAATAATTCATAAGAAAACATTGAAAGTTATGGTGATGATGATTCTCAGGGAATACCAACAACAATGAATTGGCTTCTATTGAGGGAAAAGATTATAGTGAAACAAGTGTTAAATGTTTTGAAAACAGCATGGCGTTTTCATCACTTCCATTGGCTATTAAGTGGTGGAGAAATGCTGCTAAACAGAACCGGTATGTTCAATTTCAACTAATTAATCGTACCCGTTTATACTTTTAATAATTTCTTATTTAATACAATAAAGATGAAACATATATTGAATCCGCCCTTGAACAGGTTGGCTTACGTGGTATGGTATTCATTTATCAAAGATAAAAGAAGGCATACATTGATTTATGTGGTGTACATGCGTCCTTTTTTCTTTCGTGAGCTCATTTTGAAGTCTATTAGTGGCAATTTTGCTTAAAATCTAACCAGTGGGAGAAAAATAGATATAGCTAATATGCATATACGATCAATTGAGATCGAAATTGAAGTGTTTGGAGATAAAATTGACCTTGCGAGAGGAAACGGAGGAGGCGGTCATGGTGGAGGAGATGATGCCTTTGGTTTGTACCGGAGATATTGTATTGTTGGTACAATATTATTTTATATGATCATGATGTGAAATTTCCTTAAATTAATTTTTTAATGGTGAGTCTTTTGCAAATATAATTATGGTGGTGCAGTATAATACTCTAATTCATAGCCGAGAGCACCGGTCTATGGTTGTACAACTGATAAAACCGAAGAAATACTGCTCGATAGGAATGAAATTGCACAAGAACATGGTAAGGAGAATTTTGGGACTATATGAATTTAAAAAACAATAATCGTATATTTTCTTTTATAACTTTTTGTAAATTTTTTACTTGCAAGGTAAGTTCATGTGGGCTTTTCATACCCGATACGCAAGATTATAATATATGTTTCATTTTTAGATGATTGTTAATAATATTTTTTGCTCTTTTCATTCCATGTTACTTTTTTAAACTTGATTCTTCTTTTGTAGGTTTCATTTCGCTACAGTTCAAGCCCCACCAGACTGCCGTTGGAGCTGCATGTCTTGCTGCAAGGTCCTTAAATATGGATTTTATTTCATGTCAAAATAAAGGGCAAGAGTTCTACAAACCACCGTTTGTGCTCAGGGGTATTTATATCATTCTTGCCTAAATTTAACTGGACGGCGGAGTTGGGCGAGTTGGGTAATGGGTCAGGTTAATACCCTAAACATTTTTTGGTCACTTTTTGTTTCTTTAAATATAAAAATATTGTTTGATTCAGGGAGCAAAAGTTGTAGGTGGTAAGAGGAATAACCTAGGGTTTAATTTTTATGAGCCTACAGTTATAAGTGATGTCAAGAATGAGATGCTCATATCAAGGTAATCTCAAAACTTTTTATCGTAGTTTTTACGGTATTTGGGTGGCTATAATATTTTGTTGTAGGTAATTTGATACTATTTTTAGACTCAAGAGGTGGTAAAAGAGATAGATTGGGTTTGGGCGAAAATAGTAATTTTTATGTGCGGTTCAAAATGTGTCAGGTCAGGTGCTAATCATGACCCGTTCTTTAGAAAGATGGGTTGACTTAGATAACTTTTGTTTAGTAAATATGTTGATTTGGGTCTATTCAAATTATACAATAGATCAACATGGATCACTTTTACGTAATGGGCCCAAATGGGCCAGCACCACCCACTGCCACCACCTACTTGTCTAAGGCTCTAAGCCGCCACAACTGCCATCACAGTTACCTGCACCCTTGCTGACCTGCTGTCACCTCTACCTATCGATCACCACTAGCCGCCATACAAAAACATATAAAGTGGGATAACCCACTTTTATACCTTTTCTAAAACCTATTATTATACCTTTTTTTCTAAAACGAGCTCATTTTATTCGTAATTCTTTTGGTCCAAACCAAAGCGGTACTTTTTAACACAATCATTTAATTTTTTATATTTTTTTATAATGCTAGCTTTAAGTAGTTTTTTTGGTAAATTGGGAATGTCCACAAAACTGAACCAAACTCTCTCCAAAAACTAAGTTAACTGAAATCGAACGGATTGGAATCCAAAAAAACCAAACTTTTCGGTATAGTTTTAGTTTTACACAAAAACTGACCCGTAAATGATACTTTCCAACTGTTGTATTCACATCTTTCTATTTAAATTCAGGGTTGGACTCTTACAGTAGCCGGGATTACTATAGCTCTTTGCGCTGCACCATTCACTGCCTTCTTGAATTCAATCGCAATTGCTGTTTGGCCTACTTATGTAGCAGTCGCTATCTCAGAGACTGTTCGGAAGGTTTGTTTATCTATTTCCTTGAAACTATTGATTCATTTCCTTAACTTCGTTTTGTAGGTGGTAACATATTCTATTCAAACTGATTTTAACCCATTTGGGTAAATTCATTGATAAGGTATGCTGTTTATTGATCTCTCTTTGATTGGTCAGAGGATGCTTTTCAATAATCAAAAGATCTTATTAATTGATCTTTGCTTAAAATGTATCGTTTTGCAGGTGGTAACATATTATATTCAAACTGATAGTGTGGAATCTCAAAATGTTTTGACTTCTGGACCAGATATGAATAGGTTATCAAGCACATCTTCACTTCCTTCAGGTGATGATGATCTGCGAAACGATGTACAGTCAATGAAAGTTCAACGAGCTCGTACTCCGCCCATTGATGCGGTTGCTCCTATGACAAAGTCAAGGTAATTCAATGTTGTCGTACTACTTTAGTTCTTCATGTTTTTCATTTTATATCTTGATTTTAAAAAAAGCGCGTCTTTGTACATATGCAGATTTTGTGCGTCAGGAGGTTGTACAAATAGCTTATAGAGGTTATATATATCAAATCATATGCATATTAGCGGATATTATATATATCCGCAAGTTTATATATAATATCCGCTAATAATGTATAGGTTATTTTTATATTTAAATTTTGGGCACGTGATGATAGAAAGTTAGAAACATATGAGAATTATAAGAATAGCTATACAAGAATATTGATGGTAGTATCGGTTTCACTCCGAGGGAGGGTTTAGTATTACATTCGGTGGCATATGTTGATGGTAGTAGAGGTCAAAGATCAATAGCTTATAGATTGAGCTTTGTGGAGATGGTTGTGCCTTATGGCGATCCAAATGATCCACATTACCGAAAGAATGCATTCGATGCTGGTGAAGATTGCCATGGAAAAAATGCTCATTCACTAAAGAAGGTTTGTGCTTAAACTGAGATGCCTTATATTATGTGGACTATTGTGGTTCACCTCATATTGCTATAAGAACCTTCCAGACAATATGTAAACTGTTGTGGTTCTTTGTTGTATCTCCACAGGGACGTGATTGCTTAGATATATCAAGTACTTTGATGCACATTTTACAAACTTCATTGGGGGTGTTGAAACAATTGAAAATTGCGTATGTATGCATGAAGAGGACCACGGAATCCTCTGGAAGCATCAAGATTGGAGAACCAGCTTAGCTGAAGTCCGAAGATCGCAACGATTCACAGTTTCTTTTATATGCACTGTTGCAAACTATGAATATGGTTTCTATTGGCACTTTTACCAGGTGAATTTATTTTATTCAAAATTCAGAAAATAAAGTTTGCACGTTTTATATGAAACTCAAGTAGTACCTATAGTCATTACATATTTGATATCAATCAATGCGTTCTTGCAAATTGCAATAGTGGGTAGCATTTGCTTTAATATGCATTCTGGTTGCAGGATGGAAAGATTGAAGCTGAAGTTAAACTCACTGGAATTCTGATCTTAGGGGCGTTGCAGCCAGGAGAAGTTAGAAAATACGGCACCACTATTGCACCAGGACTCTATGTGTCGGTTCATCATCATTTTTTGTTGCTCATATGGACATGGCGGTTGATTGTAAGCCTGGAGAAACACGCAATCAGGTATGCATCATCACCATATTGTCTCTGTCGTTATGTTAAAATATATTGGTCAAATTTCATAACATGATTACAGTCTTTACTCTTTACATCTTTGTGTGTGTATCACATAATCTATCTCTCGTGCTTTTTTTATAGGTTGTTGAAGTTGAGGTTAAAGTTTATTATATATATAGATAGATATGACCTCAAGTTTCAAACTCCTGTTGACAAATGGTGAACAATTCAACAAATTAACAGACTTTACAACATCAATCAACAGCTGCAGGACAATTACGATCTTTTTAGGCAGATCAAGAACAATATTACTGCCATCTTAAACGAGTATGTCAGATATTGATATTCATAGAACTTTTTATTTTCCTGTACATATTAGAGGTCGCAACACGGATGTGTCTGGGGATGAGTAACGGGTCAAACAGGTTTGGGTCAAATGGGTAATTTTTAGTAGTTGAGATGGGTCGGGTTGACCCGATACATTTCTTTCCAAATTTTTAAAATTAATTTCTAGAAAACTAGGGTCTTAAATATGATTAGAAAAAGTTATATGTAAATTCCGAATAAAGGAAGTTAGAAAGTGGTATTTATTAAAATACACTTTGAATTACTTCCGACCCGTTTGACCCATTTCCTTTTCTAACAATTTTTTTAAAAAAAAATTTCTCATTCAATCTGTTAATGAATTACTTCCGACCCCTTTGACCCATTTTCTTTTCTAACAATTTTTTTTTTAAAATTCTCATTAAATCTCTTAATATTAAATCTCTTAATAAATGAAACAGATTTTGTGCTAAGCCATTATGTATTTTTTAAACAAGTAGCTTTGTTAAGTGTCATTACCAAAAAAAAAAATTTGTGTTACTAAAATTTTAGAGAGTAAAATGCCCGTTTTGTCCTTGCGTTTTGGCCAGTTTTGCGACTTTCATCGAAAGGTTTTCTCATTTGGATCCATAAGGTTTGAAATCTTGCCATTTTCATCCGAATCGTTAACTCCGTCCATTTTTTAACCACAAGTCGGGTATTTCTGTCATTTTAATCTTGCCATTTTGTTATAAATAAACAAAACAAATAGCTAAAATGATGAAAATGCCCCTGACTTAACGAGTTGGATGAAAATGGCAAGATTTCAAACCTTTTGGATCCAGATGCGGAAAAAAAACATTTGGTCGAATGTCGCAAAAGTGGCCAAACCTCAGGGTCGGAAATGGCATTTTCCTTTCTACCCTTTTGATTACTTTTCATATAACCTGCGTTTTAATTTATATTATGTGCTAGAAACAGGAGTAAATTCATACCTGTTTGGCTGTTTCTATTCATGAAGGTGGAGGAGTCAACTGATGTGGCGTGTTTTCTTCACATCTGCAGTAGTGACGGTAGTAGTCCGTACTACTATGGGGTGGTGTAAGAGTGGCAAGTGTGGGCATTTCGGTTCTGGAGGTTCCATCATAATATTAGCGTTCTCTATTCAGGTAGATATCGTCTAGAATTATTTGATTTGTTGACTATTGTTATTTAACAACACATGATACCTCACATAATATTCAGATTTGATTAATTGATATCCATATACCTAACATAATCATCCTATCCAATTGTCCTCTCTTTATATTGATATGTGGTAGTTGGTTAATTGATGATCAAATATCAATCTTACAATATTCATATTTTGGTTGCAGGTTCGGATCTTCTGATGGACAATGAAGGAAAACTTAAAAAATAAAGGTATTTTTAAACATCTGTTTAGTTTTGTGTATAATATAAATGGTTCATTATGTAGCAATTAAATGTGTTGTAATTTTAAGATAAAGACATGTGAATACATCAGTGGCAAATATATGTAATTATACTAATGTGTTTTTTTTAATTCAAAACTATTGAATACATTCGTGGCAAATTGTTGGAAGAATTCTTGATCAATATCGTAGCACATTAGAGTCACTGATATGTAGTTGGGATTGGCTTTTTGGAGATTCAGGTAATGTTGTATTTCTTTCTGTATGTCGTTGTACTATGTTTCTTCAGTGCTGAATATTAGTGCATTTATTTTGTCATAGGTTTGCCAACAAAAGAAAAGGAAGCAGTGGATGCTATTATTGAAGATGTTATTTCTCAACACAATGGTGGTGAAGATGCAATGGAAATTGAAGATTGAAAACCAGCACATGTTATTTTGTTGAAGTAGCTTCATTTGTTTTTTTAAGTTTTATCATCTTTTGGTACTTTAAGTATTTTGGAGAATGTCTTTTGTTGTAATTTATAACTTTTGACATCGTATGATTTGTTGGTTCAAAAGAACTTATTGAAGGATGTATTTTGTGGTAAGTTTTTATTATGCTGTTGTAATCTGTTTTAAGTAAGATTTTCAAATTTTAGAGTAAAGAATTAAATTTTCGGGTCAAGCGGGTCGTGTTCAGGTTGACCTGTGAAAAATCGAGTCGTGTTTGGGTTGTATGTCTAGCAGATTTTTCGGGTTCGGGTCGTGTTCGGGTTCATGTCGAGTTGAACCCACCAACCCGTGAACCCGACCCGTTAAGCACCCCTATGTCAGATGTTTCAGAAACTATGTAGTTTGGATCCATGATAAATGTGGTAGTTAACATGCCTTTATTTGTTTTGTGTGGTGATTAAAAAGACTATGTATCAATGAACGAATAAATGTTAAATCATAATTGAAATATGTATGCATCATTAAATAAGTAAATTTCACTTTAAAATCCTATTTTCATACTTTTATATGATTTTAAATATGTAGGAATCATAAATATTTTTTATATAAGTAACTTTCTCAAGCCCGGAAAGCAATCCCGGATGATAACCTATCTTCTATATCTAAATCTTTATTACCAACTATTTAATATTTCTTTTATTAAACTCATTTAATACACAAATTTCTAACTAATTTATAATAAAAAAATAGATAAATAATTGGCTAAAGGATATACAAACTCAAAAAGCCAAAACCTAAGTCCAATTTTAGTAACTACGGATCACTGTCTGTTTTAATTTCACTCTATGGATCTTATGTATTGGTTATTTCTCCCCATAAATATTATTGTAACGTAAACAAATTAAACTCTATCGTCGATCTAGATGTAGATCTCACGGTTTCCTCCTTATCTATAGTTTAGCTGTGATAACTTATAACTACACAAAATATTTCATCAGCATAATACATATTGTGAGTTTGAGTCTAATCTAAATGTATTTGGGCATTTTCGGCTTGAAACCATAAAGCGTTTAGCTAAGCAAGTTATGTTCGGATTAACTTTGCATTTCTTGAGTTAACCTATTTAACATACATGATGAATATGGTCCTGGCATACATGAGGCTGCTTCGTGAAAATAAAGCGGAAGTACGTATTGCAGCAACTGCCAAAGTCACCAAATCCTCTCGCTATGTGTATGCCTTTGTATTGTCTGGTCGGAATTACGATTAAGCATTTAAAATACACGAATATACAAATCTAAAGTTTGAATTGAATGTGTTTAGATATTGTTATTTATACGATTACTGAGGTATTTTTTATACAATCAAAGTATTCATATTAATACATTAATATTTATAGTTTATAGCATTCTATTGTATCAGTTTACGAAACATTTTTTAACTGAGATCTCATTAAGAATTAAAAGGTAACAAGCTTTACACACGAAGACAAAGTTAGGATACCGATGAAACGGAACAAACAAATTATCGTGGGAAGGGAAAGAAGATACTAACGCGTTTCAAAATGTTGTTTATGTACCTTTTATTATTAAAAACTAAATTTTCCTAACCCGGGATGTTCCCGGGTGATAGCCTAGTTATTGTATAAACGTAATTCCATAACCAACAGGAGGTTCAATGATGGTTATGTGGCTGAGTATAAGTGAAGAACCAAAAAACCAAGTCTAGGCCGAAGCCTGTAAATGAGGATTTGGATCTTGTTAAGGAATGAGAAAGGTTCCTGCAAAACAGAAAACCGTTAGGCTCGCCGCAGAGATGGGAGGGCCCCTCTGCGACCACCCTCCGGCGTGAGGATAAGTATTGGTAGAGAGAGAAAGTAGAGAGAGAAAATAGGGACGAAGGTTCAGAGAAATCGTACTTGGATTTGTACTTGAAGGGGTATTTGTAATAGTCAACTGAGATGACGTCATCCGTCTTCGGAGCCTTTTGGTACGGGGCGGACATGCTTTGGATGTCCGCCCAAGTGGAGTCCGGTTCGTCTCAGGGATCATGTCCGGCTTCGGACATGTGTCTTCAAGTCCCCTAGTTTGGGGAGTCTTTTGTAAAGACTTGGCAAACTATTACTTCAAGCTTTTTTGTCTTGCTCAGATGACGTGTCACTGCGGGAGTGGTTGTGAACTGATTACGTGGCGTGCACTGAATGGTGTGGGTGACCTTCATTATTTGGGCCGTTAGTCACCTACGAGTGACGGTAACGAACCCCTGTTGGGAATCGTGGGAAGCGACGGTTGATGTGACTGGTCCCCACCGACTTATATTTTCTATAAATTCGTTTTTCACCATTTCATTTTTACCTTTTCTCTTCTCTTTTTCATCTTCTCTGCTGTTATCTTCTCTAGTGTTTTCTTCTTCTTCAAAGAAAAAGTTGCGTCCTTGTTCCTTTTTACTTTTTACAGTTATGGCTCCGGGTAAGGAAAACCTTTCGGAGAGTGTGAGCGTGCTTACCCAACGTCAGTTGGATAAGTTTATTAGAGAATATAGGATTCCCCTAGATCTCCATCCGGTCCTCCCTTCCAATACGGAAGCCATATATCCATTCCGTCAAGGGAAGTTCCCTTTTTACACTCGCGTCTGCAACTTCGCCAACTATAGGGTTCCTTTTTCCCGTTTCTTGATTAGGGTTTTACAATTTTTTAGGGTTCACGTTTGTCAGGTTAATCCATTTGGCCTTAGCCGTATTAACCATTTTGAAATTTCTTGCCGAGCCCTTGATCAGAAACCGGATTTAAATGTTTTTCGATACTTTTATGAGTTTATCTCGGCCGGAGACTGGTACACTTTTGCGCACCGGAAGAACGTCCCTTATCCGTCCTCCAACGAACGGTCTAGTTTAAAAAACTGGAAAGATAATTTCTTTTGGTTAGATGACCGTTGTCTTCCGGAGGACATGAGGTGGCGCTTCAAAGACCAGTCTATGTCTTTTGACCTTGACGAAAACTTTGTTTTTAACGAGAGTTTAGGCCGCGCTTTGGTCGAGCATCAGTCCCCTATTCGTCCTCTTCCCGAGCATTTCCTTTGGCTAGGTCGAGTTAGTTTTTCATGGGCCCGGGGGGATAAGGATTGGCCGATTATACGCAGGAAGAGTGACCGTAAGTTTCGGTTCTTTACGCCCCCTTCGGCTCCTTTACTTAATTGCTTTGCTAACTCTTTATTTGTTTTGGAAATGTAGGTGCTGCAATGTCGCTTCTTGATGCTTTGAAGGTTCCGAGCATGGACGTCTTTGACTTTGATTTCGAGCAGCAGGAGGATGTTCCGTTCATGAAACAGGTGGCACCCTCTGCTCATCCCGTCCGTGGTCAGGCTGATCCGAACATACCCGCATCATCCGCTGCTGAGACGACTTCTTCTGTTCCGAAGGATTCATCTGAACAAGCCGCTGCTGAAACGGTTTCCCATATTCCGGCATCTTCTAAGGAGGCTGGAGGTTCGTCCGGATCTCATGCTGGGCGGAAGTCTATTCTCGATGATGTGGATGATGATCCAGAGATCCGTAGCCTGGATGAGGCCCTCCTGCATCGGCCTTCATCTTTGAAGAGTAAGAGCGTCGGGGCGGATACTGACCTGGTAATCCGATCCCGCAAGAGGAAGGGTGAGTCGGTTCAGATACGTTCTTTCGATTCTCTCCCAATGCCAAAATTGAAGAAAACGAAAGGGAGTTCTTATTCCGAAGGCACTGTGATGGAGGAGCTTGACGAACATCTTTCTGGGGGTAAGAGTTCAAGGGAGGAGGCAGCCTTAGCTCGTAGTAAACCGACTCCAGTTTATTCAGGTGGCTTTGTCCCTGATAGCGAAGTGGAGAGCATGGAGATGGAGAATCCGGTGGGTGTGGATAAGGGCAAAGCCCATAGCGAGCCGAAGGTGGTCACTTTTTCAGGTACGCACTTAGGCTCATCTTTGGGTCCGGACTATTTTATGGATGATGAGGAAGATCAAGTGTCTTCGCTTCCCTCATCTTGGTTCGGACCTGAGTTGATGTCCTTTTTTCGATATGCAGATCTGTTCTTGGATGACATGGAGATTGACCCATCGACTGCTGAGGAGAAATTTACTCCCGAATGGGACATCCGGAACAAAGATACAGTGATGGACGTTCTGACCGCTAGGACGATGCTCTTTAATATAAACACTCCGATGGATCATGTTCGAAGCCGAAAGATGAAGAATCCGGATCTGGGGGCCGCAGTTTTGACTAACCAGGCTTAATCTAACATCTTCGTGACAGAACTTTACCGTAGGTGGGTTGAAGCGGAATCCGTGCGGGAGAATTTGGAGAAGGAGGTTCGTTCGCTGAAACGTAAAATTCTCAAGAGCCCGGAGGTGGAAAAGAAAGTAGCTCAGCTGACCCAAAGACCTTCGTACTCAACAAGAAAAGGTCACTTCTTTGATGGCTCTGAATCAATCGTCGCAGGCGGCTGCTGCGGCCGCTGCTGAGGACAGGGATAAAATTTCTTCGGAGTTCAAAGTATTTTCTGAATCCATGAAACAAAAGGACGAAGAGCATAAGGCGGTTTTGGCGAAAATGGAGGAATCTCTCAACGGTGCTCGTCTTGCATACGAGAGTATGATGGCTGGTACGTTCGTCTTTCTGTTTTACTAAATTCTCATTTCTTCTGTTTTTTTTTTTTAACTTTTTCCCCAGAGCGTGATGCGCTTAAAACAGGGGAAGCTGATTTGAAAGATCGTCTGGGGGAGATGGAGGCCGAGAATGCTTCTCTAAGGACAGAAGTGGATGATCTCCGCGAGACAAAAGTTTGGATGCTTACGGAAGGAGCCCAGCTTCTAGCAAAGAATATTCACAAGGGCAAGGAGATGACTGCTGCCGTGGCTGGAGTAAATAATGCAATGAGTGCGGTGGGCATTAATTCGGGCTTGCATTCCGGCTACGTCCATGCTTTGCAGAAAAAGACTCCTTTCAAAGAGGTTCCCTTGTTGAATCGTAATGCTACGGAGGAGCTTAAGGTGGCGGTCACTTGCTTTGATACTCTCAAGTTTCCAGTGATAGAAGACCTTCCGAAGCTTAGCGACGCACCCCTTCCTGAAATTAAGAAGGCCCTACGTTTCGCTAGTGATGATTCTGCGAATGAATGAGGTGGACATGCCCGGCTTCTTGGGGTATGCACCTTGGGTGTTTTTAGTTAGTCCGGATGAACGAAAAGCACGTTCGGTACCTTGACAGATGTCCTGTTTTTTGGACTTGTAATGATGTTTTTACCTTTGTTTATTATCCTTTTGTGAATGATATTAATACTTATTCCGGTTGTTTATGTCCGGTTTATATTTGATGTAACTACTTTACGCATGCGTCCATGTTAGTGGTGTACATTTTGAATTTTCTAGAACGTTCTCTTGTTAAATGCGGATCCGTTTTGTTTTATTAAGGATAATTTGAAGGAAATACGAACGATGCCAGTTCGTCTTTTCCTTTTAAGGTTGGAGCCCTGGATTCGGCCGATGAGTATTCATAAGTTGCAACTTTTATTAGAGAAATCTAACATTTTATTTACTAGGTTCGGAGTTTAAATTTCTCCGATAGATGCAAAGTAAAAAACATTTTTAATCAATCCGCAGGTACGACCCTCTGCGGTTCTTGTAATTTAACTTGTGCGGGAAAAAACATCCGCTTTACAGGAAAATTGAAAAGATGACGGAGCTCATAGCTTCCATTTTACAATTATTTGTTTCAAAATAACCTTCTAAAGATAACATTTTTTTAGGTGCACTCCGTTCCAAGTACGTGGAACGGAGGTTCCATCCATCTTGCTTAAAGTGTACGCGCCGTCTTTTCCTGCTGTTTTGATCTGGGAAGGTCCTTCCCATTTGGGAGCTAACTTCCCCGTTCCTTCAGTTAAGCTCGCTTCATTGTTCCGCATAACATATTCTCCGATTTTGAACCGGGTTTCTTTAATTTTGGAGTTGTAGTGTTTTTCCAACTCTTTTTTATACTTGGCTTCCCGGATTGCCGCAAGTTCTCTCCTCTCTTCAATTAAATCGAGGTTTAGACGGAGTTCTCGTTCATTCTCTTGCTGGCTCAATTGTATGCGGGGCGTGGGGATCCCTACTTCTGCGGGTATGACAGCTTCGGTGCCGTATGTCAAGCTGAAAGGAGTTTCCTTGTTGCTCGTTTTAGGCATGGTTCGGTGTGCCCATAGGACGTGCGGAAGCTCGTCTGCCCAGGAGACGCCTTCCTTCCCCAACCGCTTTTTAATGCCTTCCACAATACTCCGGTTGGCTCTTTCCACTTGCCCGTTGGCCTGGGGGTGGGCCACCGAAGCGAAGCTCTGTTCGATGTTCATTCTTTGGCACCATGTTTTAAACGGCTTCTCCGCAAATTGTTTTCCGTTGTCGCTCACTATGCAAAGAGGCATTCCGAACCTGCACACTATGTTTTCCCATGCGAACCTCAGCACTTGGTCTCCTGTGATCGTCCTGAGGGGTTTAGCTTCGACCCATTTAGTGAAATAGTCGATGGCAACCAGCAGGAATCTTACCCCCCCTGTGGAGACAGGGAAAGGACCTACGATGTCAATTCCCCATTTCTGAAACGGCCAGGCCGAGGTTACAGGAACGAGATTGTTTTTGGCACGATGGCTTATGGGGGCGTGGCGTTGGCAATCTTCACATGATTGGAGCTCATTTATCGCGCTTTGGTGCATTCCTGGCCAGAAATAACCGGCATTCATGATTTTTGCTATAACCATCCTCGGTCCCGCGTGGATGCCGCATATTCCCCAATGGATCTCCCTTATAACGTAACTTGCTTCCTCTGGTGTTAGGCATTTTAGGAGCGGACCTAAAAAGGTTTTCCTGTAGAGTTGACCATCGTGCATCTGATATTGCAGCGCTTTCACTTTTAACTTCCGTGCCTGAGCCTTGTCTTCTGGAAGCATCCCATTTTTCAAGTAATCTACGATCGGAGTCATCCAAGACTTTTCGGACATGGAAACTGACATGACTGACTTCGTCTGTTGGATGGCCGGAATCTGCAGGGTCTCGACTAGAACCTCTTTTGATAAATGACAGAATGCTACGGATGCCAGTTTGCTCAAGGCATCGGCTTTTTTGTTTTTGCTCCTCGGTATGTGCACTATTTTGCAGGAATCGAAAGAGGAGATTAAACTATTGACCTGCTGAAGATACCGAACCATATTATCCTCTCGTGCCTCGTACTCGCCGCTGACTTGATTGGCTACCAATAATGAATCGACATGAGCTAACACGGAGGTTGCACCTGCTTTGGCTGCGGTTTGCAGGCCTGCAAGGAGAGCCTCATACTCTGCTTCATTATTTGACGTCTTAAATTCGAAACGCAATGCGTAAGTATACTCTATTCCCTCCGGATCTATTAGGATTAACCCTGCTCCCGACCCTTCTTTACTGGAGGCCCCGTCCGTGTACAGGTTCCATACTTTTGGTAAGATGGGTTTTTCCTTGGTGCTTTCTCCGGTTGGGACCTCGGTAAGGAAATTTGCCACTGCCTGTCTTTTTACTGGACCTCTGGTACGATAGGTGATATCGAAGGCACTGAGCTCTATTGCCCATTTGGTGAGACGTCCGGAGACCTCTGGCTTCCTGAGGATTTGTTGGATCTGGAGATCAGTCTGTACTTCTATATTGAAAGCTTGGAAGTACCTTCGGAGGCGTCTGGAAGCATGTACCAAGGCGAGTGCCAATTTTTCGATCATCGGGTACCGAGTTTCATAGTCTTTCAGGATACGGCTCACGTAATAGACCGGGATTTGTGCCTGGTTCCGGTGTACTACGAGTACTGCACTTATCGCAAAGTGGGAAGCGGAGAGATACACCGTGACAGTTTCTCCAGTAGCTGGTGCGGTTAAAGTGGGTAAGGATCCGAGGCATACCTTCAACTCTTGAAATGCCGAATCCGCTTCTGACGTCCACTCTATTTGGCCTTTTGCCGTTCGTTTTTTCAATACATTCATGAAAGGGATAGAGCGATCTGCCGCTTTTGAAACAAAGCGGTGAAGGGCGACGAGTTTTCCATTTAGAGATTGGATCTCTTTGATAGTTTTAGGAGGCTGCATGGAGATTACCGCTTTGATTTTATCAGGATGCGCCTGGATTCCGGATCGTGTAACCCACACCCCGAGGAATTTTCCCTCTTCTAAGCCGAAAGAGCATTTTTTGGGATTGAGTTTTAGGTTGATACTCCGAAGCCTTGTAAAGGTTTCGAGTTTGTCATCTATCATGTCGTCTTCGGCCCGGCTTTTTATGACCATGTCATCGACATAGATCTCCAAGTTTCTTCCGATCTGATCTTTGAACGCTTTATCCATTAATCTCTGGTACGTGGCTCTGGCGTTTTTTAAACCGAATGGCATTTTAGTATAACAAAACAGACCCTCATTTGTTACAAACGCGGTCTTATCTTCGTCTTCCGAAGCCATTTGGATTTGATGATAACCCTTATACGCATCTAGGAAGCACTTAAGACGGAAACTTGAGAGGGAGTCTATCTTTAAATCAATCTCCGGCAGAGGATAGCAGTCCTTTGGGCACGCATTGTTTAGATCGGAAAAATCAACGCACATTCTCCGGGTTTTGTCTTTCTTGGTTACCATCACTGGATTGGAGACCCAAGTTTGGTAACGTACCTCTCTTATAATACCGGCGCTCAGCAACTTTCGTACGTCTTCGGAGATGGCCTTGTTATGAGCCGGAGCCATGTTTCTTTTTCTCTGGGCTACTGGTTTTATTGAGTGCGACACTTTTAACTTATGTTCGGCCAAACACCGGGGAACTCCAACCATGTCGGAGGTTTGCCAGGCGAATACGTCGAGTGAATTGGACAGTAGTTTCCACAACTTCTTCTTGGTTTGCTTGGGAAGTTGAGCCCCGATTGCAATTTTTTGTTCAGGAAAGTGTGGGTGTATAGCCCATTCTTCCGTGAGAGTATTAGGAGGCTCGGCATTACCATCGCTTTGTCGTATTTCGGCTACACCGATCGTTGATTCGGAGTACAGTGTTGCTATCCCTGCTTCGGTGGGGAATTTTAACGCTCCATGTATGGTAGAACTGATAATTCCGAAGGCGCACATACCAGGTCTTCCGAGTATGACGTTGTGGACGGACCTTTCTTCAACCACTAGATACGTCAAGTTGACAGTTCGAATCAAACTTCCTTCCCCCATCGTCGTTGGCAGAATGATTTGGCCTAAAGGCTGGACCACCTCTCCGGAGAAACTGACCAAAGGCATTGATACTCGGAGCAATTTCGCCTTTGTCTGTGGGGCTAACTGTTGAAAGCATTGCTTGCACATAATCTCGGTGGCGCTTCCGCTGTCCACGTATACTCTTCGAACCTTGTGTCCTGCAATGATAGCGGACACTATGACCGGTCCGTCCTTGATATCTTCCAGACTGACGGGCGGGAAACCAATGGGTTGCTGCATCCAGGCGGCCAAGTGCTGATTGGACCGCTTGATGCCTTGATTGTTCACCCTACGGATCATGCAAATTGCTGGTTGATTGTTCGGATTATCTCCCGAATTCCCTGAAGATTTTCCTTCCTTTACTTCTTTGACTAGATGCGATAGCTTTCCGGACCGTACTGCCTTTTCTATTTCTTGCTTCAAAGACCAACAGTCATCTGTATTGTGACCCCGAGCATGATGGTAGTCACAATATTTCTTGGAATTTTTGTCTCCTGGGTTTCGAAGTTTTGGTGGAGCGGGGAAATTTGCCCCTTCCGCACTGAGAATTTCACTGGGAGTTTTGGAGAGATCCGATAAATTGTAAAATCTTGACCCGGAGCTTTTCCCGCGTGGAGGTCTGTCATTTCTACCGTAAGGGTGTGATCGTCCCCTGCTTCCCGATGGGGTCTTATCAAACACCGACCCACCATTTTTCTTCCATGAAGACATCTTGTGATCTGACTCTGGAGCAGGATTACATGCGTTCTTGCCTCGAGCGAAAGCTCTGGCCCGTTCCATGAGTACCTCCATCGTCTTTGGGAGATTTTCGTGCAATTTTTCGACTAGCTGATTATTCCGAACGCCGTGACAGAATCCGGAGATACGTAGTTGGTCAACTACCCCACTGATCTGCATGCTTTCCCGGTTAAACCGGTCAATGAAACTGTCTAAAGATTCTCCGTCCTTTCTTCGGATGTTGTGGACTTCGGTAATTTCTTTAGAGTAGTGCCTTTGCTGGCTGAAATTTTGGAGGAATAGCCTTCGGAACTCCTCAAAGTCGTTGATCTCACCTTCGTTCAACGCATCAAACCATACTCATGCGGCTCCAGTTAGAGTTTGTGCGAACATAAAGCACCATGCTGGCATCGGCCATTGTTCAACTCGTGCAGCTCCGTCAAAATCGAACATATGATCATCCGGATCAGTTGTGCCATCATACTTTTTCACCGTAGTTGGCATTTTGAGCTTCGGAGGAAGTTTAGCATGTGTTATACGAGCACTAAACTTTGACTTGGCTGTCATAGAAACTGGATGGTACGGCTTGGTAAGTTCCGGATCGCTAATTACATCCATCTGTGTTTCATTTCGCATAGTCATTGCTGGTGAAGGCCCGGAGGAACCTTGTACATATCCAGTATAAGTTTCCGAAGTGACGACTGTGGAAAATGTAGGAGGGGTGATCATTGTGGGACCCATAGTCCCCGTTGGAGCTTCTTCATGAAAGAGCCTGGTTCGCAAACCGAGGATCTGTTCATCTCTGGCCTGTTGTGCTTTTAATCTTCGTAGAAGACTTGCATTTTTGGCGAGAAATTCTGCATCGAACTCTGATGTTTGCGAAGTAGGAAGTAAGATAAATGGCAAGGTTGTTCCTGGACCTGAGCTTAAAGTAGCTGAGGTCGTAGAGACAATACTTGCTGGTGCAGTAACTTGTGTACTAACAGCCGTGGATCCCGGATTCAAAGAACCTGGGGCCGCCATTTGTCAGTTCTTTGCTCAAGAAGTTCACTAAAGTGAAGGACTAAGAGCTTTAAGATCGGATGGCGCCAATTGAAGAACCAAAAAACCAAGTCTAGGCCGAAGCCTGTAAATGAGGATTTGGATCTTGTTAAGGATTGAGAAAGGTTCCTACAAAACAGAAAACCGTTAGGCTCGCCGCAGAGATGGGAGGGCCCCTCTGCGACCACCCTCCGGCGTGAGGATAAGTATTGGTAGAGAGAGAAAGTAGAGAGAGAAAATAGGGACGAAGGTTCAGAGAAATCGTACTTGGATTTGTACTTGAAGGGGTATTTATAATAGTCAACTGAGATGACGTCATTCGTCTTCGGAGCCTTTTGGTACGGGGCGGACATGCTTTGGATGTCCGCCCAAGTGGAGTCCGGTTCGTCTCAGGGATCACGTCCGGCTTCGGACATGTGTCTTCAATAAGGATGTTTAGAGATGCCCCGTTGTTCAAGTTCGTATTTAGGGTGAGAGGGGTGGTTACTTCTTGAGGGTAACTTCTCGTCAATGATTTCTTGCCATGTTAACTTTCCTCTCCAACTTCCCTCTTGCCCTTAATCACAAGGGATGGTTCACCCAAACCATTTTTTTTTCAAAACAAAAAAAGAAAAAGAAAAATGTATTATTGGTTGGAAAAGAGGGGGCCCACTATACACCCCTCTCTCCTCTTCCCTCCTCTGCCCTTGTGTGGTAACCATTCACCGAAATTAACCTAATTCAGGTGAGGGAAGGATCGGCGGCGGTATTGCCACGCGGTGAAAGCCCACCCTGTACCCTTCCTCGCACCCACGCCGTTCAACCTTAGGGATCTATGGGATTGAAGTTTGTGAGAAACACTTGCAAACACCTAAAATTGAGCATTTCTTAATGTGTGTATGTATATATATATTTTATAAATCTCGGTTTATTTTTTATAGGATTTTATTTATATTTAAGGGTTTTTTACGTATTTTCCCCTAGTAACCTGGCTTATTACGTATTTCCTAATAAAAAAAAACAATTATATATTTCTCCTTCCTAACTCATATATATTACATACTTCCCCTTTTCATTATAATTACTCTTAAAAATGACCATTTTACCCTTAATAAACAATTAAATAAATATACATTTTTTCCTCTTTCTAATATCATCAATCATTTCATTCCTGTGAAATTCATTATAAATGTTTGGATTTTTTTTAAATATAAGTGAGACAAATAAACATATACAAATCTAAGTTATTAGTTAGTAATCATTGTTTTTTAAATTAATTTAAAGTATGAGGTAACAGTGAAAAAAAACTCATTAAATAATATAACATAGTTTCACAATTATACAATTTAGAGTAAATTGCAATTTGCGTCTCTATGGTTTGGTGGCAGGATCAACTGTGACATCTATGCCTCTATGATCATCATACAAGTACGAATCCAATGAAATCTTGTGTTTCAATCTTGGAATTTGTACAAATACATGTTACCTTTGCACATATCAATTCTCGTTCGATTTCGAGCTCTAAATCGCTATCTGGAAAGTTATACGCGAACTGATGCGTAAACGTAACCAATTTAACGCGACAAACACTCCGGAACAGTGACATAGGCTTAACATACCTTAAATAATCTTCACATAACTTAGAATAAGTTTTGGAGGGTTTGGTGTGTCGAAATCAAGTTTATTCGATCGCAGGGACTATTTGCGTCAAACTGCGAAAGTATGCCGATTTGTATAGTAACGAACATTCCGGCACTTGATCATAAGTTATACATACCCTAAACATCCTTTACATAGCTTAGAAATAGGATTTGAGGGGTTTGGTATGCGAAAATAAACTTATTGGTCAATCAGGGACTAAAAGCGTCAAAAAGTGCATAAGTTTGCATTTACGCGCATATCTTACGTTCTGAACATATCCGAACATCCAAAAATTTTTGTAATCATTAAAATAATTTATTTTAGTGATTAGAATGCAAAAATACCATTCGTCGTGTAATTTGGATCATTTTTGCGTCCGTTCGAGTTTTCGTCGTAATTAACCGAATAACGCAACCGTACGACCAAACGAACCGACATCCGAGATGTTTTTGAGCATATTTCATGTTCTTTATACTTTAACTTCATTGTAGATCCTTGAAATAGGTTTAACGGGGCTTAAACACGTCGAAAATGCATCAAAAACAAAGTTTTGGACATGCAGGGACTAAAACTGACAATCTGTCAAAGTAGTCTAGGAGGGGTGCGTAAGACCATGTGTGGGTCTACGCGGCCCGCGACAGATTGTCAGACACAAGCATTGAATCTGGTCATTTGAGCTGGTTTAAATGGTTTTGATCACTGATTTGGAATACCATTTAATGGTTTTTGATGTCCCCTTGTATTGTAAACCATGAGCAACACTTGTAAGGTCCAGATTAAAGCCCGAATTATGAGAAATGATCCTAACGGTTCTTGAAATTCTGTAAATACCCACTTGATTTCATTCATTCAACTAACACTTTGATTCAATCTGCTCTAAGTTAGAGTTTTATACTTCATACCTGAGTAATTTGAATCAAATCTTCCTTGCTTGGACCTTTTGTAAGCTTCTTTCATGTTTTTTATGCATTTCAAGCATGAAAGTCAAACAGTGTTTGACTTTCTGCTTTGACCAGTCTTTGGTCAACACAAAGTTCGTTTGAACTTTGTAACGTGAGCGTAATCACGATGGTTATAGTCCCTTGTGACTATACCTACTGATTACCACGTTGATTAGGCGTAGTGACGAGTCATAGTTTCGGTCAAAATACGTGTTTATGTGTATTTTGCAACGAAGCTATTTTTGGGTATCAAAACACTTTGTTTTGATATCAAACTTGTTTTCTAACTTAGTTAAACATGTTTAACTCGTCACTTTTAGTCTAGTGCTTGTTTAGGGTCATAACGTCAAGCGGTCTAAACCACCGCTTAGACTTTCGAACCCGACCCGTTTGGTCGATCATTAGGATCCGACTAAGCATATTATGTGACTATAGTTGTATAGGGAATAACCTTCCGAGGTTATACCTTATGGTCACTTAGTTTAATTAGTTGTATGATAGGTAGTTTATATGCCTTAGGTAAATGACCAAATTGCCCTTTTCATGCATAATTGGTATTTAAACATATGTAACTTAAATTTTTGCCACTTAATCTGATTATGCAACATATTTAAACTTGTTAGGGCATATAATACTTATCATAGGACAAGTTAGGTGTCTCGAACGCGCATTTGCGCAAACGACGCGTTAAAGTAACGTAAGCTACCTTAATGGGTCATAACGGGTCGTAAGCCTTAGGATAGGTTCCGATTTAGAATGTAGGCTTTGTTAAACCATATCACATGAGTTCCAATACTCATTTGGTTTACGAGAACTCATTCTATCCGATCTTCTGATTTAGGTCCGGTTTATTAACATAGTTACCTATATTAGGTGCCGATTGATTCCGTGATCCTTTGAGCATTGTTTGGTTGTTATATCAAGACTTCTAAGCAATATCAAGTGAGTACATAGTCCCCTCCTTACTGTTTTCAAATATTTTGGGGTGATACACATGTGTCTACTTGTTATTTTCGTGCTTTCGTGACGCATACTTGCTACGTTTATTAGTACGCATATATTACATGATTTCATTTATGCTTTGCTATGTATGTTAATTTAGCATACTTTGTACATTGTTCTCACATAACATGCTTACGTTTGGTATAGCATTTGATTGAACCTAAGATTTTACCTATGGGGTTGAGTAAATTCGTTTATTCACCATACAAGACTTTAATTGTTATCTGACGTTGGTTTGACAAGACATTTTTGGTGGTTTATTCTGGTAAGTGATTTAAATAACGATGCGTGTGTAATATGATAAAAGCATGGTGGATACGCCACTGGTACTTCCTATATATAAGTGCTTTTATGATATTACATATCGCAGCGCTATCTAAACCACTTCGACAGATACAAAGACATGATACACTTTATACAAACGACATATTCATACAAGACATTGCTTTACAAACG
Source organism: Helianthus annuus (assembly GCF_002127325.2). Classification (NCBI taxonomy): domain Eukaryota; kingdom Viridiplantae; phylum Streptophyta; class Magnoliopsida; order Asterales; family Asteraceae; genus Helianthus; species Helianthus annuus. The sequence continues at coordinate 32,909,874 of NC_035449.2, read as the reverse complement.
ACATATCTTATACAAGCTTATTTTTACTTGGTTATTTATTTAGCCATGCATTATCCTTTTATAACATCTGATTTCCTTATCGAGTTTCATAAGATTTTATAAAAGAAAACGTTTTACAAAGATTCATGACTACCTTTTTGGTTAAACATTTCTTTCAACTTCCAGTCATGAATTCTTCGACAACAAAGCCTATGTATCTCACAGGCATTTTTATGATGACGTAACTATTTTCACATGTGTTTCAGGAGCTATTGCATGATGATGTCTGTGACACACTTAGGCGGATCTGGGCCTTAGTGACTTAAAAATATGAAAGACAGTTTAATTCATGTTATGTTTCTGTAATTTCTTAGTGAATGTAAACACTTTAATTAATGAAATCAAACTTTAAATTCCATTTGTTATGAAATAATGATTCTGGTACGACACTCCCCGATGTTTTCGCCGTTATTTGTTGTTTTACGCGGTCGGGGTGTGACAGAAAAGTTGGTATCAAAGCTCATGGTTATAGGGAATTAGGTTATTAGTAATGCTTTGACCTAGTCTATAACCTTCCTAGGACCCTAACGCGAGTTTACTTGCATTTAGATCTTAAAACAATACCGTCACCTATCTTTAGGTGACAACCACAACAAGAACACAAAATACAAATCCGTTTTGAAAACCAATCATCCATTCTTGGATGATTTATTATAAGGTTTTGAACCTTCAAAGTTTTCAAAATCTCATCAAAGTTTGAGTCTTTATAATGTGAACACGTGCAATCTGGAAGGGTGGATGCCTGTACCCCGAGCTTTCTGTCTAAGGCTAGAGTGTTCGTACAAATCCACATAATCGGACCAGTCATTCTTACCTGGTAACTCTTGGGGTGAGTGTCCACTTATATGTTAAAGCATGTCTTCGCGATACATTATGATGATCCATTTACTTTGATTAGTCACCGTGTCGTTTGTTTGTTTTAAATAACAAACAAATGATCACAATCCTTATGTCTTATCGATATTCTTTTAAGCATCAAATTATTACTATCCGATATCATCTCACTCGTTTCTCATGTTTCCTTGTTCTTCTTAGAGTATGCCTCCCCGATGAGATGCACAACCCCAATCTAACGCCGAACTCGCAGCCATTATCACCCAGTAGATCGCTGCTGTGCTTCCGCACCTAATAACTCAGATTAATCAAGCGAACAACAATAACAACAATGCTCAATGTAGCTTCAAAACTTTCAATTCGGCTAAACCACTAAAGTTTTCTGGGTCTCAAGGAGCAACTGCACTTCTACAATGGTTCGAGAGCCTGGAGAGCACATTTAGACATGTTCAGTGTCTAAATGAGCGAAAGGTTGAGTTTGCGTCCAGTGTTTTCGAGAAACGTGCTCTAACATGGTGGAACGGTGTAATGAGGGATATGGGTGCAGATGTGGCAATGGCACAAACCTGGGAAGAGCTTCGAGCTCTAATGATGAAGGAGTTTTGTCCTCGTCATGAACTTAGGTCAATGGGAATGGAATTAGATGATCTTAAACAAGACAGCGGCGAACACCGTGCTTATACTGACCGGTACGAAGAATTGAGCTTGTTGTGTCTAACTATGGTTACGCCTTTGGATAAGGCGATTGAAAAGTACATTGATGGCCTCCCTGACCCAGTTCAGGACATCGTTACTGGTAGCAACCCTACTACCGTCAGACAGGCCATTGAACTATCTGCTACCATGACTGAATCTCAGATCAGAAAGGGTAATCTCTTCCGAAAAGGCGACAAGAAACAAGCAGCTAGTACTACTCATGAGGAAAACAAGGAAAACAAAACCGAACCTTCTAAGAAGCGTAAGGCTTCACAAAACTATGCGATTGCTGCTCAACCTAACCAAAACACTCACAACCAACCAGCTCAACCTCCTGCAAGGAAACCTTATGCCGGTACTGCACCGATATGCAACAAATGTAATGCACACCACCTAGCTCACCTACAATGTCGTCTGTGTGCATCATGTGGGCGACTCGGTCACCTGGCAAATGCTTGTCGATTTAACCCAAATCAAGGTGGTCCAAACCAACCTCAAGTCAACCCTGCTCAAGCTCGCTTTCCACCTGGATCGTGCTATAACTGTGGTGATCTTACTCACTAATGGAATAATTGCCCAAGACTTGTTAACGCAAATCCAGTGCGTGGACGAGTGTTTAACATAAACGAGGCAAACGCAAATGACAATGCAGCAGTAAACAATTAGACCTTTATGTTTTCCCTTGTTGTTATCTTTGACGCTTGAAACAATTCAGTTGTTATATAAATAAATTTATTGTTTCACTTTTATGTGCAAGACTGATACGATTGTGTGTATGTGTGACATACCCCTACGATAACCGAGGCCAAGGAACCTTGTTTCTTGCAAAACAAACTACCCTTGTAGTTTCCGCATTTATGTGACCACTCGCGATCTCCACGAAAATCCTAAGTACTTGTTTTCTTTCTAAGAATCAAAGTACAAGGTACAAGCTACAACTCTGGACGAATACCCAAAGTACCACTTTAAATCCTTGCTTGAATATCTAAGGGTACTTTTCATAAGACCTTCAAAAATCTCATGCGATATGTCTATGTACATATCACTACATTCGGGTTTTTATAAACAACATGCATAGCATATGTTTTCAAAACGTTCTTTCATGATTTCGAAAATATTTCATATGATCTGAAAACAATTTAACAAAGTGTATTTACTTAATATATCAAGTGCATGATTTCAAAAAACATTATGCATGTTTTCAAAAACCATATACATGATTTCAAAACTATTTCACCTGATTTTAAAACATTTTATAAACATATTTACCTAATACACCTACCACATGATTTCAAAAGCGTTACATAAAGTTTCAAAAAAATTAAACACATTTTCCAAAGAACCCGTTGCATAGTTTTCAAGAACATTCTGCTCATATGTTGACTTAACATACGTAGTACACGACCTCCAAATTCTGCTTCATAATGTCACCTTGGCATATCTAGCACCTTGACTTCATAAACATTTTACCTCATGTTTTGATTTAAGCACATCTAGAATAAGGTTTCGAAACATCTTTCGCTACACGGATTCCAAAATCCTTATAGGATCTTCCTATTTTCATAGTTAAATCCTTGTGGAAATTCGAAGCGCAAAATCAAAGTCCAGGGATTGAATTACTGGCATACTTTAAATAACCATGTTCAAATCAATAACAAGTTTACAAACAAAATTATAACAAGTTGATAACAAATTGATGACCAAGTTAACAGTTATGTGTTTATGTGTAAATCAAATTACTCACTATCCAAGGGTACAATCTTAAATCCTTAATGGGCTTCTATGTAATAGTTAAGACCCTTGGATTGTAAAGTACAATTCCAATGTTAAAGAGACCTCTTCGGTGGTCTAGTTAAAGAGATTGATTCGTCAATCTAGTTAAAGATATCATTCGTTGATATAGTTAAAGAGACCCCTTGGGTGGTCTAGTTAAAGAGATTGATTCGTCAATCTAGTTTAAGACATCACTCGTTGATGTAGTTAAAGAGACCTCTTGGGTGGTCTAGTTAAAAAGATTGATTCGTCGATCTAGTTAAAGATATGATGTGTTGATATAGTTAAAGAGACCTCTTGGGTGGTCTAGTTAAAGAGATTGATTCGTCGATCTAGTTAAAGATATCATGTGTTGATATAGTTAAAGAGACCTCTTGGGTGGTCTAGTTAAAGAGATTGATTCGTCGATCTAGTTAAAGATATCATGTGTTGATATAGTTAAAGAGACCCCTTGGGTAGTCTAGTTAAAGAGATTGATTCATCAATCTAGTTAAAAATATCATTCGTCAATATAGTTAGAAAGACCCTCTGATGGTCTAGTTCAAGAGGTCATTCGTTGATCTAGTTAAAAAGATCCTTTGGTGACCTAATTGAAGAGACCCTTTGGTGGTCTGTTTAAAGAGGTCATTCGTTGATCTAGTTAAAGAGACTCTATGGTAGTCTAGTCAAGTCACCACAGGATTATTCATTTGATTTTCCTTCCCCTGCACATTATAAAATGAACTGCGCGGACTATGCGAGGAATTACGTAATGATGGATGCATACGTAATTATGGAATTCAGTGCACAGAAACCACAACAAGTTTTGTCATGTGTAAATTTAATTTACTAGAAGTTCTAGACCTTGACCGATGTTGTTTTTATGCTATACTCTCCGACTTCAAATTTCGAGCACACACAAGTTTCCTCTAAATTAAATTTCGGGACGAAATTTCCTAAAGTAGGGGAGAATATGACATCTATGCCTCTACGATCATCATACAAGTACGAATCCAATGAAATCTTGTGTTTCATTCCTGGAATTTGTACAAAATACATGTGACCTTTGCACATATAAATTCTCGTTCGATTTCGAGCTCTAAATCGCTCTCTAGAAAGTTATACGCGAACTGATGCGTAAACGTAATTAGTTTAGTGCGAAAAACACTCCGGAACAGTGACATAGGCTTAACATACCTTAAATAACCTTCACATAACTTAGAAATAAGTTTTGGAGGGTTTGGTGTTTCGAAATCAAGTTTATTCGATCGCATGGACTATTTGCGTCAAACTGCGAAAGTATGCCGATTTGTATAGTAACGAACATTCTGGAACTTGATCATAAGTTAAACATACCGTAAATATCCTTTACATAGGTTAGAAATAGGCTTTGAGGGGTTCGGTATGCGAAAATAAACTTATTGGTCAATCAGGGACTAAAAGCGTCAAAAAGTGCATAAGTTTGCATTTACGCGCATATCTTACGTTCTGAACATATCCGGACATCCAAAAAATTTTGTAATCATTAAAATAATTTATTTTAGTGATTAGAATGCAAAAATACCATTCGTCGTGTAATTTGGATCGTTTTTGCGTCTGTTCGAGTTTTCGTCATAATTAACCGAATAACGCAACCGTACGACCAAACGAACCGACATCCGAGATGTTTTTGAGAAAATTTCATGTTCCTTATACTTTAACTTCATTGTAGAGCCTTGAAATAGGGTTAACGGGGCTTAAACACGTCGAAAATGCATCAAAAACAAAGTTTTGGACATGCAGGGACTAAAACTGACAATCTGTCAAAGTAGTCTAGGAGGGGTGCGTAAGACCATGTGTGGGTCTATGCGGCCCGTGACAGACTGTCAGACAGAAGCATTGAATCTGGTCATTTTAGCTAGTTTTGATGGTTTTGATCACTGATTTGGAATACCATTTAATGGTTTTTGATGTCCCCTTGTATTGTAAACCATGAGCAACACTTGTAAGGTCCAGATTAAAGCCCAAATTACGAGAAACGATCCTAACGGCTCTTGAAATTCTACAAATACCCACTTGATTTCATTCATTCAACTCACACTTTGATTCAGTCTGCTATAAGTTGGAGTTTTATACTTCATAACTGAGTAATTTGAATCAAATCTTCCTTGCTTGGACCTTTTTGTAAGCTTCTTTCATTCTTTTTATGCATTTCAAGCATGAAAGTCAAACAGTGTTTGACTTTCTGCTTTGACCAGTCTTTGGTCAACACAAAGTTCGTTTGAACTTTGTAACGTGAGCGTAATCACGATGGTTATAGTCCCTTGTGACTATACCTACTGATTACCACGTTGATTAGGCGTAGTGACGAGTCATAGTTTCGGTCAAAATACGTGTTTATGCATATTTTACAACGAAGCTATTTTTGGGTATCAAAACACTTTGTTTTGATATCAAATTTGTTTTCTAACTTAGTTAAACATGTTTTAACATGTTTAACTCGTCACTTTTAGTCTAGTGCTTGTTTAGGGTCGTAAAGTTTCGAACCCGACCCGTTTGGTCGATCATTAGGATCCGACCAAGCATATTATGTGACCATAGTTGTATAGGGAATAACCTTCTGAGGTTATACCTTATGGTCACTTAGTTTAATTAGTTGTATGATAGGTAGTTTATATGCCTTAGGTAAATGACCAAAATGTCGTTTTTCATGCATAATTGGTATTTAAACATATGTAACTTAAATTTTTGTCACTTAATCTGATTATGCAACATATTTAAACATGTTAGGGTATATAATACTTATCATAGGACTAGTTAGGCGTCTCAAACGCGCATTTGCGCGAACGACGCGTTAAAGTAACGTAAGCTACCTTAATGGATCATAACGGGTCGTAAGCACTTAGGATAGGTTCTGATTTAGAATGTAGGCTTTGTTAAATCATATCACATGAGTTCCAATACTCATTTGGTTTACGAGACCTCATTCTATCCGATCTTCCGATTTAGGTCTGGTTTATTAACATAGTTACCTATATTAGGTGCCGATTGATTCCGTGATACTTTGAGCATTGTTTGGTTATTATATCAAGACTTCTAAGCAATATCAAGTGAGTACATAGTCCCCTTTTTACTGTTTTCAAATATTTTGGGGTGATACACATGTGCCTACTTGTTATTTTCGTGCTTTCGTGACACATACTTGCTACGTTTATTAGTGTAACGCCCAAATTTACATTCTAAAATGAAATATTATCATACTATTATTTAACAAAATTCGGGCATGACCCGTTCGTATTATGAACAATTCCCTGTAAGACTAACTTGTAATAACTTAAAATACGACACAGCGGAAAATATGAGCCCAAAATTTCATTCTTTATTAGACATAATACTTACAGGAAAGTTCAAATACAAAATTTCATACACTCATTAAAAAGGATTTACCACGATCCATTATATTAATGCTTCAAGACCCATATTTGTCAAACTATGTGACCGATCCTTCCCGTACGATCCTTACTCTTGACCCGATCATCAATCCTCTTATCCTTCATAATAATATTATTTCCTCCCAACCTGCATTCACCACATACATAAACATCATTAAGATTTGGTGACGTCCTTCTTAAATTAAATATATGCAATCAAATAACCACTCCATATTCATTCTTCTCATGCCAGTCTCTTCGAATAAGCTTTCCTGTATAATAATGCATTCCAATTCTTTGAACCTTCACAAGGTCCTTATGGTGTACCTGCATTCTCATTTCATACTAAAGTTCCCGGTTTAGTAACTTAACACTCAAACATATACACATATCCCATCCATTCGTAAGCAATAATTTCCACTTCGTACACAGACGCAATCATACATATAAGTTAAATACATACTTCACTACATGAATATGTACAAACTATACAAACATACACGCTACATAAGACATTTCAAAAGGGTTTGCTAAGACACCCTAAATATAAGCTTACCAATGAAAAGATCATGTACGTAAGAGGCTACATGCATTCTTTCTTCTATTCATAATTACCTAACAGTTCCGACTGACAGAAGGTAATTATTTTCCCTGACGGAATACATATAGACGTTTACAATTGTAACCAAGTGGTTAAGCCTTACAATTCTCAAAAACATAAGAGGGATTAGTTGCAATAACTCTCACTAAAATCAATACCTATTATGTTAATTATTCCATAAGGAAACCTTAATTGAGAAACCCAAGTAATTCTGCATAAACCCTAAAGTTTTTAGAACAATCAAAATCAGGATCAGGGCCCCTAAAACTCAGGGGGGAACCCTAGTTACGATTATCTAAATAAAACGCTGGCAAATTCGAATTTTACGAAGTTGTCAACTCAGCTAGGCTAGTCCCAGACCTGGCTACCCTATAGTGGTCAGGTGTCCTATACGGACCGTAAGGAAAAAAAGTCTTACGGTCCGTAAGCCTGTCCAAATTTGTGTATAAATAGCAGACTTTGGGACTTGAATTCTGGCATTTGAACGACGTAAATTCTCATTACGTAGACTGAGATATCGCAGAAACACTTCTAAAAACACACACGGATCACTAATTGCTGCCGCAATCAGGGTAATAACTCGATCGCTATTACGATTCAACGTCCGATCGATTGTAACTATCCAATGATTGTTTGAGTGCTGCTCAAATTGAGTTTATACTTTGTTATTCATCGTGATTTCGACTTGAATGTTTGAGTGCTGTCCGAACTCGGACTATACTCTGTCATTCGTTGTGAATCCACTGAATTGTTAAGTATTGCACTTTATTAATCGTTGTGAGGGTTTAATCTCGTGAATTATCGTAACTGCTGTATTAGTTACTAACCCCGTTTGTGTGCACTATTATTTAAATTAGGTTAATCAAGGCTAATCAATAAGCTTATACACTGCTCGTTAAATCTGCAATGTGAGTCATTCTCTTTTTATCAACTGTTTTACAAAACTCCAAATTATTTTCAAAGTTATAAATACAGGGATTAAGTCTATGTAATCACCAAGTTACAGCCGGTATGTGGGGTTTTGTATACATTACTTGATAACCGTCACCATTGGACAACGAGTTAGCCAAGGGGTGATATGACCATAGTCACAGACACCATCGGGCAATGAGGCTACCGATGGCTGGTCGAGTGACAAATACTGTGGGTAGTTGGTTTGATATCAGAAACATTGTAATCGCTCTTAATACTATAATTTATAACCAATGTGTCATTTTTAGTAAACTGAATGATTCACTCAGTATTTCCCCGCTGACAAAACCTTTTTCAAACATGTTTCAGGTGATTTATTGTAATCCAAGAAAAGTGCCATGAAGCACTACAAGCATAGAGAAGTGGCTCAATATAAATAAATAATGAAACATGTTTTGTAAAATAAAGATTTCCCAGTGAAATCACCTTATTGTAAATTACAAGGTTTTATCCCTAACTTATGTAAACGGGCAGTTTTAATATTAAAAAGATCATGTTTTAAAAAGACTTCCGCTGTCGCTTAAAATTTAATACCACCGGATTTCCTGCCTCGCGACTCTGGACCTGGTCAAACCGGGGCCGAGGGCCGTGACAGGAAAAGGTGGTATCAGAGCCACTGATTTAAGCTTACTACTGATTTTAGCCTATTAAAGTAATTGAGAAATACTTAGTAATTTCAATTGCCATTCTGTGAATATGTGTTTTATTAACTGATTAATTGTTAAGTTACAATATGGGTAAACAAAGACTTTCTGCTATCTACCACAAATTAGATACTGCATCCACAGAAAAAGGAACCTCTTCCTCCAAATACCCCGCAAATCTGGAAGAAGGGATTTTTGTCCGTAAAGCACAATATTAGAATCCTCTTACCCTAGAGAAAAGAAATTCGATTATTAGGAAAAGCCAGAAACCCCAAGTCAAGAAAGTGAGGTTTAATCCGGAAATCCAGGAATTAGGCAATAGTCCACCTTGGGAAGACAAATTAGATGAAAAATGGGCAAATCTTTATATGCTAGCTACTGTAGTAGAGAATGCAAACTTCTAAACTACCAATAAGCCTGATCTAGTAGAAAATTACTACTCCGTAAATAAATAAATCCTAGTGTGGTTTAAATTTTCCATTATCTTTTGTAAAAAATTAGTCTTTCAATATGCAATAAAACTAAATATTTGTTTAGATTTCCTTATAAGATTTTAGCTCAGCATTTTTGTGCATTTTGCATATATGCTAAACAGCATGAGTGAGCTATCTGAAGCATTTCAGAATCTCAATCTATACCCAATACCAATCGAAGTCTCTCACGATTTTACTGGTTATTTTGCTGATGTGGAGGAACCCCTGGAATTTCAAACTCAACCTCCAGAAAAAGCAAAGCCTAAGAAAAGAAGAAGATATGTAGGATGGAGGAAAGTACGCAGGAGGAAGCCAGCCACTAGGAAACTTCCCAAAGTAGAAAACCCTATAGACAAAGGAAAAGGAATCGAGACCGGAGAGAGTTCTAAACCAGCAGAGATAGAAACTAGAGAAAATTTTAAACAAAAGGGAATAGAAGTAGGAGAGAGCTCTAAATAACCTGAAGAAATCACATTTCAAGATGAAATAGACCGTCTACTGGCAAATTGTGATGTCATTAGCCCTATCAACAACAATCTATACCCTTACCCGGCCGAAATCCAACTTCCTGTAAATCTGGAACCAGCTATTCCGGACCCTCTAATCCACACTCGACCTTTAGGAGAAATGGAAGAGTGGTGGACGAATGATTGGCAATTTCAAAACATAACTAATAGTCCTTATACCTTTCTCCCACAGTTTGATTCAGAACCTATCCCCAATCCTCCAATGAGCAACGAAACCTTAGCTGAACTTCGTCAGTTCGGTGAAGAGCTGATAGGTACAGGGAATAGGATCCGGGAAATGGGGGAACAAATCTCCTGGAAGTACGACGAGAGGGAGCGTCGCTACTAAACTGCCAGTTGATCAAAGAACAGTGGGGTGGGAAGAATGTCTGTATAATAACAATAGTAGTAAAATATAATTCTGTAAAATAGGAAATAAAACATTGTAAGATAAGCAGTGTGTATGGATGCCTATATAATCTATAAAACAAAATAGAAGTCGAGAAAATCGACAATTTTGACTATATATATATATGTGTTGTAAATTTTTATGTGCTTCTATGTAATTGTTTTGTTATATCTAACTATCAATTATTGGATACTAATAATTCATACCAATACTAATTAACAGATGGAAAACGCGAATGAACCAGTTAATGAAGTAAACCAATCTGAGCAAAATCAAGAAAATCAATATATGACTAGATAAGATATCGAAAATATCGTTGCTCAAGGGATAGCTAATGCTATTCCAGAAATTATGGCTGCTGCTCAGAAACCTGCTGAACCACAACAAATCATTCCTAGCAAACGTACTCCGGAAGATAACGACAGTAACAGCATAAATGGAGGCGGCAATCATGACGATAATAATCCACGACAGGCCCCACTTCCTAAGAAAATGAAAGCTGCAACGCCGGGTTGCACTTACAAAGAATTCCTTGCCTGTAAACCAGCAGAATTTGCAGGTAATGAAGGGGCAACTGCAATACTACGTTGGTTAGAGAAAACCGAAGCAGTAATTGCAATAAGTAAGTGTGTCGAAGAAGATCAGGTCATGTATGCTTCAAATTTGTTCAAAGAAGGGGCGTTAGAGTGGTGGAACACAATATTACAAGCAAAAGGAAGAAGGATGGCTTATGCTATGAACTGGGAAGAATTTAAGAATCTTGTAGAAAGAAAATTCTGTCCCGAATATGAAAAGGAACAAATGGCGAATAAGTTCCTAAATCATCGTATGACGGGTGTAGATTGTCGCGGTTATACTTCGACATTCTTTGAATATGCTAGAGTGGTACCAACACTGGCTTCGCCAGAACCGTTACTCATTTCTCGCTATATTTAGGGACTAATTAGTGAAATCCGTAACATCGTTAAGGCTGCGAGACCTCGCACTATAGACGATGCTGTGGAATTAGCTAACACCCTAACAGATGAACTTGTGCGTACAAGAGAAGAAGATCGAAAGAAGGATTTAGCTCAAAAGATTACCCAAGGATTTCGTATGGGTAATACTAAGAAAAGAGGAACACGACAATTCTCAAATCTTCCTTTCTGCAGAAATTGTAGAAAGAAACACTTTGGAAGATGCAATGTGACCTGCAATTTTTGCAAAATGATATGACATCATGAGGAGGATTGTAGGAAAAAGACCAGGATCTGCTATAACTGCGGAGAAGCTGGGCATTTCAAACCCGAATGCCCTAAATTGGTTAAACCAGCAGATAACAAAGGCAAACCAGCTGACGGAGCTACTAAGAAGAATGCCAGAGCATTCCAACTGACCACCCAGGAAGCAGAACTCATCCCAGATGTAACAGCTGGTACGTTCTTAGTTCATGACGTGTTTGCAAAAGTATTATTTGACTCTGGTGCAAACCAATATTTTATCAATACTTCATTCTGCCAAGCTCTTAATTTACCCTTAACCACCCTTAGGCAGATTTTTACAGTCGAAACGACAGATGGGAATTCTGTTAATGTAAATAAGGTTTTGCAAGAAGGAAAGATAGAACTATTAGGCCATAAGTTTTCTGCCAATCTGTTACCTATGAAATTAGCCGTATTCGATGTGGTATTAGGAATGGATTGGTTGGTAGCCAACCATGCTCGAATCCTGTGTGATAAGAATTCCGTAGAAATTCGTACCTCCACAGGAGAGGTAATTTTAATTACAGGAGATAGACCTCGAAAGCCACTGAAATTCATTTCAGTAATGAAGTTGGCTAGTTATTCAAGAAAACAAGAAATGGTGTATATGATTTCCTTAATCATTACCACTAAAAGTAAGGAACTTCAAGACATCCCTGTAGTTTCAGAATACCCAGATGTTTTTCCAGAAGAATTACCTGGGTTACCACCCGATAGAGAAGTAGAGTTTAGAATTCATCTAATTCCGGGTACTACACCAATAGCCAATGCACCTTATCGATTAGCACCCACTGAAATGCTAGAATTGAAAAAGCAATTAGATGAATTACTAAGCAAAGGATTTATACAACCTAGTTCATCCCCTTGGGGAGCACCAGTGTTGTTTGTGAAAAAAAAAGATGGATCGATGAGGATGTGTATCGATTATAGGGAACTAAATAAAGTTACAATTAAGAATCGATACCCATTACCTAGGATTGATGATCTTTTTGATCAACTCCAAGGCGCTAGGTATTTTTCTAAGATAGACCTAAGATCCGGATATCACCAGCTGAAAGTACAGGACGAAGACATACCTAAAACTGCTTTCAGAACTAGGTATGGCCATTATGAGTTTACAGTCATGCCCTTTGGACTAACAAATGCTCCAGCAGCATTTATGGACATGATGAATCGGATCTGTAAACCATACTTGGATAAATTTGTAATTGTTTTCATCGACGATATACTTATTTATTCCAAAAGTCAGGAAGAACATTGTGAGCACCTACATGCACTCTTAACTTTGTTAAAAAAGGAAGAGCTTTACGCCAAATTCTCGAAGTGTGAATTCTGGCTGCAAGAAGTACAATTTTTAGGTCACATGGTGAATCACGAAGGAATTCACGTAGATCCTGCTAAAATAGAAGCAATCACCAAATGGAAGGTCCCGCAAACAGCTATGGAAATTAGAAGTTTTCTAGGCTTAACTGGATACTACAGACGATTTATTAAGGATTTCTCTAAGATAGCTGTACCTTTAACTAAGTTGACCTGTAAAGCCGTTAAGTTTGAATGGGGACATAGACAAGAAGAAGCTTTTAAGATTTTAAAGCACAGATTGACGAATGCTCCAATTTTAGCCTTACCCGAAGGACCAGAAGATTTTGAAGTATATTGTGATGCTTCAAAATTAGGATTCGGATGTGTGTTGATGCAACGCAAGAAGGTAATTGCGTATGCCTCCCGGCAGTTGAAAAAGCACGAAGAAAATTATACGACTCATGACTTAGAATTAGGAGCCATAATTTTTGCCCTTAAAATCTGGAGACATTATCTGTATGGAAGTAAGTTTACTATTTATACAGATCATAAAAGTTTAAGGTACATATTTGGGCAAAAAGAGTTAAATATGAGGCAAAGAAGGTGGATGGAAATCCTAAGCGATTACGACTGTGATATTCAATATCACGAAGGAAAGGTAAATGTAGTCGCAGATGCCTTAAGTCGTAAGTATCAGGAGAAGCAAAAACGAGTCCGTGCTCTTAGATTAAATCTACAAGTAGATTTAATGGAACAATTGAAGAAAGTTCAGGAAACGGCAATCAAAGACGATGCTGAAGGAATGAAAGGTTATATAAAGGAACTAGAACAAGGAAATGATATAATTTGGAGATTCCACAAGAAACGAACTTGGGTACCTAAGCAGGGAGAATTAAGAAATAAGATTTTAGAAGAAGCTCATAAATCTAGGTATACCGTACATCCAGGAAACAATAAGATGCACCAAGATTTAAGAAACAATTTCTGGTGGATAGGAATGAAAAAGGATATAGCTGAATACGTATCTAAATGTCTTACTTGTTCACAAGTTAAGGCCGAACACCAGAAACCTTCAGGACTACTACAACAGTTGGAAATGCCTGTATGGAAATGGGAACTCATAATAATGGATTTTGTTACTAAGTTACCCAAAACCAGAAAAGGTAACGATGCAATTTGGGTAATTATGGATCGATTAACCAAATTAGCTCATTTTCTACCAATGAAGGAAACCTTTAGCATGGAAAGGCTAGCCAAGTTGTACGTAGATGAAGTAGTATCTTTACATGGAGTCCCACTCTCCATTGTATCAGATAGGGATAGTCGTTTCACTTCCCATTTCTGGACTAGTTTCCAAGAAGCAATGGGAACCCGACTAAATTTAAGTACTGCATATCATCCTCAAACAGACGGACAAAGTGAAAGGACGATACAAACCTTGGAAGACATGCTTCGAGCATGTGTAATTGATTTTGGTGGTAATTGGGATAACCACTTACCCTTAATTGAATTCTCCTATAACAATAGTTATCACTCAATGTAACACCTCGAAATTTTGTGTCCAATGATGTGTTAACACGTGTCATTTGTTTACACGTGGCATCTATAATAAATAAAGGACTAATTTTGACAAACCTTGAAAGTATATAAATTCGAGGGTTATAAATGTCAACAAGGGTAAATATACTGTATAGTATCCCTAAATAATGCATAAACCTTCAAACGAATAAATTATAGATCGTACAAAAATAAAACGCGGAAGAAAGCGAGAGATTACAAACTACAGGGGTTAACTGTGTCAACATGTTTAATAACACCTCTGAGTGACCCTTTAACGTTCCCAAGACTTTGTAACGGTATTATACCCTCACTAAAATGATATATATAAATTCCGCGAAGTTTCGATATGAAACGAGAAAGTTACGATCGAATTCGTAGAAGGAGGGTTAAATGCGTCAACAGTGAAAGTTAAGGCTTTCCAATATAATTAATAAATAAACCGGGGACTTAATAATGCGGGTAATTAACACGAGGCCCCTATCGGTAAATAACCGAGGGCCAAACCGCAAAGTTACCCCTTCAAATCCGAAAGGTCAGGCGAATCATTACGAAAGATTTCGTTATTAATGGCCAGATTCTGTAATAATTACAAAAAGATTTAAAAATCCTGAAATATTAACCTTAGGCGACCCGCGTGAAGTTTCAACATAAGTTGAGGCGGGCCGCGAGCCTCCCTTATAACTCGCCTGATTTCTTAACTTTAGGCGACCCGCGTTAAAAAGCATGGGATCTCCCATGCGGGCCGCGTAAAGTGCCCAGATGCAGAAACCTTGTAACTACTTGGCTTTTGGCACTTTTGAACGATCATTTGATCAATTATGGCAGCATGGGTGCCCCCTACTCGACCCATACACCCCTAGGACACATGCCATTCATCCCATTTCAGTTGTAGAGTGATGTGGAGTGATCTTGAGCTTGGTCTTTGGCTATAAATAGCAAGGCATATGTTCATAAGTTCACCACAACACAAACACTCTCATCTGATTATTTCTAAGGCATACAAGTCTTCTTCTCTGCTATATATTCAAGCCTTAGCTTCTGTAAGTTACTTTGATCATTCATACTTCAGTTTTTGCTTAGTTCTTAGCTAAAAAACTCAACCGTCGTAACTAACGGTTGTCATTGCAATGTCTTGCAAATGATTCAGTCTTATGACGAATCAAAAATGGTTATGAGTTGGTATTTATGTGGGTATTAAACCTCTAAAATGGTTCCCCCTGATCACCACTCTAACTATGTCAATTATCGAGTCAAACGTGCGGTTAAAAAGTCAACAGAAAGCTATTTTGGCGATTTATGCATAATCTGTAATATATATGTTATGGAACCTGTTTTGACAATCATAAAACATGATAATAAGTATATAAACATGTTTGCGCTCGTTTGAATCGATCATTTACTATATATAACCGGTTCGGAGCCGAAAGTCGCAAAAGTTTGACTTTTGCTTTGACTTCAGTTCTGACCCGTTTTAGTGAGGTATAAATATACCTTAGGACTCTCTTAGGACCAGGTCACATGTTGGTATACGCCTCTGTGGTCGGTTCATGAGTTATCCGAGTCTTTTACGTATTTCCGTCATTCGCCTAAAAGTTGACCGTAACGGCCTTTTAAAATTAAAACGAGTATTTCGGACACGTGAACGGACCAAAACCTTGCTTGTTAAATTATAAGCATGTCCTTAAAGTTTCACGTCAATCCGAGGCCTAGAATGAGAGTTATGCTAAAAGGCGCACTTTTAAGAAAGTTTTGTAATTAACGGCGCAGTTAGCATAACGCCCATCTAACCCAAGTTTTTCGTCACCAAAACCTTTACCCACTGTGGTAAAATAATATTTTGGGAATTTTAAAGATTTTTAATAATTTTTACCTTGCTCATAACCTGCGGTTATGGCTACGGTTCGGTAAATACCGAATATGCCCTTTTTGGCCAAAACGGGAGTTCTACAAGGTCTTTTGACCCGATTCCAGTTGCTACTAGTTTTAAATAATAAATAAAGTATTTTAAGCTTTATAAGCTGTTCGGGAAACTCAGATTTCCTGTAGAACTCGAAAATCCCTTTTAAAGTCTTTAAAATGACCGAAAAGCCCCTACGGGGCATAATATAAACTTAAACTCGTTACGGGCATTACGGAAGGTATCCTACTGATACCAAAATACCTTTAAGGCATATTGACTTAGGAAATAAGCGTACGACTCTTATGGTTAGCCGTTTCGCCTATTTGCGCACACGGTACGGCCCACGGAACTAGTTTTCGTGCAATAGCCGATATGGGTCAAAGTATACTATTTGAACCCCAAAATCCAGAGTATGAACTATAAACCCATATAAAACAAGTCTCTGAACTTGTTGGGTCCAAATCATACTCCATTCTCGGTTTTCGCCTTTTCGTGCGAATTAACCATATCTAAATATCGGAATCAACCGGTTTAAGCTACGGCTAATACAAGAACCGTTAGGATTCTAAGAGGTTAATTTAAAACCTTCGTTCCAGATTAGGAGCCCCAGTAAAAGCTATCGGTGACTTGATCTTAATTAAGGATTAATACTTGCAAAGGTAAATACTTTTAACTTATTCCCCTATATGGGCTTGGGTTACGGTATATTAATACCGCTTGATTGAGCATTATATTCGTCCACCGCTTAGGTGGATAACTAAATAATATGATTGGCTCATTTAAACAGTTTTGTTGCTTATAAGCCTTTGGGGGGTTTAATGACCGTTGTCCCGGATATCCTCGGCATCATTTTACGAAATGGCCACGACCATCGACATCCCGGTGTAGGCGTACACCCGGTATAAAGTGTCGACATTAAAAACTAAAAGACGTAGCCGTTGGTTTCTGTACTACGGTTTTACGCAAACGTGGTGTGTCTATAAATCTTTAACCCGGCACGACCCGGGCTACTGAACGCATAAAAGAACATGTAAAACGTTCACAAGATCATTATGAATTTTCCCAAGTTATAAAAGAGTTTGTGCCTTGTGCATTCAAATCAATTTTAATAAACATTTTTAAATGTGTCAGTTGAATGTATTTACCAGTGTAAACTGACGTATTTTCCCCAAAAAGATTAAGTGCAGGTACCTAAACGTAATTGGCTGGTATTAGCTCCCTAGCGTCGGGATAAGCCTCGCAAGCTTGATTGCAGTATCTAATGGAACAATACTTTATCTTTATTTTCGATCCACTGTGGATATTCAACTCTGTAATACATTGATATTATGATCAGAGGTTGAAATTTATATATTTATCTTATGCTTCCGCTGTGCATTATATAATTGTGTGGTTTGACTATATTGTTGCCAACATCGTCACGGTAATCCCCCACCGGGCCCACCGGTGAGACACGTGGAAATCGGGGTGTGACACTCAAGCATCGAAGCTGCCCCATTTGAAGCACTGTATGGACGCAAGTGCAGAACTCTAGTTTGTTGGGCAGAAATAGGAGAAAGTCAATTATCAGGTCCAGAAATTGTACAAGAGACCACAAACAAGATAACTCAAATCAAAGAAAGACTGAAGACTGCTAGAGATCGCCAGAAAAGCTATGCAGACAATCGCCGCAAGCCACTAGAATTTCAAGTCGAAGACAAGGTACTTTTGAAAGTCTCTCCTTGGAAAGGAGTAGTACGATTCGTTAAGAAAGGAAAGCTAAGTCCAAGATACATAGGACCATTTCTAGTAATGCAATGAATAGGACCAGTTTCTTATCGATTACAACTACCAGAAGAGCTAGCTGGAGTACATGATGTGTTTCATGTATCCAATCTCAAGAAATGTTTATCTGACGAATCCCTGGTAATACCTCTTCAAGATGTAGAGGTAAATGAAAAAGTAAAATTTGTAGAGAAACCACTACAGATAAAAGATAGAAAAATCAAGTTTCTCAAGCACAAACGTCTAGTGCTAGTCAAAGTCAGATGGGATTCAAAAAGAGGACCAGAATACACTTGGGAGCTGGAATCAGAAATGAAGCGGAAATATCCTCATTTATTCCAGTAAATCTCGAGGACGAGATTTTTCTTAAGGTGGGAGGATGTAACAACTCTCACTAAAATCAATACCTATTATGTTAATTATTCCATAAGGAAACCCTAATTGAGAAACCCAAGTAATTCTACATAAACCCTAAAATTTTCAGAACAATCAGAATCAAGATCAGGCCCCCTAAAACTCAGGGGGGGGGGGGAAACCCTAGTTACGATTATCTAAATAAAACGCTGGCAAATTCGAATTTTACGAAGTTGTCAACTCAGCTAGGCTAGTCCCAGACCTGGCTACCCTATAGTGGTCAGGTGTCCTTTACGGACCGTAAGGAAAAAAAGTCTTACGGTCCGTAAGCCTGTCCAAATTTTTGTATAAATAGCAGACTTTGGGACTTGAATTCTGGCATTTGAACGACGTAAATTCTCATTACGTAGACTGAGATATCGCAGAAACACTTCTAAAAACACACACGGATCACTAATTGCTGTCGCAATCAGGGTAATAACTCGATCGCTATTACGATTCAACGTCCGATCGATTGTAACTATCCAACGATTGTTTGAGTGCTCCTCAAATTGAGTTTATACTTTGTTATTCATCGTGATTTCGACTTGAATGTTTGAGTGTCCGAACTCGGACTATACTCTGTCATTCGTTGTGAATCCGCTGAATTGTTAAGTATTGCACTTTATTAATTGTTGTGAGGGTTTAATCTCGTGAATTATCGTAACTGCTGTATTAGTTACTAACCCCGTTTGTGTGCACTATTATTTAAATTAGGTTAATCAAGGCTAATCAGTAAGCTTATACACTGCTCGTTAAATCTGCAATGTGAGTCATTCTCTTTTTATCAACTGTTTTACAAAACTCCAAATTATTTTCAAAGTTATAATTACAGGGATTAAGTCTATGTAATCACCAAGTTACAGACGGTATGTGGGGTTTTGTATACATTACTTGATAACCGTCACCATTGGACAACAAGTTAGCCAAGGGGTGATATGACCATAGTCACAGACACCATCGGGCAATGAGGCTACCGATGGCTGGTCGAGTGACAAATACTGTGGGTAGTTGGTTTGATATCAGAAACATTGTAATCGCTCTTAATACTGTAATTTATAACCAATGTGTCTGATGTGTGTAAAATGCAACATATAAAACACATCAATTAAGGCATAAAACTAACCCTTTTTAAGTACTAATGTTAGAAAAAGAGTGTTTTTGTCTTCCTTTTGTATTTTCACAAAAGAAGCAAAAAGACCACTAATTCTACCATAAATACAAGAAAAGGAACAAAAGTAGACTGCCCGGACCCTCAACGGCACCTCCCAAAGCAAAAAGGAAGAAACAGAGTCTGAACACGCCCCGTGTCCAGCGAACACGGGGGTGTGCCCAGGAAGCAGCAGAAAAGACAAACCAGTAGAAGCTTCCATTGCCCACCACGGGGCCGTGTCCAGCGAGCACGGGGGCGTGGTGAAAGTACAGCAGGCGCATTAATTGTAATTCGCAATTACAATTAATGAGGAGAGAGAGTGTCAGGCGGGCACGGGGCCGTGTCCAGCGGACACGGGGCCGTTTCCAGCCTTCTGTTCAGCCTATAAATAGAGGAGCTTGGCTTCATTCTCTCTCATCCCTTGGCACACCACCTCTCTCACACCTCATCCACCACCCACCACCACCATAACACCATCATCCACCACCATCATCCATTGTCCATCGTAGAGTGTGTGAGTCGTCTCGGGATCCAAGATTGATCGTAAGAGTTCTTGACAATCAAGGCCATGTTTGCCTAAGTCTCTTACATCACTTGGTGAAGACAAGTGTTTAGTATAATACTTTTTATTTTTAATCTTTTGCACTTTTTATTTGGTTTTGTATTAATGACTTTAATAACTAGTTACTTATGTTGAAGGTGATCTTTCCTTATCGTTTGTCCGTGGTGTCTTGGCATTATTTTACTGTCTATATAAAATAAAAGATTTTCACCATTCATATCTCCACGGTCTATATGGAGGTATGTTGGCTACCTGGTCGGGGGTTAAGGGAACGGTTTGGTAAGGGTCTTGCCCTTGTTCAGCGTTTAGAGGTCCTGCTTGGGACCTGTGTCAAATTTAGTAGGATCTCCTTCAATGCCCATAGGTATTGGATGGCGGGGATCCAAACTCTTTGACCCCCTCATAAGTTAACTACTATTAATACTATAACCCGGTTATTTAGGACTGTATCCCTGCTGACTCAGACTACTTAGCCGAGGGTAACGTCACCGCCAAAAGCGGGGCCTACCATAATTTGCATTAATAACTTAATTCATTATCTTTCAATAATCCGACCCTTTAGGATTGTATCCTTGCTGACTCAAACTACTGGGTTGAGGGTAACGTCGCCTTCAAAAGAGGGGCCTACTACAATAACTAAGATAATCTCTTAAACAAGTGCAAAAGTGTGGAAATAATCAAAGGTTATACTAATACACATGTCGGATCCAAGTGATTCATCTTGTCTATCTGTTTTTATTTTTATTTTTATTTTCAGCATTTAGTTAGTTTTATTTTTCTTAGTTTAAAACATTTTTCTAACTTTTTGATTTGATTAGATGTTGAGGATAAACCGGTATTAAAAGCTCTTATGTCCTTGGACGACCTCGGTATCTTACCAACACTATACTACGTCCACGATGGGTGCACTTGCCCATATGTGTGTTTAGTGTTAGTGAATATCGTGTTTTATAAATTTAAAACTTGGCTAAAAGTGTAAAAAGGGGCTTAATTATATATTAAAAACATATACACACTGACACGCATCAAGTTTTTGGCGCCGCTGCCGGGGACACAAGGATTTTAAGAAAGCTTAAAATCAACGGCCTAATCAGTTTTTCAAAACCTTTTTAAAACGCGCGCATTTTTCTGCATTTTAGTTTAGTTTTGCATTTACAGTAGCCTGAACACGGGGTCGTGCTCGCTGAACACGCCCCCGTGCTGCATATTTTTAGAGTAGATACCCAGATACAGAGTCTGAACACGGGGCCGTGCTCGCTGAACACGCCCCCGTGCTCAACGTGACCAGTAAATCTAATTAAAACGCCCAGATACAGTCCCTGAACACGGGGCCGTGTTCACTCAACACGGGGCCGTGTCCAGCTTCTGTTTCCGTCTTTATTTTTTGTTTTCTGGTCCCGAGACTCAGTTGTGGTCTGTTGAGTGATTCTTATGGATCAATACTCAAGAGGTTACAACTACACCTATGATGAGGATGATTATAGGGGTAATTATTGTACTAGTTGTCGTAACACACGCTCGGTTCAATATAATACTTCATATCAACCATCCAATTCATACAACTACTATGAGGAGCCCAGGTACGAGCCATCAACTTCATACACATCCTATGAAGACCAAAGGTATGAACCTCCTCCCTCATACTCATATTTTGATGAACCAAGGCATGAGCCTTCATACTCATACTTTGAAGATTCAACATATGAGCCACCACCTTCATACTCTTATTATGAGGAACCATGGCGTGAACAACCCACCTCATATGAGTACTATGAAGAACAAAGTTTCGACCCTTATCCATCATATACTTACAATGAAGAACAATGGTGTGAACCATCTACTTCATATGAGTACTATGAGGAACCAAGGATCGAACAACCGGATTCAAGCTTTGAGGATCCAAATTCTTTCAATCTCACCGAAGTGACCAATAGGATATTAGAACACATTAAAACTATCGAACGTTGCATAAAAGAATCTCGCGCAAGGGAAGAGGAATCCCGCGCAAGAGAAGAGCTAAAAAATGATAATAACGTAGAGATAGTTGAAAATGTAAAAATGGAAGAACAAGAAAGTGAAAAACCGACACATGAGTTAAACAACGAAAATGGTGAGTCCGACAATGTTAAAATTCAAGAAGAATCTAATTTTGAAGAAATTAACCTCTTGTCACCTACTTTCGAAAATCATTGTTTAATAACCCCTCATGCCAAGTTTTTAAAAGAGTTAAACACTAGTGCTAAAATCAAAGACTTAGTAAGTGTTAAGTTAACTAATGATCAAACCTCGCTAATAAAAGAAGATCCTTTTGAAATTAACATTACACCGGTTCCATGTTTCTTTCAAAATTCCTTTATTAGTAATATCACCATTGATAAAGATCTTTGCGTTAACATAATGCCTAACTATATTTTTGAAAAATTAAGTGTTAGTGATTTTACTCCACTTCAAATACCCATTTTTCTATCCAATCGGAAAGTAATAAAATCAATCGTTGTAGTTGAAGATGTGTTGGTTCAAACGAATCAAATGGTAATCCCAACCGACTTCGTCATCCTAGATGACGCCCCCTTAGTCTTGGGAAAACCTTTTGTACAAACTCATAGAGCTTTGAAAAACCGGAAATTCAACAATCTACCTCTTCAATTAGGGGCATTCAAAAGGAGCATAGATCTTGAGCGCTCAATGAAATATCCTTTTGGCAACAATGACCCCCTAATTGAAGATGAAGCTGAACCACCCGATACAACCAACGAAGAGGACCACTTTGTCGAGGAAGAGATAGCCATAGAACAAACTTTTAAGGTTCTTGATCTAGACGAGCCACAAAATAAGGTGTCTTCTAAAGACCCACCCATTGAGCTCAAAGAACTTCCTAAAGGTTTGGAATATGCTTTCCTAGGCAAAGAAGGTAGTTTACCCGTAATTATTTCATCTAAATTAAGTAATATAGAAAAAGAGAAATTAGTTAACCTACTTAAAAAATACAAAAACGCGATCGCTTGGAAGCTTGTAGATATTAAAGGAATAAGCCCTTCCATGTGCACGCACAAAATTTTAATGAATGATGACTACAAGACGGTAATTCAACCACAACGAAGAGTGAACCCCAATGTTCAAGAAGTGGTTAAGAATGAAGTCATCAAACTACTCGACGCCGGACTAATCTACCCTATCTCCGATAGCCCGTGGGTAAGTCCCGTTCAAGTAGTCCCAAAGAAAGGAGGTATGACGGTAATAACTAACGAGAAAAATGAATTAATACCAACGAGAACCGTCACAGGATGGAGAGTCTGTATAGATTATAGGCGATTAAATGAAGCGACTAGGAAAGACCACTTTCCTTTACCCTTCATTGATCAAATGTTAGAAAGATTATCCGGTCATAAATTTTATTGTTTCTTAGATGGTTTTTCAGGTTACTTTCAAATACCGATAGCACCAGAAGACCAAGAGAAAACAACTTTCACATGTCCCTACGGAACTTTTGCATATCGACGCATGCCATTCGGTCTATGTAATGCGCCTGCAACATTCCAACGTTGTATGGTCGCCATTTTCCATGATATGATCGAAAAGACAATGGAAGTCTTCATGGATGACTTTTCCATCTTTGGAGACTCATATGACCAATGCCTCGATAATCTTGAACGAATGCTATCCTGATGTGAGGAAACTAACCTCGCCCTTAACTGGGAAAAATGCCATTTCATGGTAACAGAGGGAATAGTACTCGGTCACAAAATCTCAAGCGAAGGAATGGAAGTTGATCGAGCAAAAATAGAGACTATTTCTCGATTACCTCCTCCATCCTCCGTACGAGCAATCAGAAGTTTCCTAGGACATGCCGGATTTTATAGAAGGTTTATCAAAGACTTTTCAAAAATTTCAAGGCCTCTAACAAAATTACTTGAAAAAGATGCACCCTTCATCTTTGACAAGGAATGCAATCAAGCATTTCTAACCCTCAAGGAAATGCTAGTCAATGCACCTATCATGATAGCGCCAGATTGGAAATTTCCTTTCGAAATCATGTGCGATGCAAGTGAGTTCGCTGTTGGAGCAGTCTTGGGACAAAGAAAAGAAAAACATTTCCACCCAATTTATTATGCTAGTAAAACTCTTAATGATGCGCAAGAAAATTATACAACTACAGAAAAAGAATTACTAGCGGTGGTGTTTGCTTTTGATAGATTTCGTTCTTATCTTGTTCTTTCTAAAACAATAGTCTATACAGACCATGCAGCCATCAGGTACCTCTTCAAGAAGCAAGACGCAAAACCCCGTTTGATAAGATGGATTCTACTCCTCCAAGAATTCGACATTGAAATCAAGGACAAAAGAGGAACAGAAAACACTGCTGCAGATCATCTCTCACGCTTAGAAGACCCAGCTTTGGAGACAACCAGGGATGAGCAAATCAACGAGAAATTTCCCACGGAATCCTTGGAAATGATGGAGAGTAGACAAGAACCATGGTATGCCGACTACGCTAATTTCTTAGCTAGCGGTGTAGTCACCAAAGGATGGCCACATCATCAAAGAAAAAAATTCTTTGCTGATGTAAAGCATTACTTTTGGGAAGACCCCTATCTTTTCAAAATGTGTGCTGATCAGCTCATCCGAAGGTGTGTCTATGGTAATGAAGCACGAAGAATTCTCCATCATTGTCATGAAGGTCCATACGGAGGACATCATGGTGCCGCAAGTACCGCACGAAAGGTATTTGATTCAGGATTTTACTGGCCGACCATTTACAAGGATGCACAAAACCTTGTAAAGACATGTGATGCATGCCAAAGATCAGGTAATATTTCTTCCAAAAACGAAATGCCTCAAAATGGCATTCTCGTCTGTGAAATCTTTGATGTGTGGGGACTCGATTTCATGGGACCTTTCCCACCTTCAAAGGGAAACAAATATATACTTGTGGCAGTCGATTACTTGTCTAAATGGGCTGAGGCCGAGGCTCTTCCAACAAATGATGGAAGAGTAGTGGTAAAATTTCTGAAAAAGCTGTTCTCTCGTTTCGGGACACCAAAGGCTTTGATAAGTGATAGAGGTACCCATTTTTGCAATCATCAACTCGAAAAAATATTAACAAGGTATGGGGTCTATCACCGGGTCTCAACGGCATATCATCCTCAAACAAATGGGCAAGCCGAAGTGACTAATCGAGGTTTAAAACGAATACTTGAAAAAACCGTAGGAATAAATAAAAAAGAATGGGCCGACAAATTAGACGACGCTTTATGGGCTTTTCGAACTGCTTATAAAACCACTATAGGCACGACCCCATATAAACTCGTCTATGGAAAAAGTTGTCACTTGCCAGTAGAAATAGCTCACAAAGCCTACTGGGCAATAAAAAACGTAAACTTAGATTTGGAAAATGCCGGTAAAAATCGATTTTGTCAATTAAACGAATTAGACGAACTTAGGAATTATGCATATTCTAACTCCGAAATTTATAAAGAAAGAATGAAAAATTTGCATGATAAATATATTAAATCTAATGAATTTCGGGTTGGAGACCAAGTTCTATTGTTTAACTCACGACTTCGATTATTTCCTGGTAAGTTAAAATCTAGGTGGTCAGGACCTTTTTCCGTCACCCATGTTTTTCCACACGGTGCAGTAGAAATTAAAACTCGAAATGGGACACCATTTAAAGTCAATGGCCAACGGCTGAAACTCTACCGAGGATCCATTGAGGATGAGGAAGAGGAGATCTCACTTCAAACGGTTAACGAATAAACTCATACCCGACATGTTACAGGTAAGTGTACGTTAAAAAAAAAACCGGTAAATCTTCTAACCATTTTTCGGAAATAACGGGCATGCACACGAGCACAAAAAAAAAAATTCAAAAACTTTGCCCGGCACGGGGCGGTGTCCGCTGGACACGGGGCCGTGTCGAGGCGACTGTCGGGATAAAACCCTCTTTTCTTATCAGTTACACCATTCCACACGCCCCGTTTAGCCGAAAACTCTCTGGTTCGAGGCGATTTTCTGCAGTTTTTCTACGTCACCACCAAATCTAACAACGTCAAGGTATGATTCTATCCTCATTAGTAGTTAGATTAGTTACTTGCATGTAGTTAAAACATCAAAAATTGGGGAAAAATCTAGGGTTCTTCATGTTCATCCGGATCGAACTCAAAATTTTTGATGAAATTTGTTAGTAGTAGTTTAGATTAGAGTAGTAGAAAGTAAATAAGCATGTATTGTTGATAGATTTGTCCGATTTCCATATGAAACCCCAAACCCTTGTTCTTGAATCGAAAAACACAAAATTGAAAGGGTAAACAGTTTGTTTGGGAAAAAATGACACTTAGGGTTTCATTTTCGGGGGAAACCGCTGCTATTGGGCTAAAAATTTTCAGGTTTTCGAAACCGGGACGAAAAATGGAATTTTTGGGTTACAAACGCCTGGACACGGGGCCGTGTCCGCTGAACACGGGGCCGTGTCCAGCCCACTGTTTGCAGTTTCACTTTAATTTTCCTGGTTTCGTACTAACTTTTTATGTATTCTTTTCAGATGTCAAAATTCACAAGGTTTGGCGCAAATGAACTGGACGCTAGGGCACGGTACGAGGTTCTACAAACAAGACCGGAAGAGTACCCAAGGCGGGCGTGTACTGATTTGCTAACCATGGTAAACCAGCTTGACCGCTTCAACAACATTGTGAGGGGTCCACTGCATGCCGCATTGACCACCCGACTACGGTCGGTACATCAATGCACGATGGAGTTCTATAGCACCTTCATTTTCAACTCGAGGCGCGAACCGTTTGATCATGACGCGGTTGAATTTCGATGTGGAGGGACCACGTTTAGAACCTCCATGGCACAGTTTGGAGCCATCATTGGGCTATATAGTGAAGAAGAAGCGGGGAATGAAGAGAATACAGGGGGGGTTACGAGACTTGGATGCAACCGAACGCCAAGCCGCATGGGCTCAAATAGGTGAAGGAATCTACAACCCAAGCAGCACCAAAAGCACCAAACTGAGGGACCCGTTATACCGCTACATCCACAGGCTCCTCACGTACTCGCTGAACCAACGCCATGACAGTAGTGGCGTTGTTGGGTTGAAAGATTTGGTTGTCCTTCACTGCATCCACAACCAGAAGCCTCTAGATGTTCCTTACCTCCTACTGCGAAACATGCACTTGAACCGCCTTGCTCATGCTCCTACACCGATCTTCTTCGGAGGATGGGTGTACCGTCTTTTCAAGCACTTCACGAATATCCCAAGGTCCTTCGAAAGGAGTCCATGGTCGGGCCGGGTCGATTATCACATTTGCCGAGCCATGAACTTGCTTTATGAAGCGGAGGACGGGACGGTGAGCTTTCAAAGGACGCAAGGCTATGCATGGAACCCGCAGGAGGCTCTAGTTCTTCATGCACCACATCCCCATTTTCAGTATCCACCCCAAGGCGATGCGGGCCAATCCTCCTCTCAAGGAGGTGGTTTTCCTAACTTTCAAAGTTTGCATGATCTTTTGCAGGAAAACCTCATGTGCTCAAGGAACACCTACAACCTCGCCAACAACACACACCACCGGGTTGGAGCTATCGAACGCAACATTAACGATATACAAGATGATATTGGTAGCATCCGGGAGTACATGGCGAGGCAAGGGGGTGGAGGTGATGGTAGTGATGAGGACATGGAGTAGGAGGCTTGGAGGAACAACGGGCTGGTTGGTGATGAGCCCACAGGTTTAAGTGCCCTTCTATCTATCAAACAATTCATGGCCTGCGTGCCATTTGTCGAACAATTTACTTTCCCTAACTATTTTTATCTTTATTTTGTTTTTACTTTATGTTTGGATAATGTTTAACAATGGTAATTTAGGATGGTTTGTGCTTGGTTGGTTGGTATTAAGTGATTAAACAGGTGCAATGCAAGGGTTAGAGTGCTAAACATTAGCACTTGCAGCCCCAGGATGGAGAAACCGGGAGAAAAACCTATTTTTCGGGCTAACAGACTGTCCACACGGGGACGTGTCCAGCCGACACGCCCCCGTGTCCATCTCCCAGATCTGCTGTTTGGCTACTGACCTGCAATTTTTTGCCCGACACGTGGCCGTGTTCACCCGACACGCCCCCGTGTTCACCTTCTGTAAGTTTTCGTTACTGGCAGTTCACCACGGGGCCGTGTCCGCTGAACACGGGGCCGTGTCCAGACTGCCAGTAACATAAATCTTTGCTTTTTTTAAACACACTTTTATACATTCTAATCAACCAAAAACTTTATTTTTGGACACATTGAGGACAATGTGTAATTTAAGTGTGGGGGGGATGCTAAAACCTTGAAATTTTGCAAAATCCTAAACACAAGCCTTACACAAAACTCTATTGGAACCGCTAAACACCCCAAATTTTTTCAAAAACTTTTTCATTTTTTTTATTTACTTGTCTTAGTTTAAGTTGGGAAGAACAAGTTCTAAAAAGGTTATATTTTTACAAGTTTACAACCGATAGCGTCGTGATAAAAAAGGAACCAACATAAGAAAATTATGAAACAGCATAACAAGTCTAGTTTAAAAGTCGATTATATATGCTTGGTCACATTAAAAACCCATTCCCACAAAAGTGAGTTTTGAGCCTTTATTGAGCATAAAAATACACATATTTAGATCAAATGCTCATTTTTCGTTTCTTGTGTGAATAGCCGCTCGGTCCTTACGAATCTAGAACTTGCCACGACGATACATTCCCGGTCCTTACCAACTTAAACCCAAGTAAGTAAATGATGGAGGCATTAGGACTAACCATTTTTCTTTCAAAACCATTATTTTTCATTTTTTTTTACCTACCCAAAATCCCCCTAGATAGCCCCTTTGAGCCTAAACCTTTCATTTCATTACCCCAAAACCCTTTTTACCCACCAAAAACCTTTTTATTTATTTTTTTTTAGTAACAAGTTCGCTTTTTCGTAAACTCACCTTTTTATGTGACGAATAAAAAAAAAATATATATATATATATATATATATATATGATGAAGTCAAAAACAAACAAAAGCTATAAAAGCTTGTTTGGAGAAATACTTCAAAATAAAAAGTCACTAAAAAAAAGGTACTTCACGAAAACCGACGATTGTTACGATTTTCGCCCTTTTTACTAACCACTAACCAACCACCCACCTTTAAACCCAAGCCTTCACCCAAAAAGTCCTCTTGATATTTACAAAGGTAAAAAGTTAAAAAGGAGGAGGATTGATTGCTTGGCAAGCCTATGGAAGACATAAGTTCCGTGCCGCTCTCGAGTGATTCACTAAAATATACACCTTCCGCCGAGTGTTGAGTGATCTCCCGTGAGGTATGTGAACTTGTATATAAATGGAATTTTAATAAGGCATGCTATGCCCAAATAAGTAATTCATCTTATGAAAAGTTCAAAAATAAATCATAACGAATAGGATTGTAAATAAATAAAAATAAAACCTATAAAAACCTTGGATTCCCGACACTCTAGGACAAGCTAAAAAAAAAAAAAAAAAAAAAAACTTCTCTTCTACCTATTCCATTTGGGAGTGTAAGTCACATTTAAAGAGTTTTGCTTGAGGACAAGCAAAAGTTCAAGTGTGGGGGTATTTGATGTGTGTAAAATGCAACATATAAAACACATCAATTAAGGCATAAAACTAACCCTTTTTAAGTACTAATGTTGGAAAAAGAGTGTTTTTGTCTTCCTTTTGTATTTTCAGGATGAAATGAGCTCAAAATCACAAAAGAAGCAAAAGGACCACTAATTCTACCATAAATACAAGAAAAGGAACAAAAGTAGACTGCCCGGACCCTCAACGGCACCTCCCAAAGCAAAAAGGAAGAAACAGAGTCTGAACACGCCCCGTGTCCAGCGAACACGGGGGCGTGCCCAGGAAGCAGCAGAAAAGACAAA
This sequence comes from Helianthus annuus, assembly GCF_002127325.2. Lineage (NCBI taxonomy): Eukaryota > Viridiplantae > Streptophyta > Magnoliopsida > Asterales > Asteraceae > Helianthus > Helianthus annuus. The sequence goes on along the minus strand of NC_035449.2, from coordinate 32,879,749 downwards.
CCAGTAGAAGCTTCCATTGCCCACCACGGGGCCGTGTCCAGCGAGCACGGGGGCGTGGTGAAAGTACAGCAGACGCATTAATTGTAATTCGCAATTACAATTAATGAGGAGAGAGAGTGTCAGGCGGGCACGGGGCCGTGTCCAGCGGACACGGGGCCGTGTCCAGCCTTCTGTTCAGCCTATAAATAGAGGAGCTTGGCTTCATTCTCTCTCATCCCTTGGCACACCACCTCTCTCACACCTCATCCACCACCCACCACCACCATAACACCATCATCCACCACCATCATCCATTGTCCATCGTAGAGTGTGTGAGTCGTCTCGGGATCCAAGATTGATCGTAAGAGTTCTTGACAATCAAGGCCATGTTTGCCTAAGTCTCTTACATCACTTGGTGAAGACAAGTGTTTAGTATAATACTTTTTATTTTTAATCTTTTGCACTTTTTATTTGGTTTTGTATTAATGACTTTAATAACTAGTTACTTATGTTGAAGGTGATCTTTCCTTATCGTTTGTCCGTGGTGTCTTGGCATTATTTTACTGTCTATATAAAATAAAAGATTTTCACCATTCATATCTCCACGGTCTATATGGAGGTATGTTGGCTACCTGGTCGGGGGTTAAGGGAACGGTTTGGTAAGGGTCTTGCCCTTGTTCAGCGTTTAGAGGTCCTGCTTGGGACCTGGGTCAAATTTAGTAGGATCTCCTTCAATGCCCATAGGTATTGGATGGCGGGGATCCAAACTCTTTGACCCCCTCATAAGTTAACTACTATTAATATATAACCCGGTTATTTAGGACTGTATCCCTGCTGACTCAGACTACTTAGCCGAGGGTAACGTCACCGCCAAAAGCGGGGCCTACCATAATTTGCATTAATAACTTAATTCATTATCTTTCAATAATCCGACCCTTTAGGATTGTATCCTTGCTGACTCAAACTACTGGGTTGAGGGTAACGTCGCCTTCAAAAGAGGGGCCTACTACAATAACTAAGATAATCTCTTAAACAAGTGCAAAAGTGCGGAAATAATCAAAGGTTATACTAATACACGTGTCGGATCCAAGTGATTCATCTTGTCTATCTGTTTTTATTTTTATTTTTATTTTCAGCATTTAGTTAGTTTTATTTTTCTTAGTTTAAAACATTTTTTTAACTTTTTGATTTGATTAGACGTTGAGGATAAACCGGTATTAAAAGCTCTTGTGTCCTTGGACGACCTCGGTATCTTACCAACACTATACTACGTCCATGATGGGTGCACTTGCCCATATGTGTGTTTAGTGTTAGTGAATATCGTGTTTTATAAATTTAAAACTTGGCTAAAAGTGTAAAAAGGGGCTTAATTATATATTAAAAACATATACACACTGACACGCATCAGTGTCATTTTTAGTAAACTGAATGATTCACTCAGTATTTCCCCGCTGACAAAACCTTTTTCAAACATGTTTCAGGTGATCTATTGTAATCCAAGAAAAGTGCCGTGAAGCACTACAAGCATGGAGAAGTGGCTCAATATAAATAAATAAAGAAACATGTTTTGTAAAATAAAGATTTCCCAGTGAAATCACCTTATTGTAAATTACAAGGTTTTATCCCTAATTTATGTAAACGGGCAAATTTAATATTAAAAAGATCCTGTTTTAAAAAGACTTCCGCTGTCGCTTAAAATTTATTACCACGGGATTTCCTGCCTCGCGGCTCTGGACCTGGTCAAACTGGGGCCAAGGGCCGTGACATTAGTCATACGTAGCTTAAACGTGTTTAAACGAGTTCGTTATAAGGTCTGCCTACTGTTTACGGGCCTCAAACATGATTCTGATGCAGGGGAGGCCGGAAATTACGGCCTGGGCCGTAATTTACGGCACCTGAGTCTTTGTTTTGTCCGATTACGCTAAAACTTGCGTAACTTTCAAACCGTTTAACCTCCCGTTTCTTCCCACGTGACCGTAAATTCGTCTTCTATCATATGGACTCAAAATCTAACACCCGAACTAAGGAAATTCTTAACTTATATGCTTTCGGCTTAATATTCATTTACGAATTATTCGACCCGTTTATGTTTTTATCAAAAAAAAAACTCATATGTTTATACTCCAAACTCACATGACATTACACTATAACACTTTTACATTATCCGGAGTTCCGTACATGGGGTTTATGAACCCGATTCCCGGTATGCGTTAAACTCATTCATTTCAATCAATTATACGTAAGTGAACTTCATTAGTAAAACTTCCTTATTTTGACCCGTTGGTCTACATAGCGAAAACCTTCGCTTCTAAATAACCAAATCTTAATAGGCTTCGATTACCATGCTCAAGTAACTAGCACATAACTTTGCTTAAATAAACTAAGAAGTGATTCGGAAATCACTTACTTAATACTACTTACTTGATATCATCAACAATAACGCATTTCAACATAACTTCTAACAATTATCATACAATTAATCTCTTTTACTACTAAAGAGGGAGTCCGGGAGTTTACTTACCTTACGCATCCATATCCGCTCTCGTTTCCTCATGTCCTCATGATCCGTTAGCCCTTTATGCTTCCATCCATCGTGACATGATCCCTATACTTTCATTGCGTTGCATCCACATTCTTCTTAGCATATAAAATTATACATATGAATGATCATGTCAAATTATATTTCACATTCGGCTTCGTTTTAACTTTACTCGTCAATTTCCAACAACTCAAAGTACAACTAGAGTCGCATATTTTTATTCCACATAATTCTTCATGTCGTCACATATAGCACATATTGATAAAGCATGTACTTAATGAGATCTAATTTCACACATCCACAACTTTATAGTCGTTTATACTACGGACATCGTTTACATTTCTTACTCACATATTAACACATTTACAATCACAAGATCATATATGCACGCATCCTAAATAATTCCTTACATACTAATCATCTCATAATTTCACAACTAACAACATCATTCAAAATCACTATCCTTGAACCGACATCTTTCTTACTAGCAACCCACATTCTTGTTCTCTTAAGCATTTCATCGAACACTTGGCGGGTTTCGCATTTAAAGCATAATGTACAAATATTTTCATATTCATCTTCCTAATTCTTGTGCTCATTTGTCATTAACATCTAAATAGAAATCGCATAACTTCACACCATACTAAATCTACTAATAAGAACCAATCACATAACTCATAACACGTCAAATTTGCATAAGATTTGACATAGGTAGTATACCCATGTCGCCACCCTACCTATAGCAAAATGAGTTTTCCCCAAATCTTCATCATAATCAAAATTAAACATAATTTGGCATCTACACATTCATTATAACTAACATTCATGCTTAAATCTTACATTATAATCACAGATTACATAAAACCCACTTGATCAAACGTCATTAAAATACCAAATTCGACTTACATGATGGTAGAAACACATAGGTGATCGACATTCCTGGTTCATGCATTCATTTAGCTCTTCAATCCTCCTTCAATTTGATGGATTTTGGTGATCTAGGTTTACCCCCTTTTTCCTTCTCCCCTGGTCGAACATCGATTCCTACACACACTGAATGTGTGATTTTAGGGTTTCAATTTTAGTTTTAATTAAACCTAAACTTTCCCCCTTTTTGACAACCTTGGCCCCTCTAGTTGTTACTTGATCACAATTGTAGCAAATTCCTATCCTTGATTGTTTTCTTAGACATTTAACCAAGTTTAATAACTTAGTTATTATATTTATTTAATTAAACATGGTACCATTCTAACGAATTTTAAAATTCGCGATTTGGGATGTTACAATTAGTACGCATATATTAGATGATTTCATTTATGCTTTGCAATGTATGTTCATTTAGCATACTTAGTACATTGTTTTCACATAACATGCTTACATTTGGTATAGCATTTGATTGAACATAACATTTTACCTATGGGGTTGAGTAAATTCATTTATTCACCATACAAGACTTTAGTTGTTATCTGACGTTGGTTTGACAAGACATTTTTGGTGGTTTATTTTGGTAAGTGATTTAAATAATGAGGTGTGTGTAATATGATAAAAGCATGATGGATACGCCGCTGGTACTTCCTATATATAAGTGCTTTTATGATATTACATATAGCAGCGCTATCTAAACCACTTCGACAGATACAAAGACATGATACACTTTATACAAACGACATATTCATACAAGACATTGCTTTACAAACGACATATCTTATACTAGCTTATTTTTACTTGGTTATTTACTTAGCCATGCATTATCCTTTTATAACATCTGATTTACTTATCGAATTTCATAAGATTTTATAAAAGAAAACGTTTTACAAAGATTCATGACTACCTTTTTGGTTAAACATTCTTTCAACTACCACTCATGAATTCTTCAACAACAAAACCTATGTATCTCACAGCCATTTTTTTATGCTGACGTACCTATTTTCACATGTGTTTCAGGAGCTATTGCATGATGATGTTCGTGACACACTTAGGCGGATCTAGGCCTTAGTGACTTAAAACTATGAAAGACAGTTTAGTTCATGTTATGTTTCTGTAAATTCTTAGTCAATGTAAACACTTTAATTAATGAAATTAAACTTTAAATTCCATGTGTTATGAAACAATGATTCTGTTACGAAACTCCCCGACGTTTCCGCCGCGATTTGTTGTTTTACACGGTCGGGGTGTGACTTCAACTTCAGTCCCTCAACATTTTCCCCACCTGTGTAATGATGTTTTCAAAATCTAACAATTTGCATCCTAACCTCTAACGCCGTTAGCATACTCTGTCTAATACTTTACGGGAGGGGGCATTTTGGTCTTTTCACCCATCTAAAACCCTAATCCCCAATATATTAAGTTTGTAACATAATGAGTCCCTTAGCTTTACCAAATACTTTTCCATCACCACTCTTCACCGAACACCATCACCACTCTCCCACCGGAACACCACACCACTCTCTCATCGGAACACCTACACCGCTCTACCACCTGCCCTCTTGCACTGCTCCACCACCGAACGCATGCATCCACTCCGATCATAAACTAACCACCCACTCTGATGTTAACCACCCACTCCAATCCATAACCTAACACCCATCTCCGTCTTCACCCACCACTCTGATCGTAACCCGACGCCCACCAACCCCAAAAGTAAACACAAGAACAATCGTTTTTTCACTTCAATTTTACTTGATTTTGGTTAATGTAGTTTACGTCAAAAGTGAAATAGAACATGACACAAATTTTCTTGAACATTTGTACCCTGCATTAGGGCCAACAGTACTCGTACCCACCTCATATTGCACTTGAAGGTGGTACTTGTTAGGGCTGGTTTTAATTCCTTATGGATTAGTGTTCCTTCTGTGTATCAAGGATATGTTATTATTAAAATGTGTAGCGGGTACTGGAAGGATCAAGGATCCTTAGTCTTTATAAAAGTTTCTAATAATTGTCTTCAATATATTATTATAGGTTGATGCAGGTAAATAGATGGACTTGGTCAAGCTGGAATCTCGTGAAATATGCTTGGAATTAGGCACATGCAAAAGAGGCATTAGCCATTGTGGGTGTAACACCCCGTGTTTTCGAATGTCAAAGTCAAAGTCCAAGTCAACTTTGACTTTCTTTGACTGTAATTAGTCTATTTTATGTTTTATTTGTATTATGTGGAGTAAGTGTTGTCTATCAAGAATCGAAGTAATCAAATGTTTAATCGACGCGAAACGATTTACGACTGTGAATAGTAGGAAGTAACAATGCGATAAAGTTAATCAATCAATAATCAAGCTAATCGAATCATCAACCGAACTCGAGGCTCGAACTATGCGAAATTGGTGTTATTATATGTGTGCGTGTGCCTTATGTGTTACCTGTGCGTGCTTAGTTTATGTTTTGTGTGGTGATCAATCGAATCAATCGAAACTCGAAACTCAATCGAACTGAATCGAAATCTAAATCGAATATGGATTATAGATGCTTGTATGTAGACATAGTGGTTGGGACTAAAAGTAATTTGAATAGGAAACTCTATCGTGTTCGTATCGTCTTCAATCGAGATCGAAACATCAGAAATCGTCGCACCGGACACTCGAAACAGGCTGTGAATCGATCAGGCTCTTAGCTGATCGAACAGCCCAGCCGATCGAACGGGCTGTTCGATCGAGCAGGCTGTCCGATCGGGAAGCCTGGCCGATCGGCCAGCCCTTTCCTCTTTGGGAAGCCTATAAATAGGACTGCTGTAGCAACTCTCACTAAAAGTCCTATTTATTATTAGTCTAATAGGAAACCCAAATTGAGAAACCCAAGTGATTCTGCAGAAACCCTAAGATTTCCAGAACAATCAGAATCAGGATTAGGGCCCCTAAAACTCAGGGGGGGGGGGGGTAAAACCTAGTTGATATTATCTTTACAGATTTACGTGGAAATTGAATTTTAACGAATTGTCGACTCACCTGAGCTAGTTGGACACGTACCTACCCTACCCTAAAAATGTCACCACAGGCGACACGCGGCACGCGACACGGATTCTTCCGCGACTAGCGGGAGGTGCAATTTTTGTGTATAAATAGAAGGGCCTGGCACTTGTATTCTGTTGTTCGTTCGACGTAGAAATTCCAATTCTACGCTGAGTTATAGCAAAAATACTACAAACACACACCAATCCCGAAACGCTGCTACGATTCAGGGTATTAATTCGATCGCTATTACGATTCAACGTCTGATCGATTGAAACTATCCAACGTATGATTAAGTGCTCCTCAAATTGAGTTTATACTTTGTTATTCGTCGTGATTTCGACTTGAATATTTGAGTATTATCCAATTTCGGACTATGCTCTGTTATTCGTTGTGAATCCGCTGAATTGTTAAGTATTGCACTTTGTTAATCGTTGTGAGGGTTTAATCTCGTGAATTGTCTTAAATGCTGTATTGGTTATTTACCTAATTTCGTGTGCATTAGATTATTAGGCTTATCAGTAGGCTAAACTCTATCCCATACCCTTACAATCAAAGAAGATAAGCAAACCGAGCAAAGCAAAAGCAAAGGTGAGTTCACAAACTTTCTACAAGGCACGGCCATCCTCCAGAGGTAGGATGCCACTCCACTAATCTTCGCACACATGCCTGTAGGGCCGCGACACGATGCGATGCGATACGGATACTAACCTTCGCACACATGTCTGGGAGACCGCGATACGGGCTAGTAAGCTAGTGAACCAACTGTGAATTCACTCAACTTTGTTGTTGACTCGTTGTTACATGCCTTGCAGGTCGTTAGGTCCCTAGCTTAAGGAGCTTGCACAAGGAGGCGTGGTCGTTGTGGGAAAACTTATATTAAACTTATGTTTTGCTTCCGCTGTAAACTTAAACTATGTTTTGACACCAATTGTATTGTGTTGGATTTTATAAATAAACTACATGCTTGTTCAATATGATTGGTGGCTATGATCCTGGGCATGTCACGCCTCCAAGGCGGGGTGGGGTTTTGGAGGGGTGTGATAGAGTGGTATCAGAGCCATTGGTTATAGTGAACATGGTTTTAAAAAGGGTAAAAGCTTTTGGATAAAACCAGACTATAACCTGTACAGTACTTAATGATCCACAACGATGCTTCGCTCCAAGTGCAAGACTCAATACTTTACGATGTTCTATAATATTCATTTTAAGTGTTACGACTAAGGTTAAGTCCTCCCTAAGTATTTCATATATCCAACTTTAAGAAATATCTATCTGACGAATAGTTGGTAGTACCTCTTCAAGACATATAAGTGAATGAAAAATTTAAAGATTAGTTGAGAAACCACTTTATATAGAAGACAGAAAGGTTAAGTTTCTCAAGCATAAAAGATTAGTATTGGTCAAAGTCAAATAGGTTTGGATGAAAGGACCGGAATATACTTAGGAACTCGAAGCAGAAATAAAGCGAAAGTATCCTAACTTATTCCAATAAATCTCGAGGACGAGATTTCTATAAGGAGGGGAGAATGTAGCTACTCTCACTAAAAGTCCTATTTATTATTAGTCTAATAGGAAACCCAAATTGAGAAACCCAAGTGATTCTGCAGAAACCCTAAGATTTCCAGAACAATCAGAATCAGGATTAGGGCCCCTAAAACTCAGGGGGGGTAAAACCTAGTTGATATTATCTTTACAGATTTACATGGAAATTGAATTTTAACGAATTGTCGACTCACCTGAGCTAGTTGGACACGTACCTACCCTACCCTAATAATGTCACCACAGGCGACACGCGGCACGCGACACGGATTCTTCCGCGACTAGCGGGAGGTGCAATTTTTGTGTATAAATAGAAGGGCCTGGCACTTGCATTCTGTTGTTCGTTCGACGTAGAAATTCCAATTCTACGCTGAGTTATAGCAAAAATACTACAAACACACACCAATCCCGAAACGCTGCTACGATTCAGGGTATTAATTCAATCGCTATTAAGATTCAACGTCCGATCGATTGAAACTATCCAACGTATGATTAAGTGCTGCTCAAATTGAGTTTATACTTTGTTGTTCGTCGTGATTCGACTTGAATATTTGAGTATTATCCAATTTCGGACTATGCTCTGTTATTCGTTGTGAATCCGCTGAATTGTTAAGTATTGCACTTTGTTAATCGTTGTGAGGGTTTAATCTCGTGAATTGTCGTAAATGTTGTATTGGTTATTTACCTAATTTCGTGTGCATTAGATTATTAGGCTTATCAGTAGGCTAAACTCTATCCCATACCCTTACAATCAAAGAAGATAAGCAAACCGAGCAAAGCAAAAGCAAAGGTGAGTTCACAAACTTTCTACAAGGCACGGCCATCCTCCAGAGGTAGGATGCCACTCCACTAATCTTCGCACACATGCCTGTAGGGCCGCGACATGATGCGACGCGATACGGATACTAACCTTCGCACACATGTCTGGGAGACCGCGATACGGGCTAGTAAGCCAGTGAACCAACTGTGAATTCACTCAACTTTGTTGTTGACTCGTTGTTACATGCCTTGCAGGTCGTTAGGTCCCTAGCTTATGGAGCTTGCACAAGGAGGCGTGGTCGTTGTGGGAAAACTTATATTAAACTTATGTTTTGCTTCCGCTGTAAACTTAAACTATGTTTTGACACCAATTGTATTGTGTTGGATTTTATAAATAAACTACATGCTTGTTCAATATGATTGGTGGCTATGATCCTGGGCATGTCACGCCTCCAAGGCGGGGTGGGGTTTTGGAGGGGTGTGACAGCTGCCATTATCATTCTTTCCACTTTTGGAAACTCTCTGACCGACCAGCTCGTGCTCCCCTTCTTTTCTCAGATTTCTTCCGATTCCGGTAAGTTTTCATCCTAAATCTTGTACTTTCTTGATCAAAACATGCTCCTACACCTTTCTATCTTTCGAATCTTGATTTCTAACCGAGAAATCGTCAAGATCTAAGCATTCTACGATAATGTCATCATGGTGTTCTTCAAGAACATCATGTTTTGGCCTCATTCCACTATGAATAGCTTGGATCTAGCCGATTTCCACATAAACAAACTAAGATCTATCACAGATCTAAACATTTACATGATAAGGATTGAAAGGAGGATTTCCAACTTTCTTTCAACTCTTTTACACTCAATGCCTTCAAACCGGTAGAAACGGAACTTGAGCCAACTCCCTAGTCATTCTAATGGTTGTATGGTTCAAGATTCGGATTCTATCTACGAGGTTCACCGATTTCGGGTTAAACGTTAAACCACTGTTCCGAACCGTTCACCGGCCGGACTTGGGTGATTCCTGTCCGAGCTGAGGAAACAAGTAAGAACGAAGGTTCCATTGTTCAGCTCGTTGTCAAAATACCTCGATATAATATCAAACAATCAGAACAGCCAAGTGTTAGACGAACAGGCCGACCATGTCAGGATGCTGACCGATCGAACAGGCTGTTCGAACGAACAGCCCAACCGATCGGCTAGCAAGTGGCCCCACACTTTGACAAATTCAAGAAGTAGAGTATTGAGCGAGGTGATGTTCGATCGAATGAATTGTTTGTCAACATTACTCTTCGGATCATGAGATACTATGCTTCAACCCTTAATCGATTTTACAACTCGTTCGTAGTATGGAGTGCCACCCGATCGAGCATGCTGTTCGATCGAGTGACATCCTGTTGAGGACTACTACTGAAGTTCCTAACCGATCGGTTAAGCCGACCGATCGAACAGACCTTTCGATCGATCGACCTGAAAGGTAAGAACACTTCAGTGTTCTCACATACTACAACGAAAACTTCAAAAGGTCAAACCATCATACACAAACACATCCTACTCAAAGGAAGAAACAATCCACTCGAACAGTCCAACCGATCGAGCCTACCGGCCGATCGAACAGACTGTCCGAATGGACTGCCTAACCGAACGAAGAACCCGTTCGATCGAACCTATTGTCCGATCGACCAGGCTGTTCGACCCATCATCACTTGTTTCCATTTTACGTGTTACTCATCGAAATGCTATCGAACTATTCAGGCTAACCCTACTCCCAAGCGCTCCCTTCAATCCATCAATCAATCGCTGTGAGTATACTCGAACCCTTTTTGCTTTAGCACTTTTGGGTGTTACATACGTTACTTATCAAAATCACAATCGAACACACTACTCAATTATTTGAACGCTAACTGTTATGCATGTATTACGTGACTAAATGAATGCTTGTTGATTGTGTTTACACGTGGAATGTTGTCTACCTGCCTTAACGACGTAGTACTATAGTTTGGACTCAGCACCCGTTCACACGGGGGTTGTTAAGGACAATTACTTGCATGGATTACGGTGGTAATCATGTATTACGAACTGTCTCGGACAGTCAACCCGCAGTCACTGGTATCGATAGATCCATGTCGATAATTAACATGCTTTGTTTTCCTCTGTGTACGTGCTGGTTATGCATAAACTATTCGAACTCTATTATGCTATTATCAAACTTGTATGCTCACCTTTACATTATATGTATTGACTTTATTTTAACGTATGTGACAGGTGTTTAAGATGTTTGCTTGCTAGGAAAGCGAGGCTAGAATAAAGCTCTAGAGCTCCCCAACAAATAGTTGTCTGTCAGGAACAAGCGTCTAGAGCATAGTTGTCTGTAGATCTTGTCCGACCGGGTCTTTAGGAGCATTTGAACAATATTTATTTTATTTTATTTAAATCTGAGTTGTCGGAACATAATTACTTGACTAGTTGTATTCTGTAATAATTTATTGTATTATTTGGGATACGGTATGGGTCGTATCATTTAACTAAATAGTATTAATAGTTGTTGTGGAAACTTCTGGACAATCTGTTTCGCTCAGTGCCATGCCCCGATGATTACGCCATCGGTTGGGGTGTGACAGTGGGCGATCGTGAGAGCTCCCTCATTTTTTGTTTAGTTAGTTAGTGGATAGTTTCCAATCATAATGAGGGGATATAGAGCTCATTAGACACAAGTAGTAACCAACACACTTTGCAATATTCGAGAACTCTCTCTCAAACACACACTAGCATTTACTTGTATTGAGCTCAATCATCATCTGAAGTTGTATTGATTTTTACAGTATTTGTTCAACATAGTTGGTGATCGGTAGTTTCCATCACCCGAGGTTTTTTGTGCCGGAGATCTTCTAAAGATCAATGTAACACCCCAAAAACTCGAATTATTCAATTACAAGTATATACCACGTTTAAAAGAAGGAAATGAAATAACTAGGTTATTAAACCTAGTTATATGCTTGGTTAAAACAAATAAGGATAGGAAATTAAGTTAATTATGAACAAATGACAAACTTGAGGGGTTGATTTGGAAAAGATGGAAAGATGAAATATAAAATAAAAATAAAAACTCAAAAACACACACTGAGTGTGTGTGGGGTGCGTACGATCGCACAGGAGAAGAGGCAGAAAGGGGCACAAACCCTAATTCAAGATAAACCTTCAAATTGAAAGGGGAAACTGGCTCTAATCGGATGCATGGACCTAGATTCTTAATCATCTAGACTTTCTACACATGAGGTAAGTTGTAGAAGTTAATTTTATGATTTGGTATGAAGTGAGACTATGATCAAACTACGAAATTGTATGAAATTGTGAATGTAGAGGTGTTAAAATCACCATTTAGGTTATGTTTTATGAATACGTTCAAGTAATTTGGTGATTCAAGGTGAAACCCATAATAGTGAGTGAAGGTGGCGACTTGGGTGTTCTACCCATGTCCAAATCCTTGTTTGATATACTTGTTCCTAGATTGAATCTATGTTAGTTGATGTCAATTGATGATAATAATTACTAGGGTGCTTAGACTTGGTGAAAATCCTAGTGAAACTACAAGTTTTAAAGGGTTAAGAACCATCTTGACATGTTAAAGAATCATGTGTTAAATGGTTGCTCATTAAGTGTTTGATAAAATGCCTACATGAAACTTGAATTGATTCAAGTTTGTGTTAAAAAGTTAGTAAATTCGTCACTTTTGACAGCCTTAGATAGTCATCTTGTAAATGCCGTATCTCCTTCGTTATTAGGAGTTAGACAACGAGCCTTATATCGTTGAAAAGGACTTTTCGCATATTACATTTCATATTTGGTCATAAGAGGCTGGTTATGAGATTTAGTGGGTCAAAACAGCATGAAAAGTTAGTAAATTCGTCACTTTTGACAGCCTTAGATAGTCATCTTGTAAATGCCGTATCTCCTTCGTTATTAGGAGTTAGACAACGAGCCTTATATCGTTGAAAAGGTCGTTTCGCATATTACATTTCATATTTGGTCATAAGAGGCTGGTTATGAGATTTAGTGGGTCAAAACAGCATGAAAAGTTAGTAAATTCGTCACTTTTGACAGCCTTACATAGTCATCTTGTAAATGCCGTATCTCATTCGTTATTAGGAGTTAGAAAACGAGCCTTATATCGTTGAAAAGGTCGTTTCGCATATTACATTTCATATTTGGTCATAAGAGGCTGGTTATGAGATTTAGTGGGTCAAAACAGCATGAAAAGTTAGTAAATTCGTCACTTTTGACAGCCTTACATAGTCATCTTGTAAATGCCGTATCTCATTCGTTATTAGGAGTTAGAAAACGAGCCTTATATCGTTGAAAAGGTCGTTTCGCATATTACATTTTATATTTGGTCATAAGAGGCTGGTTATGAGATTTAGTGGGTCAAAACAGCATGAAAAGTTAGTAAATTCGTTTTGACAGCAAGCTGTTTACACATAATTTAGTTTCTGACCTGATCTTTCAAAAATCATATAAAATCATAGAAAAATCGTATGGAGGTGTTCTTTATATGCCTGGAAAGATATTTAAATGAAGCACAATTCTTATTTGAAAGTCGAAGTCAGATTATGTGATTAAAAAGGGGGAAAGTGACCCCGAACAGCTGCTGCGTGAAAAATGCAGCAATGAAAATAATGTGTTTTATGAACTTAAAAATATGATTTTCTAGTTACCAATTTACTAAACACTAAATATTGATTCGGGTGAATGTTTACAGTTGTTAAGGTGGGTTTAAAGTGTTTGTATGTAATAGTTGAAAGATATACTTATCTATAAGTGGTGTGACTTCTAAAAGTCAAGCTGACCCAAAACTAGTATCTTGATAAATGTGGTAATAAAATCCATAAAGTCTAGTTATTATGATATTAGATGGCTAAACTAGTCATCTTATGGATATGATGTAATAGCTCGACTCTTGACAAACTATATGGGATCTTGGAGAAGAATGGGTTAAATGGGTCAAGTACGCAAAGAAGCTCTAATGGACACAAAGTAAGTAAGCTTACATCTTTTGTAGAATATGAATTTGTTTTTATGAACTATAAATATGATAAAATCGAAATGCGGTTTCCGACGCGATATGGTACATGTCGGAATATATATAATCGATAAAAACCATGGTTAATAGTAAAAAAGGGCAAATTGGTAATTTAGTCATGAATGACTAAGATTTAATGAGTTTTCGTTAAGGTTACCTTATAGTGTAACTAATAAAAGAAATAGCGGGGTAAAATCCGAAATGGGTCGTATGCGTAAATTTGAAATTAAAATATCAAGTTTTGTAAACATCAATATTTGGTCAGTCAGACCACACGGGCCAAATGGTAGTAATAATACCATTTGACAAATTCGACTAATGTTTGGTTGGCAAGTCACTTGTTCATAGGAACGAATAGCAATTTGGATAATTGCGTCGCCATAAAGTTTCAGCTAATAAAGTGAGGTATAAAAACGGGTCTATGCGTTGACTCGAGCCAGGTACGCGACGAAACGTTTTGTTGTTGTTAATTGTTAATACGTAAATCTTATATATTGATGATATATGAAAGTTCGAGATGTAAAAATGTTTGATTTGTCTATAATAAGGATTTATGATAGACAAATCAACGGGTTGAGCAATAATAGGTGCAAACCGGGTAAATGGGTGCACAATTCCATAAGTGCTAAGCCCGGGGTTATGGGTAAAGAAACATTAAACACACAAGCCGGTAGTCGAAGCGAGAATGCGAGTAGAATAAAGGATTTGGGGACGGGTTGTCAAATTGAGTATTAAGTCCCATGCATAGGAATGTGATTGAAATAGGATTTATTGCTTATTAGCGAACTAACCTCGTGTATGTGTTTATACAGTTTAAATCAGTTGAAGTAATAAGTTACTAAACCATTGTCTTGAGTATGAAATGAGAATGCAGGTATTCTTTTAACGTTATTATCAGGGTTAAAGAAATTGGAATGCACGAATGTACACGAAAAGCTTATTCGTGGGGATTAGTATGGGAAGAAGGAACGCGGACTGGCTATTGATTACATAGGTCTAGTTTAGGAATGATATCATTGTATCTAACCGATGTATATGTATGTGGTGAATGCAGGTGGCGTGGACATAGCATCATTACGAAGAAAAGAAGGTTTGAAGGTCGAGTCAAGAGCGAGGGTTGTACGGGAAGGATCAGTCACATAATTTGACAAAAAAATATATATATATATATAGGTCTTGAAGTATTAATATAACGGGACGTGGTAAATTCCTTTTTAATGAGTGTATGAATTTTTGTCTTGGAACCTTCTTGTAAGTATTATGTCTAGTAAAGAACGAAATTTTTGGGCTCTTATTTTCCGCTGTATCGTATTTTAAGTTATTACACGTTAGTCTTACAGGGAATTGTTCTTATTACGAACGGGTCATGCCCGAATTTTGTTAAATAATAGTATGATAATAGTCATTTTCGGAATATGAAATTTGGGTGTTACAAGTTGGTATCAGAGCCCTGGTTTGAGGGAAATCAAGTAGAAAGAGGTGAATACTTGAACTCAAACCTGTGTGCTCTTTTGACAAGGAACCCGTACAATCCAAGACTCGATCAAGGCCTAAAGTTAAAAGCGAATGTAAGTATGTATTAAATTATGTATTTGAAGGAAACTAATAGTATGTTATGTGAAGGGTAAGCGCAATTGCTTGGAAGGGATGATCTGTGAATGTGGTCTAGGACCGGCACCAAGGCATGTAATAAGACATATTGACCCAGGTACGTAAATTTAGCATATGGGTGCATGTAATGGTAAAATTTATCAAATGAAGGAAAAATTTTAATGAAATATAATAATAGGATGGAAACGAAGTTATGAAAATGTTACACGTGCCGAAACCTAATTCTTCGGGCATAAGGTGACGATTACATGAAGACACGAAACTAGTATGTGGATTGTGTACCTGGCCAGTACTCAAGAAGCATATGACGTTCGTGAGACCGTGATAATTGTTGCAGGTGTGTCTGTTAGAATTAGGTAGTAGGTAGACGTGAGGGTGAAGAGAAAAGTAAGACTTTCAGGGATTTGAAAGTATGAATGATATGTTAGAATCCGCGAGACGGATTCGAATCATGAAAGGAATGAAAGTATGAATGATATGTTAGAATCCGCGAGACGGATTCGAATCATGAAAGGAATGAAAGTATGAATGATATGTTAGAATCCACGAGACGGATTCGAAACATGAAAGGAATGAAAGTATGAATGATATGTTAGAATCCGCGAGACGGATTCAAAACATGAAAGGAATGAAAGTATGAATGATATATTAGAATCCGCTAGACGGATTCGAAACATGAAAGGAATGAAAGTATGAATGATATGTTAGAATCTGCGAGACGGATTCAAAACATAGAAAGGAACGATTAAAATTAAAAATAAATAAATAAATAAATAAAAGTTCGAATGTGTAAGTGATTATAGACTAAGCAAGTACATACTCTTTAAAAAGCGGATATTATCTAAGTTATGTCTTAAACATATGTATATATATACGTGAATATATATATATATATATATATATATATATATACATACAAATATGATTGTATGCAAGAATGGTTAAAGGGACGAATGAGTCATGTGGGTCAAATGGTAATCGCCATTTAAACCTTGTACTTAATGTTTATTTTGACAAGTTTTATGCTTATAGATAAGTGTAATGAATGGGCATGCATTGTCACAATTGGAAAGAAATAACCATTGTAAGTTATAGATAACGAGTCAAAAGGTTTTGATTCGTGCAAGGTATGTACCAAGGTTATGTTTTCTTTTAAGTAGGGGCTTATAGCTCGATTAGAGAAGGATACGCCAGAAATGGGTAGTTGGTGGACATATGGTCAGAATGTATTTTACAATTGGATTCTGAACAGTTAAATGAAGCAAGTGATAGTTATTAAGCAAGTAATAGTAAAATTAGCATGAAGTATTTGATTTACTATGTAGGTAAAACCGATGTAAGCTATTGTAGTAGCAAGAAACCTTAGTTGAAAGAAATAAGCTGTGAGCAAGTTACATGAAAGGTATATTACTAAATTACTCTTGTGGGTCAAAATGAATGACGGGCTACGACCCGAACAATAACTTAAGTATGGACGGGAAGGGTAAGTTTTGCAAGAAGAACGGAAAGGATGTATTAAACTACTTGTATGTAAGCATGAATGAAAAGAAATATAATCGTGTACTTCATTACATCCATGATAATTAAGAAACGTCAGTTTGACCTTGGAAAATCAACTGTAATGGGTCGGTGAAATAATTAAAAAAAACGAAGGAATTGTGGGTGTTTAAAACACTAAACAGAATAAATTGGAAAGAATGTAATAATGATAAGTACCAACGGAAAATGCTAACCTTGATGCTAGGTTTGTTGGCCATGTTCATTTAAACAAGATAATGTTAGAAGGAAGCCCATGAGCGGAAGCCATTCATGAAAGGAAGGGATAGAACCGGCCTTGACACGGACTCATTCAGAAGCGGGCCAATCAGGTTCGCAGATCGTTAAGTTATACAATGAAGGCGAGGTTAGTAAAATGTTTAATTCTAGATTGAAAGGTAAGAATCTGTGAATTATTTGTACACATGAATGAAATGAATGGTAGGACAAATATGGTCTAGTATGAAATAACTGACTAGCACTGGTCATCTTTAGAAAGTATTTATGCCAATAAGAGGAAGATTTAAGGACCCTGAATGAAAACTTGGAACTAGTTGATTAATGCTCATATGTTGCTCTTTGCACGACATGACGGGTTAGTATAAGGAAGTAATGTGAAAGATTAAATATAAGGTTAGACATAAGGTTGTAAGTAGTTCAAGTGGTGGTAGAAATGTAGATTAATGATTGATCCTCATGACAAGTACGGATAATGAGATATAAAAATGATAGTTATGTTAGAATGTTGATACTTGGATGTTTACGGTAATGCGTACTATTATACGCTCACTTCACATAGGGACATGAAGGAACCTAGAAAGGATGTTAGTTTCAAATTATGGAATATGGGATGTGTCACAAACGTCAATTCCTCACAACATACTTATGTAAGTCGTCCAGTGTAACCTGAATGAATGAACGAACGAAGAGTGAGACTAGACGGGTTATAGAAGAAATGAAAGAGGTTTCGGGGACGAAACCTTCTTTAAGGGGGGTAGATTTGTAACACCCCAAAAACTCGAATTATTCAATTACAAGTATATACCACGTTTAAAAGAAGGAAATGAAATAACTAGGTTATTAAACCTAGTTATATGCTTGGTTAAAATAAATAAGGATAGGAAATTAAGTTAACTATGAACAAATGACAAACTTGAGGGGTTGATTTGGAAAAGATGGAAAGATGAAATATAAAATAAAAATAAAAACTCAAAAACACACACTGAGTGTGTGTGGGGTGCGTACGATCGCACAGGAGAAGAGGCAGAAAGGGGTACAAACCCTAATTCAAGATAAACCTTCAAATTGAAAGGGGAAACTGGCTCTAATCGGATGCATGGACCTAGATTCTTAATCATCTAGACTTTCTACACATGAGGTAAGTTGTAGAAGTTAATTTTATGATTTGGTATGAAGTGAGACTATGATCAAACTACGAAATTGTATGAAATTGTGAATGTAGAGGTGTTAAAATCACCATTTAGGTTATGTTTTATGAATACGTTCAAGTAATTTGGTGATTCAAGGTGAAACCCATAATAGTGAGTGAAGGTGGCGACTTGGGTGTTCTACCCATGTCCGAATCCTTGTTTGATATACTTTCCTAGATTGAATCTATGTTAGTTGATGTCAATTGATGATAATAATTACTAGGGTGCTTAGACTTGGTGAAAATCCTAGTGAAACTACAAGTTTTAAAGGGTTAAGAACCATCTTGACATGTTAAAGAATCATGTGTTAAATGGTTGCTCATTAAGTGTTTGATAAAATGCCTACATGAAACTTGAATTGATTCAAGTTTGTGTTAAAAAGTTAGTAAATTCGTCACTTTTGACAGCCTTAGATAGTCATCTTGTAAATGCCGTATCTCCTTCGTTATTAGGAGTTAGACAACGAGCCTTATATCGTTGAAAAGGTCGTTTTGCATATTACATTTCATATTTGGTCATAAGAGGCTGGTTATGAGATTTAGTGGGTCAAAACAGCATGAAAAGTTAGTAAATTCGTCACTTTTGACAGCCTTAGATAGTCATCTTGTAAATGCCGTATCTCCTTCGTTATTAGGAGTTAGACAACGAGCCTTATATCGTTGAAAAGGTCGTTTCGCATATTACATTTCATATTTGGTCATAAGAGGCTGGTTATGAGATTTAGTGGGTCAAAACAGCATGAAAAGTTAGTAAATTCGTCACTTTTGACAGCCTTACATAGTCATCTTGTAAATGCCGTATCTCATTCGTTATTAGGAGTTAGAAAACGAGCCTTATATCGTTGAAAAGGTCGTTTCGCATATTACATTTCATATATGGTCATAAGAGGCTGGTTATGAGATTTAGTGGGTCAAAACAGCATGAAAAGTTAGTAAATTCGTCACTTTTGACAGCCTTACATAGTCATCTTGTAAATGCCGTATCTCATTCGTTATTAGGAGTTAGAAAACGAGCCTTATATCGTTGAAAAGGTCGTTTCGCATATTACATTTTATATTTGGTCATAAGAGGCTGGTTATGAGATTTAGTGGGTCAAAACAGCATGAAAAGTTAGTAAATTCGTTTTGACAGCAAGCTGTTTACACATAATTTAGTTTCTGACCTGATCTTTCAAAAATCATATAAAATCATAGAAAAATCGTATGGAGGTGTTCTTTATATGCCTGGAAAGATATTTAAATGAAGCACAATTCTTATTTGAAAGTCGAAGTCAGATTATGTGATTAAAAAGGGGGAAAGTGACCCCGAACAGCTGCTGCGTGAAAAATGCAGCAATGAAAATAATGTGTTTTATGAACTTAAAAATATGATTTTCTAGTTACCAATTTACTAAACACTAAATATTGATTCGGGTGAATGTTTACAGTTGTTAAGGTGGGTTTAAAGTGTTTGTATGTAATAGTTGAAAGATATACTTATCTATAAGTGGTGTGACTTCTAAAAGTCAAGCTGACCCAAAACTAGTATCTTGATAAATGTGGTAATAAAATCCATAAAGTCTAGTTATTATGATATTAGATGGCTAAACTAGTCATCTTATGGATATGATGTAATAGCTCGACTCTTGACAAACTATATGGGATCTTGGAGAAGAATGGGTTAAATGGGTCAAGTACGCAAAGAAGCTCTAATGGACACAAAGTAAGTAAGCTTACATCTTTTGTAGAATATGAATTTGTTTTTATGAACTATAAATATGATAAAATCGAAATGCGGTTTCCGACGCGATATGGTACATGTCGGAATATATATAATCGATAAAAACCATGGTTAATAGTAAAAAAGGGCAAATTGGTAATTTAGTCATGAATGACTAAGATTTAATGAGTTTTCGTTAAGGTTACCTTATAGTGTAACTAATAAAAGAAATAGCGGGGTAAAATCCGAAATGGGTCGTATGCGTAAATTTGAAATTAAAATATCAAGTTTTGTAAACATCAATATTTGGTCAGTCAGACCACACGGGCCAAATGGTAGTAATAATACCATTTGACAAATTCGACTAATGTTTGGTTGGCAAGTCACTTGTTCATAGGAACGAATAGCAATTTGGATAATTGCGTCGCCATAAAGTTTCAGCTAATAAAGTGAGGTATAAAAACGGGTCTATGCGTTGACTCGAGCCAGGTACGCGACGAAACGTTTTGTTGTTGTTAATTGTTAATACGTAAATCTTATATATTGATGATATATGAAAGTTCGAGATGTAAAAATGTTTGATTTGTCTATAATAAGGATTTATGATAGACAAATCAACGGGTTGAGCAATAATAGGTGCAAACCGGGTAAATGGGTGCACAATTCCATAAGTGCTAAGCCCGGGGTTATGGGTAAAGAAACATTAAACACACAAGCCGGTAGTCGAAGCGAGAATGCGAGTAGAATAAAGGATTTGGGGACGGGTTGTCAAATTGAGTATTAAGTCCCATGCATAGGAATGTGATTGAAATAGGATTTATTGCTTATTAGCGAACTAACCTCGTGTATGTGTTTATACAGTTTAAATCAGTTGAAGTAATAAGTTACTAAACCATTGTCTTGAGTATGAAATGAGAATGCAGGTATTCTTTTAACGTTATTATCAGGGTTAAAGAAATTGGAATGCACGAATGTACACGAAAAGCTTATTCGTGGGGATTAGTATGGGAAGAAGGAACGCGGACTGGCTATTGATTACATAGGTCTAGTTTAGGAATGATATCATTGTATCTAACCGATGTATATGTATGTGGTGAATGCAGGTGGCGTGGACATAGCATCATTACGAAGAAAAGAAGGTTTGAAGGTCGAGTCAAGAGCGAGGGTTGTACGGGAAGGATCAGTCACATAATTTGACAAAAAAAAATATATATATATAGGTCTTGAAGTATTAATATAACGGGACGTGGTAAATTCCTTTTTAATGAGTGTATGAATTTTTGTCTTGGAACCTTCTTGTAAGTATTATGTCTAGTAAAGAACGAAATTTTTGGGCTCTTATTTTCCGCTGTATCGTATTTTAAGTTATTACACGTTAGTCTTACAGGGAATTGTTCTTATTACGAACGGGTCATGCCCGAATTTTGTTAAATAATAGTATGATAATAGTCATTTTCGGAATATGAAATTTGGGTGTTACAAGTTGGTATCAGAGCCCTGGTTTGAGGGAAATCAAGTAGAAAGAGGTGAATACTTGAACTCAAACCTGTGTGCTCTTTTGACAAGGAACCCGTACAATCCAAGACTCGATCAAGGCCTAAAGTTAAAAGCGAATGTAAGTATGTATTAAATTATGTATTTGAAGGAAACTAATAGTATGTTATGTGAAGGGTAAGCGCAATTGCTTGGAAGGGATGATCTGTGAATGTGGTCTAGGACCGGCACCAAGGCATGTAATAAGACATATTGACCCAGGTACGTAAATTTAGCATATGGGTGCATGTAATGGTAAAATTTATCAAATGAAGGAAAAATTTTAATGAAATATAATAATAGGATGGAAACGAAGTTATGAAAATGTTACACGTGCCGAAACCTAATTCTTCGGGCATAAGGTGACGATTACATGAAGACACGAAACTAGTATGTGGATTGTGTACCTGGCCAGTACTCAAGAAGCATATGACGTTCGTGAGACCGTGATAATTGTTGCAGGTGTGTCTGTTAGAATTAGGTAGTAGGTAGACGTGAGGGTGAAGAGAAAAGTAAGACTTTCAGGGATTTGAAAGTATGAATGATATGTTAGAATCCGCGTGACGGATTCGAATCATGAAAGGAATGAAAGTATGACTGATATTTAGAATCCGCGAGACGGATTCGAATCATGAAAGGAATGAAAGTATGAATGATATGTTAGAATCCACGAGACGGATTCGAAACATGAAAGGAATGAAAGTATGAATGATATGTTAGAATCCGCGAGACGGATTCAAAACATGAAAGGAATGAAAGTATGAATGATATATTAGAATCCGCTAGACGGATTCGAAACATGAAAGGAATGAAAGTATGAATGATATGTTAGAATCTGCGAGACGGATTCAAAACATAGAAAGGAACGATTAAAATTAAAAATAAATAAATAAATAAATAAAAGTTCGAATGTGTAAGTGATTATAGACTAAGCAAGTACATACTCTTTAAAAAGCGGATATTATCTAAGTTATGTCTTAAACATATGTATATATATACGTGAATATATATATATATATATATATACAAATATGATTGTATGCAAGAATGGTTAAAGGGACGAATGAGTCATGTGGGTCAAATGGTAATCGCCATTTAAACCTTGTACTTAATGTTTATTTTGACAAGTTTTATGCTTATAGATAAGTGTAATGAATGGGCATGCATTGTCACAATTGGAAAGAAATAACCATTGTAAGTTATAGATAACGAGTCAAAAGGTTTTGATTCGTGCAAGGTATGTACCAAGGTTATGTTTTCTTTTAAGTAGGGGCTTATAGCTCGATTAGAGAAGGATACGCCAGAAATGGGTAGTTGGTGGACATATGGTCAGAATGTATTTTACAATTGGATTCTGAACAGTTAAATGAAGCAAGTGATAGTTATTAAGCAAGTAATAGTAAAATTAGCATGAAGTATTTGATTTACTATGTAGGTAAAACCGATGTAAGCTATTGTAGTAGCAAGAAACCTTAGTTGAAAGAAATAAGCTGTGAGCAAGTTACATGAAAGGTATATTACTAAATTACTCTTGTGGGTCAAAATGAATGACGGGCTACGACCCGAACAATAACTTAAGTATGGACGGGAAGGGTAAGTTTTGCAAGAAGAACGGAAAGGATGTATTAAACTACTTGTATGTAAGCATGAATGAAAAGAAATATAATCGTGTACTTCATTACATCCATGATAATTAAGAAACGTCAGTTTGACCTTGGAAAATCAACTGTAATGGGTCGGTGAAATAATTAAAAAAAACGAAGGAATTGTGGGTGTTTAAAACACTAAACAGAATAAATTGGAAAGAATGTAATAATGATAAGTACCAACGGAAAATGCTAACCTTGATGCTAGGTTTGTTGGCCATGTTCATTTAAACAAGATAATGTTAGAAGGAAGCCCATGAGCGGAAGCCATTCATGAAAGGAAGGGATAGAACCGGCCTTGACACGGACTCATTCAGAAGCGGGCCAATCAGGTTCGCAGATCGTTAAGTTATACAATGAAGGCGAGGTTAGTAAAATGTTTAATTCTAGATTGAAAGGTAAGAATCTGTGAATTATTTGTACACATGAATGAAATGAATGGTAGGACAAATATGGTCTAGTATGAAATAACTGACTAGCACTGGTCATCTTTAGAAAGTATTTATGCCAATAAGAGGAAGATTTAAGGACCCTGAATGAAAACTTGGAACTAGTTGATTAATGCTCATATGTTGCTCTTTGCACGACATGACGGGTTAGTATAAGGAAGTAATGTGAAAGATTAAATATAAGGTTAGACATAAGGTTGTAAGTAGTTCAAGTGGTGGTAGAAATGTAGATTAATGATTGATCCTCATGACAAGTACGGATAATGAGATATAAAAATGATAGTTATGTTAGAATGTTGATACTTGGATGTTTACGGTAATGCGTACTATTATACGCTCACTTCACATAGGGACATGAAGGAACCTAGAAAGGATGTTAGTTTCAAATTATGGAATATGGGATGTGTCACAAACGTCAATTCCTCACAACATACTTATGTAAGTCGTCCAGTGTAACCTGAATGAATGAACGAACGAAGAGTGAGACTAGACGGGTTATAGAAGAAATGAAAGAGGTTTCGGGGACGAAACCTTCTTTAAGGGGGGTAGATTTGTAACACCCCAAAAACTCGAATTATTCAATTACAAGTATATACCACGTTTAAAAGAAGGAAATGAAATAACTAGGTTATTAAACCTAGTTATATGCTTGGTTAAAATAAATAAGGATAGGAAATTAAGTTAACTATGAACAAATGACAAACTTGAGGGGTTGATTTGGAAAAGATGGAAAGATGAAATATAAAATAAAAATAAAAACTCAAAAACACACACTGAGTGTGTGTGGGGTGCGTACGATCGCACAGGAGAAGAGGCAGAAAGGGGTACAAACCCTAATTCAAGATAAACCTTCAAATTGAAAGGGGAAACTGGCTCTAATCGGATGCATGGACCTAGATTCTTAATCATCTAGACTTTCTACACATGAGGTAAGTTGTAGAAGTTAATTTTATGATTTGGTATGAAGTGAGACTATGATCAAACTACGAAATTGTATGAAATTGTGAATGTAGAGGTGTTAAAATCACCATTTAGGTTATGTTTTATGAATACGTTCAAGTAATTTGGTGATTCAAGGTGAAACCCATAATAGTGAGTGAAGGTGGCGACTTGGGTGTTCTACCCATGTCCGAATCCTTGTTTGATATACTTGTTCCTAGATTGAATCTATGTTAGTTGATGTCAATTGATGATAATAATTACTAGGGTGCTTAGACTTGGTGAAAATCCTAGTGAAACTACAAGTTTTAAAGGGTTAAGAACCATCTTGACATGTTAAAGAATCATGTGTTAAATGGTTGCTCATTAAGTGTTTGATAAAATGCCTACATGAAACTTGAATTGATTCAAGTTTGTGTTAAAAAGTTAGTAAATTCGTCACTTTTGACAGCCTTAGATAGTCATCTTGTAAATGCCGTATCTCCTTCGTTATTAGGAGTTAGACAACGAGCCTTATATCGTTGAAAAGGTCGTTTCGCATATTACATTTCATATTTGGTCATAAGAGGCTGGTTATGAGATTTAGTGGGTCAAAACAGCATGAAAAGTTAGTAAATTCGTCACTTCTAAAAGTCAAGCTGACCCAAAACTAGTATCTTGATAAATGTGGTAATAAAATCCATAAAGTCTGGTTATTATGATATTAGATGGCTAAACTAGTCATCTTATGGATATGATGTAATAGCTCGACTCTTGACAAACTATATGGGATCTTGGAGAAGAATGGGTTAAATGGGTCAAGTACGCAAAGAAGCTCTAATGGACACAAAGTAAGTAAGCTTACATCTTTTGTAGAATATGAATTTGTTTTTATGAACTATAAATATGATAAAATCGAAATGCGGTTTCCGACGCAATATGGTACATGTCGGAATATATATAATCGATAAAAACCATGGTTAATAGTAAAAAAGGGCAAATTGGTAATTTAGTCATGAATGACTAAGATTTAATGAGTTTTCGTTAAGGTTACCTTATAGTGTAACTAATAAAAGAAATAGCGGGGTAAAATCCGAAATGGGTCGTATGCGTGAATTTGAAATTAAAATATCAAGTTTTGTAAACATCAATATTTGGTCAGTCAGACCACACGGGCCAAATGGTAGTAATAATACCATTTGACAAATTCGACTAATGTTTGGTTGGCAAGTCACTTGTTCATAGGAACGAATAGCAATTTGGATAATTGCGTTGCCATAAAGTTTCAACTAATAAAGTGAGGTATAAAAACGGGTCTATGCGTTGACTCGAGCCAGGTACGCGACGAAACGTTTTGTTGTTGTTAATTGTTAATACGTAAATCTTATATATTGATGATATATGAAAGTTCGAGATGTAAAAATGTTTGATTTGTCTATAATAAGGATTTATGATAGACAAATCAACGGGTTGAGCAATAATAGGTGCAAACCGGGTAAATGGGTGCACAATTCCATAAGTGCTAAGCCCGGGGTTATGGGTAAAGAAACATTAAACACACAAGCCGGTAGTCGAAGCGAGAATGCGAGTAGAATAAAGGATTTGGGGACGGGTTGTCAAATTGAGTATTAAGTCCCATGCATAGGAATGTGATTGAAATAGGATTTATTGCTTATTAGCGAACTAACCTCGTGTATGTGTTTATACAGTTTAAATCAGTTGAAGTAATAAGTTACTAAACCATTGTCTTGAGTATGAAATGAGAATGCAGGTATTCTTTTAACGTTATTATCAGGGTTAAAGAAATTGGAATGCACGAATGTACACGAAAAGCTTATTCGTGGGGATTAGTATGGGAAGAAGGAACGCGGACTGGCTATTGATTACATAGGTCTAGTTTAGGAATGATGTCATTGTATCTAACCGATGTATATGTATGTGGTGAATGCAGGTGGCGTGGACTTAGCATCATTACGAAGAAAAGAAGGTTTGAAGGTCGAGTAAAGAGCGAGGGTTGTACGGGAAGGATCAGTCACATAATTTGACAAAAAAAAAATATATAAGTCTTGAAGTATTAATATAACGGGACGTGGTAAATTCCTTTTTAATGAGTGTATGAATTTTTGTCTTGGAACCTTCTTGTAAGTATTATGTCTAGTAAAGAACGAAATTTTTGGGCTCTTATTTTCTGCTGTATCGTATTTTAAGTTATTACACGTTAGTCTTACAGGGAATTGTTCTTATTACGAACGGGTCATGCCCGAATTTTGTTAAATAATAGTATGATAATAGTCATTTTCGGAATATGAAATTTGGGTGTTACAATCAAGGGCTTTTTCCTTATTTAAATCACGGTGCTTATTACCATTTACATTTCATATTCGATTATATTATTGTTTAACACTAAAGTACTCTACCTCACAAATCAAATTTGATTACATTATTCTTAAATTGATTTTTGACCAAAAAGGTTCTTGAACAACATGAAATTCCAATTCCACTTTGAACGAGGAAGAGACGATAGAATCTAGTAGTATCGATGCCTAATTATCTAATTATGGGTAAATAGATAAACAAGACAGGTTTTTTAGACCCGCCAATAAAAATACTAATTTGTTGTTTATTTACCTTTCGAATATACATAGAGACTTTTATTTCTTTATAAACATTAATTTATGCCATCTAATAATCATGGGTTTTGACCTTAAAGGGTGACACAATGATAAGCTAACGTTGAATATTTCTAGAAAAGGTTTTATATTCGAATCGAGCTTCAACTTGTTTTCTTTCTTTAATGTTTTCGAAATATATATAAATTGTTCAAAGGCGGGTTGGGTTCAGTGGCGGAACTAGAACATTAACTCAGGGGTATTCCAAAAAGTTTTTTTTACCGTGCAATCATGAAATATTAAAAAAACGACAATAAATAAATAAAGTAAAAGAATTACCTAATAGATTTGTCCTATTCTTTTTTCATAGCTTGAAATCGTTCCATCACATCTTCGTCTTTTACTTCACGAAGAAAATCCTTTTCGACCGCACAAACCATAGCGTTGTTCAAATATTCTTGGCCCATCGATTGCGTAAATCCGTCTTGACAAGCTTCAATTTCGAAAAACATCTTTCAACGGTTGCGGTTGCAACCGGTACAAGCAAAGCTAACTTAACTACCCGATAAACTACAGGACAAGAAATATGCGTTCCCATTTCAACCATAAGACGCGCAAGATCACTTATTCCATTGGGGAATTGGCCTGTAATAATCTCACCTAAACCTTATTGGCCATTAATAATCCCACCTGAGAATATTCCCCCCACTAATCCCACCTTTCACCTATTTTTCCTACAATGGTCCCCCGTTAAAAAAAAACTTAACGGAGTTAAGTTTTTTTCCAAATTACAAACAATTTTTTTAGGGCTTTTGATCAGAACGATGATACGGGTCCATTGTTGTAAAACTTACTTCGAAATGGTGCTCCAAGTGACTTGATTTTGGTTAATTGGAAATTTAAACACCCGAATTGAAGCGTCGTTTTCATCGTTTGGAGCACCGTTTCGAGGCAAGTTTTACATCAATGGACTCGTATCGTTGTTCTAATCAAAAGCCCTAAAAAATTTGTTTGCAATTTGGAAAAAAGCTTAACTCCGTTAAGTTTTTTAACGGGGGACTATTGTAGGAAAAATAGGTGAAAGGTGGGACTAGTGGGGGGAAAATTCTGAGGTGGGATTATTAATGGCCAATAAGGTCTAGGTGAGATTATTACAGACCAATTTCCCTATTCCATTCAAGTTGTCAAAGTTATCATCATCGCTTATTGTGTGACGAAATGACTCAATATCACCCAAAAGAGTCCCTATTTCTTGTGTAGTAAAATCATCCGGGTACATCTTAGCAAACGCCAATATCTTCGATGGGTCAAACTTAGAAAAACCGTTAGAAGGATTTAAACTCGACATATTTTTTATCAAAGTAGTTGTTACCTCGCTAAATCGATTTCCTAATTCTTGAATTTGCATGTCTAAAACCTCATTAAAAATGTCAACCTCAAAATGATGTCGATTTGTAATGACATTCTTTCGGTTTCTTGGGTTACCATAACTTTCCGTCATGTCCAAAATGATATCGATTTGTAATGACATTCTTCCGCCTTGATTACCAACATCTTCTTTAAACAAGTAACAATATAAACAATATACTTTGTCTACTTTGATGCTATACTCTAACCAACTACAATCATTAAACCAACTAACAACAAAACGTCTTTTTTTTTCCATAACAGTCTTTAACGGGAAACTTATGACTACGAGGTTGAAAAGCCCCTTTAACAAGATATGACCTTCTTATGTCATCTATTTGATTTGGGTGATAACTAGTAATAGGTGACCTATCATGTGGATCCGAAGGAAAATCATTCAAATCAATAATACCTCGTGTTGTTGGAATTGAAGTTGTAGGATTATCATTAATTCATTATCAACATTCGAACTTGCATCAATATCCATCATTTGCTTGGATATTCTCATTATCAACATTCGGACTTGCAACAACGTCATCATTTGCTTGGATATCATTACCAACATTCGGACTTGAGTCATTATCATTAATTTCTTCGTATTTTCTTTTGAAAAAGTTCCCAATTAAAGCTTGTTTTTTGGATTTTGGTTTCGTCATCACTTCAAAGTTCAAATAACAATCAAAGTTCAAACAATTATCAATCAAATAAGTGAATAACAATCAAACAAACCTGAATTCTGTTTCTGTCGCTGCTGTTCGAACTTCGATTTCGATTTGCTGTTGTGCGACTGTGCTGCCAAAGTGCCGATTATCGAAACATTATCAATCATCAAATAACAAGTAACAATTATCAAACAATCTGTTCGAAATCGAAACAAGCCTGCTGAACAGGAAGTGGAGAATGAATCTGCTAAGTGCTGAATAAATCTCTGCAGTCGATGATCTGCTGAAACAAACCTGTAAGTGTTCCGTGTTCGTCACTTCGTCTTCGTTCAATGATCGCCGGCCTGCCGAAGTTCCAGTTATGTTCGATTGTTTTCCTTCAATCTTGCCTCTATGTTCGTTCGTATGATGAGAATTGGAGTCGACGTTTGATATGCCGCCCAAATCAATAAGGAATAATCATTCAATCTTGGGCAGTTGGGCTATTATTACTTAATTGGGCTCATTAGTCATTAGGTTGCTATTATTCATAATTGGGCTCATTCAGTCATTCGGTTGCTAACTTGCTATTATTTGGGCTATTACATTTGTTGAACTAGGTTGCTATTATTTGGGCTATTAAATTTTTTGAGGGGTGTCCTCGTGCTTGTTCAGGGGTGTCCTATGTATAAAAATCGAAAAAAAAATTTTACACTTCTAGTAAAAAGTTGAGCCGTAGCCCGGGCTCCGCCCGACAAGCCTTCAGGTCCGCCCCTGGTTGGGTTTGTGCAAACTTAGAGATGTTAATACGGCTCTTCTAACTAAATGGTGTTGGAGATATAAGGAGGAGGGAAATATTCTGGGGCAAAAAATTGTCTCTGCATTTCATAGTAGTGTTCGGAATTGGGATTTCCTTCCAGCAAGAAAGAATTTAGGAGGAACATGGAATAATATTGTTAAGCTGGTTGCCAGAACTACGGTGGGGAATATCCCGCTGAGAAGTTTTTTCAAAGGTATCCCCGGGAATGGAGATAGCATTTCGTTTTGGATAGACCCTTGGGTTTCGTGCGAACCTCTTAAAGACTTATTTCCCAGACTCTTTGTGTTAGATTCTAATAGAAGATGCATGATTAGTGACCGGATGGTGAACGGACCGGGTCAATTGGGGGTCCGCTGGAAGTGGAAAAGACCGTTGCAGTCGGGGCAGGAGCTGGAAGACGTGTACCAGCTTGCTAGCCTTCTGGGTTCGGTTCGGTTATCTGATAAAAAGGATAAATGGGGTTGGTTTGGTGACGGTTCGGGCGAGTTCAGTGTTGGTGCCGTCAAGAAAGTTATTATGGAAGGCCGTAATTCTCCGCCCATTTCAAGTTTCAAATGGTGCAAATGGATTCCTGTTAAATGTAACATATTTGCGTGGAGGGCCAGTCTAAACAGAATTCCTACGGTGGAAGCGCTTAGTAAAAGGAATGTTCATGTGCAAGATTCTCATTGCGGTTTCTGCATCGATGGAGAGGACAATGTTGATCACCTTTTTATTCAATGTCTAGCGGCGAACTCGGTTTGGAATGCTATCAGCGGGTGGTGTCGGATTCCGCCCATCTTCGCGTTCTCCTTTCAAGACCTTATGGAAACACATTTACACAGCGGGTTAAAAGAGCCGGAGAAGTCGATCTTGCAAGGGCTGGTCATCATTGCTTGTTGGAGTATCTGGAAGGCTAGGAACGATGCGAGGTTCCGATCGACTCAAGTTAGAATCGAAAGAATAATCAGCGAAGTGAAGTCGGTGGGGTACTTATGGGTCAGAAACAGAACGAAATTTAGAAATTTAACATGGGAAGATTGGTGTAAATTTGTAATTATGTAGTGTAGTTTTTGTTCTGTTGCCTCCCGGTTTTCGGGTTGGGCGTTTTTAATGAAATTCTCGTTTCAAAAAAATATATATATAAATTGTGTTTTCACAAAATTCAAAAAAAAAAAAGGAAGGAAGGAAGAGTGGTGCAGGTCACTAAGTTATGGCCATCTAACCAACTAACTAAGCTAGTTTGAGCCAATGATCTCTAGATCAAGTGGTGGAGGGCTTGCATTTCTCTTGAGAGATGCAGGTTCGACTCCCACTTGGTGCAGAGTGAGGCATTGGTGGGCAATGATAGGAGACCCAAGGAAACCTGGGTTCGATCCTTGAGCCAAACAGGTTTTACCGGTAATTTCACTGTCGTGCCTACGGGCGGGTGGGTTACCGGGTTTTCCCCGGAATTGGTGGTGGACTCGGGTTACTCTCGGAGTACTCCGTTTGTCCAGTGGGTGCCCAGAGAGTGCTCGGGATTGAGTTTGTTGACCGTTCAAAAAAAATTAAGCTAGTTTGATTTTGTTAATTATTTTGATGATGT
Organism: Helianthus annuus; assembly: GCF_002127325.2. Taxonomy (NCBI): domain Eukaryota; kingdom Viridiplantae; phylum Streptophyta; class Magnoliopsida; order Asterales; family Asteraceae; genus Helianthus; species Helianthus annuus. The sequence continues at coordinate 32,848,045 of NC_035449.2, read as the reverse complement.
ATGCAAATTGTGTTTAATTTCATATAAACATATATAAAACGCTGTGTATGTCGGGCCTCAACCCCATACCTTTTGTATATGTGATCGTTCACCTAATCAGTTCTCGTGTGTAAATTTGTTAGACAATGTGTAGTGGTAATGTCCATACCCTTGGGTGTTTTGTGCCATGTAGCAGCTCAGTCAGCAATGGGGATGGGGCGTTTTCTAAAATGGCTGTAGTGGGGATGTGGGGCATTATGTTAAAGGAGATGTAATAAAATTAAATAAAAAACCATCAAAAATCCTTATTGCACAAACAAACGGAAGATGAAGGGTGATTGGAAAGAAACAAGGCGTGGAAAATACAACGCCGAATGCAATTTGATTGAAAAAAACGCCCCGGGGGGGCGAGCCATGGGCGTTGTTGGGCGTGCTTAAGGCAAAAACGTCTGACTACGCATGGTCTTAATAGTAGATAATGAAGAAGAAGAAAGATGATGAGATGTTGGGCCAAAAAAGCAGGCGAGTCGGACATTGTTGAGTTGAGACAAGAGAAGAGAGAGCATGCTTTGGCCTACTTCGTGTCTTATTTAATTAAGGCAACTTTCTGATTGAAACGTTTATTTTAATGCCCATGCATGTATATAAAAATATTACATTTAAAAGCATGTATTTAATTTTAACAAACTTAACATTTTTGAATATTTATTGTGCATGTTTTGATATAAGGAGATTGTGAACTACACGATGATGGGTGATTGCGTTATGATTTGTAAAGATGAATATAACAAATATTGTTAACATTTTCTAAGGACAGTGTGCTTTCGCAATTCATGAGGTAAATATTGTTAACATTTCTAAGCACGAAAAAACAAAGAAAAAACTCGTTCAATCGTTGAACCGATTTAAGAGAATTTTCTTTTTTTTTTTTTTTTTTTTTTTTTTTTGCAAATAAAGAAAAATCAGTCTTTAAACCTTACAAGTCATTTTGAAGATTAATAATTTTTGGATTTTGTATGAGAAATGGAGTTAAAGCTTATATTCGACATTGGGGTGTCAAACACATCGAACTAACAGATTGTTAAATCTAGTTTGATGATATTTCTGCCTCCTCATTCTTTTCCTTCCTACTATATTGATATAAACTTTATGTTATGTGTATTACGAAAAAAAAGTTTTTTCAGCTTAGATCTTATTTGGGAGCAGCCATCTCCTAAAATATATAAGTTTTACTCTTATCTCACCCTTGATATACTCTACTTTAGTAAGATACTAACGGCTACATTCTTTTGTTTATCTCTTATTCTCAATTAACAAAAAAATAGTTGTATATATTTTGCTCGAGGATAAAGAAACTAGATGAAAATGATCAGAGAATGTCGAAATGAAAATAATTAGCAAAATTAATGAATAAAGTTGTTAAAGAAAAGAGTTGGTAAATAAACAAAGTTTCATTTTAAATAGTTAAAATGAATTTTTAATGGCAAATTACTTCTCATTCATCACAAAAAATTCATAACTGATACAAGCAAGATACCTGACTGAAATATTATACAAACTAGGTTATATACTCGTGAGCTTCACGGGTTATGAGTTATGTTAAAAAATTGTATTTACAAAAGAAATTTTTTTATATGATTTGACTTTTGACTTTAGGTTTTATAAAACCTAGATTATTGCCCGTGAACTTCACGGACTTTACAATTTAAATTTTATAGAAAGTGTAAATCTTTATATATAAAATGTACGATGTGTGAGGATAAATTATATTAATCAATTTAGGAGATTAATTATTGAATGTTTACAAATAATTATTATTAACTACAAAAGCAAAAATCATATTTATAAAGCACGAATGGACATTTGACCTCGTGTTGGATTTCATTCTTCATTCTTTGATGGAAAGTTGACCACTGAAAATGTTGACGGTTCTTCAAAACTCTCTCTTCTGGACTCGGGTTCAGTTTCCAGCTCATGTTTTGATTTGCTTCCTTTGATCATAGAACTAAATATTCCATGTTGCATACAACATAAACAAACATCAATACCATAATAGTCAAATCGTCGAGTTATAAAACCAATCATATATATATTTATAACTTTTGGTGAAATTATCTTACCCTTGTTATAAATATTATTTGTGCTACTTGAAGATTTCTCTATGGAGTAGGACTTGGGCAATAAACTAAATGCATATCATGTAGTTTAACGCATACAAATAAAAGAGTATACACTTTAGGTTTATAAACACAACAAATCTTATAAAGATAATAGAAAAACAGTTTACCGTAATATGAAACCTTGCTAGCAAGGACAAATATGAGTGTATACCACAAAGACCTCCCTTACTAAGCTAATCCTGTCAACAAATTAAATATACAACGCTCTGATTCAACCAATAAGCTATTAGATCACATAATGGTTACATGAGATAAATGGCTAAAAGGAAAATTAACAGCTTTACGAGGTTAATCTTTTGTCACTTAATGCAATTTTGTGAGATTAATCTTATGTCACTTAATAACTCAATACAATTAAAAATGATAACACACGGGTTCTAACAAAAGAACACATCTTATTGTAATGAAGGTTTTACAACCTATTAAAAGAGTTATTATTCATATAAAATGCATCGTATAATGGCCAACTTCCTAAACACATACTTGATATCGACATAACATTGTGTATTTTATCTTGTCAAGCTTATTACACCCAACATTTTCTCCTGTTATATGATCATAGCCCCTAGCAAATTCATCACTACCATTTATGCCATCACTGTATGTTCTCTATTCTTTTCCACATCTTCTAAATCAATAAATTGACTCAACTTGTCCCACAAACCGTACATTAATTTCTCAATTCTAGTTAGCCCATCAAACCATGTTTTCTTTTATGCATTTTCCTTTTTTTAATCAGTTTGAAAATAAATATAACTACATTTGACCTTTTTTCTAAAGTTAGCAGGACCAATTACCGTCTCTAAAAAAAGCATAGTTAATACCTGAGACATTTTCTTAGTAGTATTGAATTTTCTTGTGTTTTCACCTTTTCCATCTGTAAGTTTTTATAACCATTTAAAAATTGTGAATTTCGTCAGATATTCTTTTAAAAATTTTGGATAAGCACGGTACCCGTTCGGTACCGAACCAGTACCGGTAACAAAAAAACAAAAAAGAGTGGGTACCGGTATTGACCAGTGTTTTACCTGTAAATACCGGTACCTATACCGAAAAAAACATGAAAAGTGGGTACCGGTATCGGTACCGAATATACCTGGTACGGTACCTGTACCCGATACCAAATACTCATCCCTATTAAAAATTGTTGTACATAGTATAAAATTTAAACAAAAATCTAAAAGTTAAGAAGAAGTGATGGAAGCTTACTGATAAAACTCGTTGGGGTTATGATAGATATCACCGGACAAAACGTCACCGTTTTGCAAAAGCTGAGAAAGGTAATGAACAGTAGCCGCTCGCTGAATCGCGCATCTAGCTCTAGCAAGTTCCAACTCCAGCAACCTTCGTCCCTTCGTTCAAACATCGCAATGTTAATCTTCAAATTAAACACACTAACATGCAAAATGAAAATTCAATTAACACAAATGATTATCATTTTTAACTTGAATTGGTCTAGTTATTCTATCAACAGTTTCGATTTCAAAACAAATTATTCCATAAACACACCTTTAATTTTCAAAAGTAAACACACTTACATGCATAATCAAAGCTTAATTTCATGATAATTATAAATCATTCTCATTCAAACTTGAATCGATATCAACAGTTTCAATTTCAAGATCCTCAACAAAATATTCAATAAACACACACACACACACGCACGTAATCTTCAAATTAAAACACGCTAAGTATGATTAAAATTAACAAAAAATCGTTATCACTTAAACTAATTGATCGAGTATCAACAGTTAGAAATACTATTCCATAAACACACACAAAGTTGAATTCTACCAGAATAATGTTTCCCAATTATTAATGGCAGATGTACAAAAAGAAATTATGACAAACTTTGCTTCACAACCTCCTTTCGGACATGTTTGTGATACTCAGGTGAGGTGACCTGTATAGCTGGTCAGAAATTGCGCGGAACTGAAAGACATAGAAGAAAACAATTTTATTAATGATGAAAACCTAGTTTGAAAAAAAAAAAAAAAACAAACTACCTTAGCAAAGAAACAGATGCTTCTAACATTTTTCTTGGCCAATGGTCGACTTTTTTGGGGAAGTCTTTGCATTACTTCCATATGGCAATGAAGAGTTTCCAGCAAACTGCATTAAAAAAATAACCTCTAAGCAAGCTGATCATATATTTGAAAGGAGATGAAATAAATATATAATGGTAAAACAATATAATACCCCATTCAGGCGTTCTAGAGACTTTTATAGGATATTCCCGCCTCTTATGCAGTTAAAATCACCTTAAACAATAACCTTAATCCACACTTAAATTTGTCAATCAAATCAGCCAGCTATGAATTATGGTCACAACCAAATTAAGATAACAAATTTCTTAAACTCAAACTATGGCTTTCTAAAAGCGCTTCACAGCTCAGATCAAACAAAAAAATGGGTTTTTGATAGTGATAATTAATTTGAGAGATGTACCTGGTGGCGAAGGCAGTGGCTGGAGGTCATGTACCAGCGAAGAAAAAGAATAATGGTGGAATCAAAGTCTCTAGCGGTGATATCTCATATTAGGGTTTGCGAATACGAACGGAATCAAATTACCTAAAGAAGGAAAACAAAAGAAGAACAATCGGTCATGTAAATCTTGAGCATGTTGATGGCTTCAAGAGACCTCTATTATTTAAGTATTGTTAGAATGACCAGCTTTTTTTTAAAATATCAAATCGTATCGGATTTTCTTTACTATTGGTTACTCGGATGAGCAACTTCACTGATAAGTGATAACATATATATGTTGTAGATATTCAGGAATATCTTTAACGGTTAACCTACAATCTGATATGGACTTTCAAAGTTATTTATTTGTTTTTTTTATTATTTTCCACATTTACAACTCCATCTAGAGTTTCAACTTACAGTTTGTAGAGGTTGCAAAATTGATGGGTTGGGTAACGGGTCAACAGTTTGTAGAGGTTGTAAAATTGATGAGTTGGGTAACGGGTCAAAACGGGTAATCTTTAAAATACAACCTGCAATCTAATATGGACTTTCAAAGTTAGTTTTTTTTTCTTTGTATATTTTGTAAAAGGGAGGCGATATTTAGGCGAAAATAAAGATGATTACACATAAAATTTATGCATAGCTTACTTGGGCCATAGCCACAAGACGTTTGTACTTTACGTGTATTAAGTAACTATTTTCCATGTAAATATCACTTCCCTTTTAAAACAATTTGTTTTAAGTTTTGAAGTTTTTGTCTAGTAAGATACATACCCTATTGAACTTATTATGCATCTGCAGATAGTGCCTATGAGATTAAGAATCAAGTGTAGAAACGAAGATCGAGCGGTTCATTCTCTAAATTGTGACCCCCAACCTGCAAACCCAAGCAACATGTTGGATTCTACTTCAAATGAATACATCTGGTAATATATCTTTGTAATTTATGCTTTTAGTATACCTCATGATCTTCTTTCATTCTTGTTTTTTACCATGTTAAGTTATCTGCCTTCTCGTTACATGCCAGCTTTTGAAGAAATTTCTCTTTTGAAAATTGCTTAGTTCGGGCTCTATTTATTGCAAACGGGTCAAATAAACAAAGTTAGCTAAAAGCTGAACGGGTCAAAACAGTTAGAAAATCATCACAAAATATTTTAATGCGCATGTCCTCTTTTTATTCAAAGATTTAGATTATTGCTTTTGTAATCATAACAACTTTGTTAATTGTATTAAAGGTGTTTGTGGGTCAATCCGACTGTCTTGATCCACACTGAGATGACCCTTTCTGACCCGAATTCATTTTGATTCGTTATGCATTACAGGTTTTAATTTGTTTTAATTTAACATGTGGGGCCACATAAATATAAATTCCAAGTAGGTGTGTAGAATAGGGTCTTACCAAAGATATCAGGTGCTCACACTCTTCATCAGATAAGAAACCTTTGTATAAAAATACCATGTCCATAAAAACATCATGTTTGTCAATACATCTCTGAAAAGGTGATCTCTGTATGCTAATGTAAACCATTTCTTCCACACACAAATATTTTATGTTGATAAAAAGCATTCAAAAGTTTAGTATATATTAACGAATTCAATATTTTCTACAGCCGAAACAAAAAGCATTATTTTATGGATCGGAGTACTTGACCTTGGTCGCCAAGAGAGTTCAGTAACTCGTGACATATCAATTGTGTTTGTGTTAGAAGGAACTGCACCCCCCAACTGTATAACATTATCTCGGTTTATCTCTTTGGTCCTCAGTTCCTTGCGGCTATGACAACAATTGAAATAGACCATATTAAACATTAAAACAACCCGCTTATATCAATCCTTTGAAGATCCAAACTCTACAACATCAAGATAAATAAAGACTGGATATGCAAAGATCGCATAGAGTTGTTTTCATGGATCTTGCCAAGGGTTTGGAACTCCTAAAGAAGCCTAGTTTACCATTACAAAATTTATTTTCAATCGGCTTAGGGGTCTGCATTTCTCACAATCAAGTTATCGTATCTACATGCATGTGGCAACAAAAGGTTTTTATAATATTTATTTTAGTATATATACTTACAGAAAGTTTTTATAAAATGAGATTAGCATTCACTATAACCAAACAAAGAACACACAATCCATCAAAAGTCAAAGAATCACCAACAAAATCCACAAAAATAAATAAACAATGCACCCACATAAACAATGTATATACCAATTTTCACCTTGAAAACACTAAACAACACACATTAATTAAATAAATCCAGTATAATATAAACAAAAGAAATAGAGTAATAATATACCTGAAGAAGAGTTGTAGCATAACTGAGGTAGTTACACCATTTTTCTTTTTCAATTTTAACCCTCTCCATGAAGCACATGTAAAAGCCTTATATATGCATGCTCTCATTTTAAAAAAGTACACTTTAACAAAAAAGAAATCAAATAATACACAAAGACTTGCAATTAGACTTTTATCATTTACTCTAGAAGTTTGAAATAATCATCCAAAATAGGCGTAACCTTTATTGTATACCATTCAAAATAGGTGGATGAGGTCGTTTCGGTTGTCATTTAACAGCTTCATCAACACCCCTGCATCAAATCCGCATCTTTTAACATTCAAATTTTGATAATTAGTACAATTTTGATAATTAGTACAATATTAACCACAAAGTTACTGTTGATAAAAAGAAGCATTTTAACAAACACCTGGCGTGCATACAGATTCTAAGTACCAAAATACAAAAACTCACAAACAAAATCAATAGATCAAGCACATCCTCCACAAAACTATCGAGTGGCTCGAGTGACCACGAGTGCACAACCACATACCTCTTCGGTGGAGTGGAAGCAAGATGATGCTGACATTTGTTCAACACAGAGAGGGTCGCATGCCACTGATAAAAACGAAATTGATGCATCCAAACATGAAATCTTTGGCACCGGACTTACATGCGTGAGCGGAATTCGGCCTGAACCCTAGCCAACTTTGCGATCCGCTAACCCTAGACACCAACAACACTGACAACCAAAAGCCATTAGAGAGCGAGAAAGAGAACCATGAAAGAAAAACAACGTTGTCAGTATTTTGAAATCTGATTAGGGTTTTTGGCATTTGAATTAAGGGGGAATTTAGAGGCGGGTGTTTGAAATCCATTTGAATTTTGAAACAAAAACTTGAATAATTGCAGTTTTAAGCAAAGATGGGGTGTGTATTTCAGAGAGAAACTGAGATACAGAAGGGTTGTTTTTGGGTTTTTTGAACCCTAGCCCGAAATGGAAAACAAAAGATGGAGAAGAGATGATACAGAGGGAACGAAGAAGAGGCAGAGGAAAGGGAAAGAAGGGTGGGAGGGCGTGTAGGGTTTTTGACGTTTTCTTTGATCTGCAGGGAAGAGAGAGAGGTTTTGTCTGCAACCTCTCTTTGAACACGTGATATGTGATATACAGTTTGACTTTGGAATTTATTAAAAAAAATGAAAATTCTCACAAAATGACACATCAGCTGAAACCAACGTGGGAGGCTTCTTATGTTGACAAATAGGAAAGAGAGAAGGGTGGATTGTTGTGGTGTTGACACATGGGATTTTATGACTTTGATTTATTATAATAGAGATACTACACCTGTTAGCTATCGCCAACTAACATTACACTATCACTCACTCATGTTAAAAGAAACCAAATTTTGCTACTCTACATTCCTCAATTTTGCCCGGTTTTTCATCCACAGAAACGACATTCCTTGAACTTCTCCGAAGACCTTTTCAATTAAAACGCGTTTGTCGGTAAAGATTTGCTCGTTTCTTGCCTTCCAGATCTCCCACAGTTTGAATGATATAAGAATCACAATCCAAAACATCTAAACTTTAAATGTTAACTTATACATTCAAAATCTAAAGTGTTAATAGGTTAAACCCATTAATTAAACGAGTCGTGAGCCCTTTATTAAATTGATCGTGTTTGGATTGAGTAGTTTAACAAACGAGTTATATTAGTCATCAGTCCAAAACTTTATTATTTTTTTGTTGTATTGAAATCGTATTAGAAATTGCCGCCCCTATTTAAATGGTAAAACATTTTGGTACGTACTTTAATACTTTATATGTGTAAGAGAAGTGTATGCTATAAAGTGAACATCGTCATTCTAAGTATTTATTTGCATGTCTTGTGTATTATGTTATATAAGAGTCACAAATGAGCAGAAAAACTACTTACAAACTCGTAAATACAGCTATAAGTAAATTAACTAATTAAGAATAGGCGGAGTGGGTGATAGACACCTGTTTCTCCAGTCCCGAAGTTGAGGGACATTGTTCCCGCATCCTGCTCCTCTTCGTCTCATTGGTGCCTATTCTTCTATGTGTTTTCTTCAATTTGGGATGGTGTTCCCACTAGGCCTTACGGAGTGGAGAGGCAAACTTCTTGTTTACCGCCATTTGCCGATCGGTGACCCAATGCCAAGGATAATGTTTACCGAATTTGGGGGTGAAATTGGTGAACCTTCAACGATTCGGTGAAGGTGAAGGAAAGGGTTAGAGAGAGGGTATGTGGTGGGGTCCAATTCTTCTCAATCAATCACACCGTTTTCCTTTTTTTTTTAAAAATCGTTTACCAATTCATGAAGTGTTTAACCATTGCCAACACTTTTGAGCAGAGTTTAAACACTTTTCATTGAATGACATGGCACACTCTCATTGGTTAATTTTGAAATTTACCATTTTCAAGTGTCTAACCACTCCCTACACCCTTATGGCTTCCCACAACTGCATTGCTTTACCTCTCTTCTCTACCTATTAGCTTCCGCCTTAGCCTTTTCGCATCCCGTCCCACTCCAGATTCAAGCCATTCTGATCCCCCTTAGGTTATTACTTATGCGGTATGCCACAAGCTCACATACAAGGTACATGTAGGTTATGCTAAAAATATAAAAATGATAAGTACATTAAATTGCTATTTAACGAAATTATTGTATACTTCTTGTATAAGTCACATACATTCATTCAAAAGAATACAATGTCGATATTAATATCTTAAAAGACTTTAGCTACAAACAAGATTTTGGATTAGACCATATTATTTTCTGTCTCCAAGATGATAAAATTCATCCACTTTTGTCTTGCTTTTTGATACATTATATATACCTCGTCGCAGGGCCGGCCCTGAGGGTGTGCGGGGTGGGCCGCCGCTCAGGGCCCAAACCCGCAAAGGGCCCGTAATTTTTAAAATTTATCTATATGTATTTATAATAAGTATATATATAATACAGTTCAATCTTAATAAATAAACCAACAGTGTTACAGTGGTGGGAACTTTCTTTCACAGTTTCATTAGGTAATAACCACAGGTTCGATCCTGTAATACACTTTTACATAATTTTTTTCTTTGCTGAGAGTTCTTTTTAAATTAACTTACATTGCGATGTCAAAATCCATAGCTTGAGATCATGATATTATTATTTTATTTAATAGCTTCTATTCAATATATTGTTTACTTTACATTGTAGATATATATTTTATAGAATACGTGTGAAATTTTGTTTGTTTGTTATTATGAATGTCTTATTCTTTTATAAACTTTCATCAAATAAACTTAAAACAAATATTCATGGCTAATAAAATGTCTCGCTTACCACTATTATGTTTGTTTGTTTATTATGAATAAATTGTCATTCTATAAATAACAATCGCAAATATAATAGTGATAGTAATGATTCACTTTTGTTTTTGTTTCCTTTTGTGTTGCTATATCGAGTCCACTATCACAACAATAATGTAATGAGCCGAGCCGACAACAACTAAATTTCTCATGTAATGAATCCGAGGCAATACATGAATACGTGGTTTAAAGTTTTTACGTTGTATTATGCGTTTTTAGTTTTTATACATGACAATTGGTGGGTAGGGCCCGGTTTTTTTATCTTGCACAGGGCCAAAAATTTTTTTAACATTCTCAGAGACGGTCCTGCCTCGTCGTAATAAATTAAAAGAAACACATAAGTATTTAGCTAAAATAATAATAAATCGTTTATTTTATTTTATTTTTTGCCTAGAAGAGTGTGGTAATAATATAATAACCGTAACATACATCATTAAATGAGTTAGTGGGTATCTTTTTCAGATTCGAGTCGAAGTAAATGATGCCCAAAAGATCCATTCACCCCATCATTTGCATCCTCACAATTTATTTTTTAAGGAGATGTAAGATGTTTGAATTTTGTATGCCTTTATTCTTTATTATTATTTAGAGTTTCAAAATATATAATCTTTTTCTATTGTTATTTTGGCTTTTGTTTATTGGGAACCAATGAGTCAAGTGAATTCGTTAACTGTCTCATCATTAGAATTTGTAATATCATACCTAGTGGAAACGATCATAAGAAAACTTATAAGATACTATAAAACTCAGAGAAAACTATTTTTAAACAAATTTTTTTTTATTTCTTCTACTTTTTATATGTTATTAATATTTTCAAAACCAAAAAGAATAAAAGAAATTATATGTAGTTCTCAAGATGGATATATGTAGCTTCGTGAATTACATATAGTTTTCAAGTTTATAGTGGTTTTCTCATGTGTATATAAACTTATGTGTTTTTTTTTAAGAAAACATGAGTTGGACCTACTAGTTCATGTATCCAATGAAGACGAAATTTTATGATGACTTCCAGCCAAAAGTTATGATATCGTTTTACCATATAATCAAGTGTTTAATAAATTACAAAACTCTAGTAATGCATGCGAAAGTTATTATATTATATGATTTTAAAACTCAACAAACATTTATATATAATCTGGAATATTTTTTACCCTTTTTATAAACAAACATTTGTAAGAACTCAATATATAAGTTATAACGTGTGATACACGAGTCTTAATTAGAGGAGCACAAATCGGTTTTAGGCCCAAACCGGTGCGGTTTCGGTCAGAGATAGTTTAAACAAGGTTTCGGTCAAACCCGGTCGGGTTGAAACCGATTTTTCAGGGTAAAAAAGAACCGGTTTTGTTTAAAACCGGGTTGTAACCAATTCAGGTTCGTCTTTAGATGGGTCCAAATCAGGTTCCAACCAAGTGGGTCTTAACTTGGTTTCAACCCTATAGTTCAGGTCGGGTCCAAATCAGGCTCTCTAAATCGTTTTTAAAATTGGTTCTCTCAAACTAGTTTTAAAATCGGGTTTGGTTCGGATAATAACCGGTTTCCATTTCCAACCCGGTAATTTTGTTCACCTCGGGTATGAATAACAAAAACCTAAATTGTATCGTTTTTTATCTTAAATTTCTTAAAACGAGAAAAAAATTACTTTTTGTATGCTAATTCTTTAAATATATAAAGTACTAATTTGTCGATAATCATTAAAAGGTATTGTGACGACTGACGTCAGTGGTTTTGCTTTTTAATAATTGACACATAATTCTACATTTATAAGTTTACATTATTCTTTTGTTGTTGTTGTTTTTTTTTTTTTTTTTTTGTGTCGATAATAGAATCTATAAGATTTATCAAGTTGGTTCTAACAATTAAGTTAATGTGTGTATATATGCATGTATGTATAAGAACAATGTATGATAATGTATGTATAGACACCGACACCAATACTTTCATATAAGTATTGTTTAAATCGTCAATTGCGGGCCAATGTGAGGCTAGTCTACGTGGTAGAGACAGACATATGTCTCTTAGAGGTGGAGTCTCAGATTCAAATTTGGGCAAAGGTGATTAATAGAGGATTATTTGAGTAATAGCAGTAGGAGCAAGCGTTTTCATTAAAAAAATCGTCTAACTACACGGACTATTTATAATATTTAAGATAGGTCTCAACTCTTAACTTGCTTCCAGTTTTCTCTGGCAGCCCAAAGATAAAAAAAATTAAAGTAAACGGTCCATATCCATGGGCCCAATTACAGCTATATACATTCTGTGGACATTTCAAAGAAGCATTTGAATGTCCAATTTTGGCCATTAAGACATGACACATGTAAAGATATTTTCACATTGGGCGGGCCTCGTTAGTAGTATCTCGCCCGATAATTCGACTAGTGTCCAACCGCATTTTGTTAACGCATTACCCGAATCGATACGACGCGAACTACTGTCCGTTTAAAGTCGCACTGCACATGATACAAACTCCTGCTACCAAGTTTGATGGGATGTGGAACAACAACAAAGTTAATCACCCGAGCGGTTGTTTGGATCATCATGTTATGGCTAAGAGAATACAAAGCATATACCAACAATGATTTCAAGTATGAGCATGTGTTCAACATTATCAGAAACGAGCCAAAGCCGCGTACACCGCCACCCATCCGATCAACTAGCGGATGAAAGCCAATATGAACGTGCTTGTGATGAATACATCTACCAGGGACGGACCCACCCTTTGGTCAAGGTGGGCGGCGGCCGCACCCTTTGAAAAAAAATATTTAGTGTATATTTTGGGCAAAAAATCCGACCGCATCCGCACCCCCAGCAAATAATTCATGGGTCCGCCATTGACATCTACCATAGATGAGAAGCAACGAAGAATGCGTACGGATGTGTGTGCCGAAATCAAGTTACGTACGTTAAGGTCTCTCTATTTTTTTTCTAGTTGTGTTTTATTGTTTCTTAGTTTTAATGTTCTGTTTTTATTTATTGTTTATTTTTCTGTTTCTTTAATTCAAATATATATTTTATTATTTATTTATAAACGTAAAATTAAAATTAAAATAATGTAGAAGTAACTGATATGTATTTAACTAACCGTAAAAGTTGGTGATGATGTCGAGTGTGAGGTAGAGTTTTGTGCATTGTGGGAAAAGTGGAGGTTTTTTCGAGAAGTTTATAAATTTGATGTGACGTTAAGGTGGCGGTTGGTAGAGGGTTGTGGGTTTGTACACTGTGAGTGCTCTTAGTATAGTAGATCCATGTTTTTACAGTGTCGGACACAAAAGATCCTCGCATTTGCATTACCCTGTTTAGAAAATCCACGTCTTTACGGACTTGAAAGATGTAGTTATAGTGTTAAGTGCGCGAATATAAAATTATACGCACAATTTAAAAATTCTAGGCACAATATAAACTTTTATATTGTTTATAATGTTAAGTTTTCTCACACTTTCGTGGTAAAAATTGTATATTGTTTATAAAATTTATAGCGTTAAGTCACAACCTTATATATAATAACGCATTTGATTAAATGTGTTGGTTAAGAAGAAAATTTTGTTGGTTGAGAAGGGATGCGTTAAACAATGCATCTTACCAGCCACGAACAATCTTAATGGGGAAAAGTGGGATCTTGTACCTCCAAAATTGTGTTTTTAATAATAATTTTAAAAGGTAGCGTTCGTTTTGTGGAATCTATTAGAATTGGAATTCACGCGGGAATTGAAATGTCATTTGGAATTTAGATGTGTTTGTTTTACAAAACGACCCCTAGGGGTGTAAACAAGCCCCAAACAAAACTTATATTTTGAGTAAACTTCTTTTTTGCTCCCTATAGTTTGGTCGTTTTAATGGTTTTGCTCCAATCTTTTAAAAATAGTCATTTTACTCCCTGATCTATGAAGCCCATCACGATTTCACTCCCCGTCCCAAACAACATCCATTTTAAACGTTAAAAATTGTCACGTGCATAACACATGATGGACAATTATGACCATAATTAGACCAATACCTAGACTGAAGCCTGACAGTTTTTAACGTTTAAAATGGATTCCGTTTGGGGCAGGGAGTGAAATCGTGACAAGCTTCATAAATCAGGGAGTAAAATGACCATTTTTAAAAGGATTGCGGCAAAACCATTAAAACGACCAAACCATAGGGAGCAAAATGGAAGTTTACTCTTATCTTTTTTATATATATAATATAATAATAATGATGATCAGGGCCGGCTCAAGGGGGAGTGAAATAAAGCAAGAGCTTTAGGCCTCCATTTTCCTAGGGCCTCAAGTTCTAAGAAAATATATTATATTTTGGTAATTTTGGTTTTGAAATTGTTAACATTGAGGTTTATGATCTGTAATTATGCGTATACAAAGATGATATATCTAATTCTAATAAAAACCTCCAACTAATGCCACATGACATTTTGTTATTCAAAATTCCAAATAATGCCACATGGCATTTTCTTCTTTAAATCATTAATAATATTATCTAATTAATATCTAAATCTAATTAATGATAATTAATAATATTATGCTATTAATATTAATTAAAATTCAAGATTAATGATCAAAAAAATACTTAAAGATTTTATTAAAAGAATACTTTAACTTTTTTATGGGAATTGTCTATAATTTTAAAACCTATGATTTTAATACTTTTTAATTGAATAATTATGCTTAAGTTTTTTTTTCATATGATCTATAATTTTCATATGCCACATATTAGTTATGGTTTCCGATTTATTCTTGTATTTGATAATAATTTATGCTTAAGATGAATATTATAAACTACTTAGGCCAATCACATATTTGTAATAGGATTGTTATTTATTTTTAATAGGAAATGTTTGAATCTTATTTATCCTTCTTTTCAGGTTGAACGGGTTCATTTCAAAATATGTATTTTTTTATGGGTCAAAAGGATTTTTAGTCATGTTAGGCCAACGTTTCAACACCTTTTGTACATTCTATTTTTTTATATATATTTTGTAATAATATTTGGTGTATTGTTTATGAGTAGCAAAAACATATTATCAAAAATATAATATAAGGTTTCTTTTGAATAAAACGATTAAGAACATTTTAAGCATTCAAATACTTTTTACACATTTGATCATTTCATTTTTTTTGCCTTTTTAAAAATGAAAATGTTACTCAGTTGAATATTTCCGACAAAATACGACTCTAATTGATCGTTTCCACTATCATATGTAAAAATGTAATTTCAGTCCTATGATGTATTTAAATATGTATGTATATACAATCCGTGTAATACGCGGGTCTATAAACTAGTGAATAATAAATTCATAGCAATTTTTTTCGTTTACAAAAAGGGCCCCAATTTTGCTAACCGCTTTGGGCCTAGAAAAAATTAAAAATTTTTGAGCCGGCCCTGATGATGATGATAACATTGGCGAGCAAAGCTCAAGCCGAGCTTTGGCTCGTTTAAGCAATATTGAAGTGAGCTTGAGCCGAGCTTTTAGCTTGTTTGAGGTTGTTCTTAAAATAGCTCGAGCTTTGGGTTTAACTTGCGAGCCGAGCTCAAATAAGTAGGCTCGAACCGAGCCGAGCTCGAGCTTCATAAAAACATGATGAGCTGAGCTCGAGCCTAGTCTGGCTCGGGCTCGGGCCGGCTCGTTTACACCCCTACCCTTTCTTATGTTGTTCAATTCCAATCATTTTCTTGTTGAATCCAACAAAATAAAAAAAAAACGAATCAACATTCCAATTCCATCAAGATTCCATTTCATTTCATGAAACGAATGTTGGCTTAATGTCTTTATAAGTGGAGTGGATTAGATCGGCTAGTCGCTAACCATCGTTCATGCGATAGGTCTTAACATCTATACTATGGGCCTTTTGGGTTTCGTCTAGTTGCGACTGAATTTGTTAACCTGGTTTAAGGGTTAGACTAGTTTTGAGTGTGTTTCTTTCCTTCTTAGGAAATTGTTTGGAGAAAACAAAATAGACAAATTAAGTAGGTTAAGTTTTCATTTTTCTCAATCTCATCGTTCTCCATGTTGTAACCTTCAACTTGGACCCTCTAGACCTCCAGACCTTGTTCACTGGATCTTGGCGATTTTGTTTTAACAAATATGAAGCCTTTGATTTAAATGATGAAAAAAATGTGACACCCCAGGAAAAATCAGTGAACGAACGATTGAACTTACCTAGTTTCCTCGGTGAGTGCGTACCAAATTTCGGGACGAAATTTCTTTTTAGTTGGGGATAATGTGACAACTCGAACTTTAGACTTATCTTGTAACGTTACGTGCTTATGTGAAAGTTTACTATTTAATGATTTTATGAAATGTTATGTGCTTTATGTGTTACGTGTATGTATGGTAAGCACACAACCCAAATCGCACAACACTCACAGTCGCACAAGCCCACTTGCTTGGGGCCGTATTTTTATGAAATCGGACCAGAAGGGGCAGCCGTGATGGGCCGGCCCGCTTCTCTTCTACGTAAACAAACAAACACCCTTAAGGGGTTGTTCTCTCATTTGTCACAAAACACAATACACACAACAACCCTAGCCCTTCTCTCTCTCTCTCTCTCACGAACCAAAGGCAGCCAAGAAATTCCCCTCCACCGAAAGTCCTTGTGCTCGGATAAATCCCATCTTCCCTTGAATCGGTTAGGGTATTGCTTTTGGTTTCATGATTTCTGTTGTGATATGTGTGCTATTATGATCTTGTATGATAAACTAGGGTTTTGATGGCATGTTGATCATGATGATAATTGATTTTGTCTTGTTAATCGGCTATGATTTGAATCGGTTAGATTAGATATCGATCCATTGTTAGTTTGAAGGATTGGTATTGTTAACATATTAGTGTGCTAGTGATTCGGGCTATAATGGATTAATCGGTTGCATGTTCATTCGAATTGTTAAGATCTTGTTCATGAATTGATTAGGGCTCATATGGATTAAAGGATAGATGCCTTGTTTTGATCGAATGATTGCCATGTTTGATTGATATTATGTTAACCGAATTAATTAGAATTATGTTAATTGTTTTGTCAAACTTGGAACCGATTGACTGTGATTGATTGTTGTAAATATGGAAACTATTAAAAACATTGTAACTGATTGCATGACATTCGGAAGTTTGTAACGGATCGCACAAGGTCTCTTGATTGTATAAGAGGCCCACACGTACAAGGCTTGGATCGCACACGGCTGCCTATCGCACAAGATCTCTCGGATCACACAAGGCAGCTGGATCGTACAAGATCCCTCTGGATCACACAAGAAATACGGCATCGCACAACCTGCATGTTGTTCGACAGTTGGGCCAGGTACTGTTGGGCCTCAAAGTCCAAAGACCAATCGGACAGCCCAAGTGTCCATTCGCACAAGCTTATCCGGGCCGCACAAGAGTTCTGTTTATTGTTGTTTGGACTTTATGTTTACCTGATGGGCTTCTAATCTTTGGGCCGGGTTTATGACGAATCGCACAACCCAAGCAGAACGCACAAGTCTGCTTGGATCGCACAATGCCACTTATGCTCACTTTTATTTGGGCCGATATGTTTTGACTACTTATGTTACTGGGCTGGGCGCTATTGAACTTCATTGGGTGGACCGCACAAGGATGTTGGGCTTGTGCGAGTCCAAATATTGCATACGTTATTAACTGTTGAACGTGTTAGTGTATGTTGCCATGATCAGTGTGTGTTCTTTATCTGCTAGCCTACATGAAACATGCGTGTATTACTCGAACCAAACCTGACTTGTATGGTAACCCTGTTAGGACGTGGTTGACCACTGTTAGTGCAAGAAACCTCATTGTGTATCTGCCGAGCAACCCAAGGTGAGTTCACACAGCCAAGGCATGGGGTTCCCAGGGTGGGAATGGGATTGAATGAATTATACGTACATACTTAGTTAATGGAACCTAATGATATAGTCCTCAGGGTGAGGATGGTAAATGATAAGATACGGCTAGACTAGTATACCTACTTGAACAG